>NW_017728927.1:12572204-12607820 GCF_001723895.1 Crocodylus porosus
GCAGACTCGCACCCCGTACATTCTCCCCATGCTCCAGGCGGGACAACTGAGGCCGGAGGGCAAAGCGCTGGTCCTTGGCACCGCGCCCAGGGAGGGCTGGGGGGCAGCACCCGGGCCGGGGCACCCTTGACCACCGCCTGGAAGATCATGAGCGCCGCCCTGGCTGGGATGGAGCCTACGTCCGCCCTGGGCAGCCTCCGGTGTTGCGGGGGGCCGGGCGGGGAGTGACCGGGTTTTCTCCGCTGTTCTCCCGCTGGCAGCTTCCAGCGTTTCGGGTCTGAGTCAGAGGCCGTGCCCCTTTCCTCCGAGAACGTGCCCAGGCCCTTTGTGACCTGGCTGGGCGCCGTCCTCCCTTCCCAGGCCTGCGGGGAAGCTGTGTTTGTGGGTCAAGGACTGAGGCAGGGGAGGGGGAAAGGGGGTCCCAGAGAAGCTACGAGTCCCTTTAGGAAGCCAAGCCCCTGAAAGCCTTGGGCTGGGTGATGGGATCCTAGCACCACAGAAAATTGGGCTGGAGGGGACCCCATCCCTGTGCATCTAGTTCAGCCCCTGCTCAGAGCAGGACCAGCCCCAGCTCAATCATCCTACCCAAGGCTTCATCTACCCAGGGCTTAAGAGCCTCCAAGGAGGGAGAGTCCACCACCTCTGGGTAACCTGTTTCAGTGCTTCACCACCCTCCTAGTGAGAGAGTTTTTCCTAATATCTAACCGAACTTTACCCTTGCTGCAACTTGAGCCCATTGCTCCTCGTTCTGCATCTGTCACCACTGAGAACGGCCCAGCTCCAGCCTCTTTGGAAACACCCTTCAGGGAGTGGAAGGCTGCTCTTAAGTCCCCGCTCGCTCTTCTGTTCTCCAGACTAAATGAGCCCAGACCCTCAGCCTCTCCTCAGAAGCCGTGTCCCCCAGCCCCCTCACCATTTTCATTGCCCACCGCTGGACTCACTCCAATTTGTCCACATCCTTTCTATAGCGGGAGGCCCAAAACTGAACACAGGACCGCAGATGTGGCCTCCCCAGTGCTGAATAGAGGGGAAGGATCACTTCCCTTAATCTGCTGGCAACACGCCTACCAGTGCAGCCCAGGATGCCGGTAGCCTTCTCGGCAAGAGGGCGCACTGCTGGCTCCCATTCAACGTATTGTCCACTGTCACCCCAGGTCCTTTCTGCAGAGCTGCTGCCCAGCCAGTCAGCCCCAGCCCGCACCGGTGCAAGGGATTGTTCTCTCCTAAGCGCAGGTTTTAGCACTTGTCCTTATTGAACGTCATGAGATTCCTCTTGGCCCAATCCTCCAATTTGTCTAGGTCACTGAATCCTAGCCCTACCCTCCAGCCTATCTACTACACCCCCGAGGCTTGGTGTCATCTGCAGACTTGCTGAGGGTGCGCTCTATGCCATCTTTCTGGTCATTTATGAAGATATTGGACAAAACTAAGTGGGGCGCTCCTTGATATCAGCTGCCAGCTAGACATCAAGCCATTGACTACTACCCTCTGAGCCTGATGATCCAGCCAGATTTCTGTCCACCTTTTGAGTCCATTCATCCAACCCATACTTCCCTAGCTTGCCTGTGAGAACGTGGTGGGAGAAAGTATCAAAAGCCCTGCTGAAGTCAAGGTATATTGCATCCGCAGAGCCAGTCGTCTTATCGTAGAAGGCAATCAGGTTGGTCAGACATGACTTGCAGGATGGTGCCCGGGAGGACTAAAGCCATTTATAATCCTGTCTTTTTAACACTAAATGGAGAAGTTATTCAGAGCATGGCAAGGCGCCTTCCCCCAGGAGCGGGAGTGCTGGTGCGTGCGCTTGGCTCAGCTCCTTCCCCAGCCTCCGTCCCTTGTGGGTCTGGGAGCATCTCTGTGCAGTGAATGGAGTGGCTCAGGAAGACTGAACCACTCAGTAGCTGTTCCAGACACTGTGCATGGTGGAGCAACTGTGCCCTGCTTTTTTCCTGCTGCGGGTTGCACTGCAGTGTGGGCAGGCAGCCGGGGGCTGCCAGCCTGCAAGCTGAATGGTGCCCCCGGTTCCACGGCAGTAACCCATGAGGGATTCAGGAGTTGGCAAGCAGCCTCCCCACTTGCACCAAGCAAGGTGGCCCAGGAAAAAGAGAGACGGCAACATGCAGCGGTTTTTCTTGGCCAGAACAGCCGATCCAAGCACTGCAGGCTGGAGCCTGCCTCTCCATGGGCTGCACTTTCCTCCTTGAGGTGCAGCAAGTGAGAAGCTGCCCTCTCTGCTGCTTGCCACTCAGATGAGAGGTGGTGCATCTGGCCCCACATGGAGTGGGTAGAGTGCGGTTTGGGCTTCCTGGCAAACAGCTATCGTAGCAGAGCTTGGGGAGTCCCAAAGGAACTGCAGTAGCAGAATTTCCCACTTGGTTCACCATTGCAAAGACTGAGGATGCCTCTGCCTTTAACTCATTTCTGCTTGTCACTGAAGCTGGCTGTATATATTAATTAACATAAATTGCCTCCTTGCCAGTTGTTTACTGGGTACCGTCAGAGTGTTCAGCTCCATATAAAATGCAGAGGAAGAATTGGCTCCTGCCCCAAAGAGGCCAGCATCTAAACTAGTCAAGGAATGATGCTCAGACACTCCATGTGTCAGGGCCTTGTTTTTACTGAGAACTTGAATCCTCTTTAAGCTCAATATTTAGCACTCAGGTTGGCTGATGCACAGCTGAGTAGTCAGCGTAGGCAGAGATGAGTTGTGCTGTTAGGATGAAGCATGTTTGCTATCATAATACAGGGGGCCAAGCGGGATCAGTTCTCCATCATACAAACAGAGTGGAGGACTGGCCCTGCAGTTTAAAAAACTAGGGAGCTACGGCTGGGGGAAAGGAGAGGACATCCAAGCAGAGCGGTCAGCGTAAAGGCAACGTGTGTGTTCTATGGTTTGGAGGGGAAGGGAATTATTAAGAGAGGAGTTGACTAAAGGGAAAGACAAAGGAAGAGAGAAGCAAGAAGGGCAGACAGCAGGGGATATCAGGGAGAGGTGCAGTGAGGCTGAAGGGAAAGGGCTTCAAGAAGGGTGAGGGTATGGCAGTTTTCTCTGATCTATAACATGTTTGTGTTGGCATCCGCTGAACCAGCTGCAAATAAAAGCGGGTCCCCTCAGAGACATGATGTTAAACACAACTTGCCTTTGCTTTGGCTGATGTGTTGTAGTGAATGCTGCCTCACTTAGCTCAATCCTCTACATGCACTCCAGTTTCCTAGTGGATACAGGGTCTTGAATAATGGACAGGCCTTGAAGTGGGAGTGCTGAAACAAGTGAAGGAGCGCTGTGTCAGCGCGTGAACGCCAAGAAGCTCCATGTAAGCAGTGTGTGCTTAGCAGGAGCTTCACGGCCTGTCTCCTTTTCTTCCATCTACCGGACGAGTTAAAAGTCAAACATAATGGAAGAGGGAAGGCCTGGAGCAAAGAAAGAACCGCTTGCCTGGTCTCCAGTTTCCTATGGCTAAGTGCTCTTATTGGACCCCTGCTTGGAGTGCAGAAATTAGGCCAGTGTGGGAAAAGGTTAACAAGTTGCAGTAGATTCAGGTAATTAAAGCAGCATCCATTCCACTTATGCCCTTCACACTTGTGAAGCCCTCAGCAATAAGCACAGCCTCAGGGAGAGAAAAGCAAGGAATCAAAATTAGTAAATACGGGGTGGCTTGGACAGAGTGTAGATGCCTACATTGAGCTAATGGGATAGTAGGAGTTGGACCCTGAAGACTGGAGCTAGTGGGAGGGGGAGACGGCTCCACTTGTATTCTGTTCTTTTCTTCATAGGTTCTGGTACCACAACCCTCACGCAGTGTTTTAGCACCTTCCCGGAGTGCAGTAATGTGACTAATGCTTGTTACGTGCTGTTTATTTCTCCATCCTTTCCCCAAAGATGAGGTGTGAGCAGCAGAGAAGTCTGTTTCTGTAGTTTCTTTAATGAACAAGTTGCTGTGCATTGGTTAGAGCAGACAAGGTCAAATGGATGAGGGACAGTTTGGGAAGTTCTGTGGCTGATGGGGCGATAGACAGCAAGGAGTTATTTTCAGTCTGTTTGGAGCCCAAGAAACCCTAGCTGGGGTATGGGCCTGCTGCTTGCTGGAGAGCGCAAAATGGCTGATAATGTTGCAGAAAAGGCAGAATTTCAGAAGCAGTTCTGTCCCGTGTTGGGAGCAGGATGGTGATTATATAGGGATGATGAGGCACCTTCCAGTTTGTTGGAGGAGGTCTCAGACAACATCAGCCAGGGGGAAACCTATTTTTAAATCAGCAGACCTGGTTCATTTCCATCCAAGAGTCCTAAAAGAGCTGGTTGAAGAGATCTCTGAACCACTGACATTCATGTTTAATAACTCTTGGAATCTGGGGGCAGTCCCAGGAGACCAGAAACATGTCGGTGTCGTGCCAAGATTCACAGAGGGCAAGAGGAATTGCCTGAGGAAATCTAGGACAGTTAGTCTCGCATCACTCCGAGCCATAATCAGAGAAAAGCTGCCATGGAACTGAGTCAATAAAGAATTAAGGGATAGGAATGTAATTAATGCCAGTCAACATAGCTTTACAGAGAACAGAGCTTGTCAAACCTGATTTCCTTCTTTGAAGCAGTTAAAAGTTTGATTGATAGAGGTGAATGTAATAGACTTTGAAATGTTTTACAAGATTCTCTAATTAAAAAATTAGCATTATCTCATATCAAAGCATTCATTACCTTAAGGACAGACTAATTGATAGATTACCCAAGGAAGTAGTGGTCCATCCAGAAGCATCACTGAAGGAGGCTTTGGAGCTGGGTTCTGCAGGAATCAGGACTAGGCCTGGTGCTATTCAACTTTTGCATGAATGATCTAGAAGGAATTATAAAATCACTGCTGATAAATGTGGCAGTGGTAAATAATGAGAAGAGAACAATTTGGGTTCTTGATATCCCAGGCCCTTCCAAGAAAAATGCTTCTAATATAGCCGAAAACATAGTTACATGCAGAAAGGGACACTGCGTTCTGCAAAGCGGCACCTCTTAGAAGGACTTGGGGGTTCCAGTGGACAAGTAACTGGCCATGAGCTTGCATTGGGAGGCTGAGGCTAAGAGGTTTTTGTCTTAAACAGGGAAGCGATGAAAGAATGGGACCCAATGTACATTTCTGCCTGCAGCTCTGGTGTCCCTGTTTTAAGAGGTGTTGAAACCCTGGAGACCATGCAAAGAACAGCAGTATTCAGAAGCTCAGTAGTCAGAGAGAAACGCTTTCCCATGGGGTTTAAGGAGCTCAGCTTGTGTAGGACATGGAAGGTGACGTGATTACAGCATGTGAGTAACTTCATCAGGGGGTGGGGGGGAGTGCTAGGCACTAACCTGTTATTCAGTCTATCAGAGGAAGATGTAATCAGAGCCTATGGCTATAAACTGAACCTGGATAAATTCAGGCTGGTAGTGGGGCATGCATTCCTAACCAGGAGGGTGACTTGGAGCAAGATACCAAGGGAAGTGCTAGATTCTCCATCCCTACAAGTCAACATCAGGTGCATTTCTGGAGGCTGCAAACCCAGGTTATACAAACCCCGTGTGGGAACAGCTGGGTGAAAGGTGTGGCTTGGGGTGGCAGGTGATATGCAGGATAATGGGTGGAATGACCTAATCATGTCTTCTGGCCTTAAACTCCATGGATGTTCACTTGGTCCAGAGTCCTGCCTAGTGCCCTGTATCACTCCCTGTAGTGCTGAACTGCCTTTCTGGAGCCTGGCCCTTTTGTTGGGCTCACCCTGGGTGCCCACAGCTCAGCGGCTTTGGAAGGTGACAGTATAGCTACAGCGCTGGTCATAGCTGGAGCGGTGTGTTTCACCTGTCCCTCACCGCAGAAGTAGTGTGGCTTAGTGGGCAGGACTCTGATCTGGGTACCTGGAGGTCCTTCCTAGTTCTGCTGCAGCTCTTGAGCAAGTCCCACCCTCAGTGCTTCATTTTACTCTCTCACTTGCTGTCTGCCTCATTTATTTGGGCTCAAAGCTCCTCAAAGCAGAGACTGTATCCTGCTGTGGGTCTATGCAGTGTCTGACAAAATGCTGCCTATGTCTAGGCTAGTTCTTCCCAGCACTATCATCATGTAAATGTTTAAATCTTCTAATCCACCTTTCCCTTCAGTCCACAGGGATTTCTGTGCAGCATCAGTTTAGAGCTGTTGTAGTGGTTTGCACTGTGTCCAGGCTTGTATTGTACCAGTGTCAGGCTGGTTACTTCAGTGGAAACCTGTCAGATGCCCACCTCCTAAGAGTCTCAGGAGTTAGAGTGGTGGGCAACCCTCTGATGGCTGGGGAAGAATGTGCATTTCCTGCCTGCTGAGCATCTCATGGTGCATTTGCAGCAGCCAGTCTGAAGCAGGAGATAAGGATTAAAAGAGCAGGAATTTTCCTTGAAGTGGGTGGATCTGGTCTTAGTGCTCTGTCGCCTCCGGCTAGAGGATTGTGCCAGATAACGCTGCTAGATTTAGTGCTTCTCCAGCTGAAAGGAGCTGATTTGGTTTGATAGATACAAAGGAAGAGGGATGGGAAAGGGGATGAAGCTTTTCATTATATCCTACGCTTGCTCTGAAATGAGCAATAATGCCTTTGAAAGTGCAGGGTGTCTTGTCTGTGTTCTTGGAAAGGCTTCTGGTGTGCACAGCTGCTGTTCTGGGCTTGCTAACACGGGCTTTATGCATTGTGTGCCAGGATATTCCCTGGTGTGTGAGTGACTTGTCCTGCATGCCGTGGACCTGGGAGGGAAGCGGATCACGCGGAGGTGGGGTGTTGCACATAGCACCTTCCTTGTGGTATATGGTGGAAGTTCCAGGTCAGCAGCAAGAAAATGCATTGTTCCTTGTTAAAGGCTGAGGAAACGGAAAGAGGAAGAGTGGTGGGAGCCTCCTGGTTGGTGATGGCAAGGAGGTGGATGCAAGGAATTAACATGCCTCGGTCAATTCGCATTCACTCTGAAGATACACTAAACCAGCAACCCCCTCCATCTCTTCCAGAGTCCTGGCATAATCCTACTCTCCATTTGCAGACTTGGGAACGGTGCTAATGACAAGGAAGCTTGCCTGGCAAGGGAAACGCCATGTATCTGGGGCCAAGAAGGCAATTTTCCTTAAGCCTCCTGGGGATAACTGTTCTTCTGGCGTGGTTTAGTACCCACCGAGCTGTTGAGGCTTAATGCCCATTTTATGGAAGTAGGAGGCTTCTCCCTAGCTTGTTCCTGCGGTCGTATGGCTGAGGGCAGGCAAACTTGGTGGCGTCGAAACTCCAAGCCTCCAGGCTTGGGCCTGCACATAGGATGCCTGCCAAAAGACTTTGGAAATATCTGAAGCCCCTGGTGGGGGTGAAGGATTTTTACCCACTGTAGGGCCACTTATAGTTCTGGACTAACTCGTGGATTTGGACTGGATTTGGCTGGGAACACAAAAAATGTCTTTAAAACAAAATGACCAGCAAGCATTTGGCTGCGGTGCTGGCTGGTGTTACTGAAGTGGTTCGGAGCTAAAGAAACAAGCAGAGCAGAGGCAGCCCTCCTTGGGCTATGGAGAACAGTCGGCTGTTACAGGTTGGCTTTGGAGGACCAGAGTCAACCTGGTTGAACTGATAATGAGAGACCATGGAGAAGGAGATAGGCTATAAACAGAAAATGGAGAAGCTGAGCCAGAAACCTCCAGGAAGGATATTTATATAAAGGTCCATTGCCAGATCATTTCTTCCCACATCTTGCTGAGCTCCTTGTACTGCCATGGGGTGGTTAGGTTACACTGACCTTTTCCTTGATGTTACAGTAGGTAGAGAAAGTGTGAGACCTACAGAAAACCAGGCAACACCTGATTCAAAATTAAACCCTGAGAACCCACTCCCGATGGGTTTGTTTAACCTTGGCTCATGCCACCTTGTCACATTGTCTGTGGGCTCCTCCCAGGCTGTCCCTTGACAGGGTCCGTTACGATGCTGTGTTGGAGGGTACTGAGTGCAGCCCGTGATGCTTCCAGGGAACCTCATGCAACCTAACAACAGGTGAGGTAGCAAGACCGTGGTCTCTGCAGCCCAGGAAGAAGCCTCAGGAAGTGCACAGCTTCTGCCTGCCTCAAATCCAGGGATGCTGCATAGCAATTCTCTTGGATTTTCCCATTGCAAAATCCTAGCAGTGCTCCATTTAGATTCCTGGCCAGGGCTTTGGGGTGACCAGTAAAGAGTCTGCTGTCCAGATAACCTACACCTGGCATTAGACTGAGCCCAATGCATGGGGGCTGAGGAGTTTGGTAATGCAGTCAGTGCTCAGTGGATATGTATATAGCTTGGACATGAGTGCTAAAGCTCAGATATGAGTTTGAAAAGCATCTGTCAGTACCTTGCTTCAAAGACTTTGCAGTAACCTGGGACATAGCTATGGACACAGCAACCTAGGGGACCCTTAAGACTTTCTGAAGATGCTAACTTCCATGGAAATAAAATTCCAGATCAGTGAGGCCAGGATTAAGCCTAGTGTAGGTCAGAGAGGGGCACACTCTGACCCTTTGAAAGTCATTTTTCATTTTTCTCCTCTTAAATGCTACGTAAATGAATTTTACCTAATGGGTTTTCCCCAGCAACTCTACAAAGCAGCAGCAGGAAAGTCTACATGAAATACGTTAGCACACTGACCTGTATGCTGTGCCTATATGTGTGTCATTTTATATGCTATGGATATGAATTTCACTTGGCTAACAAAAACACAGGTAGTCTGTGCCCTTGAATGCAGGTCAGACACGGAGCGCAGAGGCCCACATGTATTTATTGGATAATTGGTTTCCTTGTCATATTTCTTCTCTGCACACACTGTCCCTTGTCATCCTTCCTCGCCTCATCTTCCTAAAGCACCTGGGAAGCATTTGGTAAAGGTGCAAGATGGAATCGGGGTCTCCATTTTCCCTCTTTGCTGTGCCCCCCTCAATATCCAGGCCTGTTCCTCTGTGTCCCTTACAGCTACCCAACTTCTTAAGTTTTGCTTTTTGTTGACAAAACCAGCTCTGGGGGCTTGTTCCCATTTCAGTGTCTTGATTAGACCTGTGGGGTATAAAGAACCTGTGCTGGCCTGGTCCGGGCAGGCAGGCCTGCATGGCAGAGAGCAGCTGGCACTACAAGTGCCCTCTCCTGCCCACTGTCAGTGAGTTGTGTGGACAGAGCAGGTGCTTCAGAGTCCATAGCTCCTGCAGCCCTGGGGGCATCCCCCCTGCCACTCCCCAAACCCCCACATCCCTCTGCCACCCCTCACCCACACACACCCATGAACGCCCCCACACACCCCTTACCTTGGACAGCACCGGGGGGCCGAGGCGGCAGGAGAACAAAAGAGATGCTCTGGCTGGTCTGAAACTGTGCTTTGCTCCGCTTTTCTGCGGAGCATTTTTTTTTTAGACCCCTGGCTATCCAGGGGTCTAATTTTTTCCCCATGCTGCAAGTTTGCAGCACGGGGAACATTTTTTCATTCCTGCATGTGCCTCTTGCCCCGCCTCTATGGGGTTTGGGGTGGGGCAAGAAGCATGTGTGCGGTCATCTAGATGTGCCCTCTGAGTTTGGCATGTCGTGGGGAGAGGGAGAAAGGCATAACTGGCACAGCTGCAGCACAGACTTCCATGCACAGCTCTGCCCCAGGGCCTTAGCCTTTGTCTGACAGGGGCACTGTCGAGGATGGCTCAGTCTATCACAGTCCGTGGTGCTCTCGGAGGCTGCCAGCTAGAACAGTTTGGTCGTGACGATGGCAGGTTTCGCTGTATAGGTTTCTCAGATCCTGGCTGCTCTGGGCCGCTCTGACAATGCAGAGGGTTCATGAAGGCAGCTTCACTGGTCACCTGGGGACTGCTCTGGGAGCAGCAAGGCACCATAGCCAGCTTGCGCTCAGCCCCCCTGGTGTAGGGCATGGGAGATGGGCCAAGGGTTGTGTGTTCTCACAATCCCCATCTACCAGAATAGCCCCCTTGGGCTTGCTCCAGCTGTGGTGTGAACTCTCCTGGCAGCTCTATGGCGCGGGTTGCCCAGGGGTGCACAGTCTTCTTTGCCTCCAGTCATTTGGGTCCTGTCTGGAGTAGAGCTGATCTGGAGCTGGGAACTTATCCCTTACCCCACAGTGACTGGTACCTATGGGACGATCAACGGGACCTGATTCTCCCTCTTCTGAAGTGCAGCAGTGTGAAGAGACCAGACCATTGGTGAAGACACATTGAGAACATCCCCAGTGCTGGAGGCCTCCCAGGTGATATGTAGCCAGTGCTGTCTGCATTTGTCCTGACCCTTGTGTAGTCTGTGTATAGGGGAAGAAGGAGAGTGGTTAGAGCTCACTTCTTGCTGGCTGCTTTGGGCTGGTGGGACTCACAACACCCATGGGAAGCTGCTGTGAATTGGAGCAGCTGCTGAGGTTGCTCTAAGTTAGGTTATGAACAAGAGTCAGGCCCAGCATTTTGCAGGGGTTGCGTCCCCTGAGAGAGGTGCTGCCCCGGATTTGGCCCAATGTTGACCCAGGTTCTTATCATACCTGTTACTATAGCAGCCAAGCTGTTGATGTGGTGGCATCCTCATCCTAGAAGTGATAGCTTTTGCGCCTCATTATTAACCCCTACTAGGGAAGGAGAAGAGAGTTAATGGTTTTGGGTGGGCAGATGGTCCCTGACACCCGGGCAAAGCTGCACATGTCTTTTCTGAGAAACTACTTTGCTTACAGCTGTGATGTCTCTAACAGTGACTTATCACCAGGGATCCTGGTTTTCTCTTTTTAAAAATTGCAAATTCTCTGATAAAAACTCCAAAATCCATGTTTTTTCCACAATTAAAATGAAATGCCAGTAAGTGTGTGTGTGTGTGTGTGTGTGTGTATATACATGAGAGAGAGAGAGAGAGGTATCAATTGAATATAATGTTTTATCGATGTGTATACAATTTTAAAGCAATGTAGAAACCTACCAGTGCCTCAATCACTATAATTAAATAAATTCTAGATACCTATAAATTTTGGCATTTGATTTGGGGATTTTGATCAAGGAAAATCAGGCTTCCCCTGCCCCCTTGCTCAGTAGGATGCGGGTCCAGCTGCAGCTCTGTCGTGTGCCTCCCCCCCCCCACCCGCTGCTTTGTGGTGCTGAGCATCCCTGATATGCTGTTGCCCCTCACTCCCAAGCCATAGCCCCCCAGCCCTGCTGGTGCCCCTCACTCCTGACCCATATGCCCCGGCCCTGCCAGGGCCCCTCATTCCTGACCCACAGCTCCTCTAGTCTTGCTGGTACCCCTTGGTGTGGTCTCCTTCCCATGCTAGGTCCTCCCACTGGGCTGTGGCAATGGTTCATGGCCAGAGCTGGTCTTACCCCACTGCAGCCCTGTACCCCACTGTGGGCTCAGAAATCTCAGCGGGCACATGCCCCCTGCCCCTGCCTCCCAACACATGGCCTGTACCCCTTCCACCCCCTGCCCAATGCATGGTCTGTGCTCCCTTCCCCCCATGTGTGGCCTGTGCCCCTCCCCCTGGCCCCATAGACTTACCTGGAGGAAGCTACAGGAGCTGCTCTCCATGACCTCCTGTCTGCCATGTGCATGTGCATGGTGCCCCCTGCTTGATCGCCCTCTTCCCGTAGCCCCAAGCAGCCCCTTGCAGGCTGGAAGTCTGCCAGCCTGTGAGGGAAAACCCACTGTTTTACATGTTTTTCTTCTTTAAAGGTGAAAAACTGTGATTCTCTCCTTTAAAAGATAAAAATCTGTGTTTTTCTCCATTAAAGGAGAAAGTCCATGTTTTTTTCCCACAGCAAATGGAAACCCCAGATGCCTGCTTGTCACGGCCAGCTGAAATGCCCATTGTTCATGTCTTGATGTATTAGATTTATAACGTTTCACATCCTGGGGTATTAAGTCAGATGTGGTTCATTTGGGATTAGATGTTTGAAGTCCTTTGGCCTGAGGATAGATCTTTGCACAGAGATCTTACAAGAGGGGTCCTGTACTTTGTAGCAAGCTAAAGGATGAAAAGCTGCTTCAAAGAAACTGCCTCATCCTGAATACATTATTTAGCCCAAGCAGACGCTTGAGATTTATTTTTGGTTTCTTTACATGAAGCATCCACTGGTAATCAGCACTACAGCGCTGCCACCCTTGGGAATATCTTCCTAGTGTCACGTTTGGATAAACGGTGAGGTCTGCACCACGTTCGCTCCTGAGATTCGGTCTAAAAGTCATTTAGGGGTACGTTGCCAGTGGAGGGGTTCTGCCTAATGACATCTCTGGTTTGACACTTCCTCTAGCACCCGGGCCTGAATGGGTGAGGTGCCATGCCAGGAAGGCCCTGGTCCAAAGAAAACTCATTTTAAAGGAGTGAGACTTGTGAATGGGAAATGGAGCTCAATGAGCACCTGTCTGTAAATGAGACTGGGTGGGAAATGAGATAGGAAAAGCAGCGAGAAAAGCTGCCTGCAGACTCTTGGACTTCGGGCTGTTGTCCAGCAGAGAAGACAGGGAGTGTGTGTTCAGGCAGGACGTGGTGAGGGCAGCCTTGCTTGTACATAGTCAGTCCATTGCAGCACACAGAGCGGGTGCAGGATGTGACTGAACCGGCACGCTTCGAGTGTTCGCACTGGGAACACCGCCTGCCTCTGCGTGCACACGTGACCCCGCAGCACGCAAGGCAATGAGGAACGACCGTGGTCTGCAGTGGTTTGCATATCTGTCTGTCTGACCTGACCTTGTTCGTGGCTGTGCGGTGGCCATGCTGTGACTTTACTTATAAATAAGCCACAGTCTAGTTTGGAACAAGCTTGAATGACTGTCCTGTTTGGTCTGGCCTGGTGTCAGGTGTGAGGGTATAGGTCCAGGACTAGTAACAGAACCAGAAGTGAATGAATACAGAACATAGAGTTATAAAATATTGTGCTGTTCAGCTGTGACCATCTGTGTCCTGCTCCACTGTCTGTAACTCTCTGCCACTCTCAGTCTTCTCCAAGCATTTGTTAACCCAACAGATCCATTGGTTCTTTGCTTTCTATTTTTTAATTAAGCTCTAAGACCCAGCAGGGTGCAGCTTATGTGGCCTTGACTGATGCTTCACAGGCTCTGCCTGTGCACTGGGATATGGCTGAGTGTTAGCTGCTGGATTTGACAGTGCAGGGTTTGTACTCTGGAATCCCTTACCGTGCTTCCAAATGCATTTGTATTGGCAGTCGCAAGCCGGCTCTTGCTGAAGCCAGTAGCAAGGTTTCGTTTGGCTTCAGCGGGTGCAGAATCATTGCCTTGAATGCTATCTAATTCAGTAGTGAATGGTGTTGATTAGGCATGGCCTGGAATTCTGATCAGCTGCTTAAATAGCTTGCTCTCTCCTGCCTGCCTGCTCATCTCGGGACGCGCATGCTAAAATGCAAGCCTCCCTACTGAATTTCGTTCCCTTTGTTCAGAGCCTTTAGTGTCTTGGAGAGCTTGGTGGTGTAAACCCAATTCAAAATCTCCCCTGGGTTTCAAAAGCCACAAAGGACTTGGTATCTGGCATGATCCCAGCACTGACTTCTTTCAGCCAGTATAAGGTCTGCATATGAGGGCATCTGGCTGCAAAGGAGAAAGTCCACAGCTGGGCAGCCCTGGTACAGCTGGATGGGTTCAGCTTCTGATGAGAGAAGGATCATGTGTGCGCCTGTCCCTGCTCTACCCAGTGTAGTGGGTGCAGCACCATGTCATCCCTCCTCTGCTGGGTCTGTGCTTGCTATCGTCTATGTAATGGTGTTGTTTAGTAAGTGAAAGGCACCTCCTTGCGAGGTCCTACCCTCATCCCTCTGGTGCATGACCTGAGTGCTGTTGAGACTCACCTGGATTACCGCTGTGGGGCAAAGCCCTGGGAGACAGGCTGTGCCTGAGACCCCAGCGCCTGGACCCTCTATAGCTTTATCTATCGCCACCACTGCTTGCAAGTCCGGGTGTCGGCGGCTGTGCTGCAGAGGTGGGCGGCTGCACTCGATGCCAACGGCAGGTGCTCCACTCCCATGGGGAGGTGGAAATGCACACGGCAGAGCAGAGACAGTCGCAGTCTTCCCCGACACCCAAATGCAAACACATGCAGGTTTTGACACTGGGCATGCCCCTTTCGTCCCCCCACTCCCCCTTTGCATACATCTGCTCATATTGTCTGCCTCTGGGTCTCCCTCCAGACAGCTGCGCTGAGACTCCCCTGGATTTGGACGGCAGCCCCGTTCCGTTCTGTCATGTGTGCATCCATATTAATTAACACGATCATACATATGCATGCCGCTCGTGTTATCAGCTCTTACTAATTGATTCATGTATAGAGAGAAGCAACTGCTGATAGGTCTCATCTCGAGCCTTCGGCTGGAAAATCCGAGCCAAAAACAAGACGCAGGATCTAAGGCTCTTGCACTGAAATCGCTAAGCTGTTTCCATGGAGATGTGTCTTTGATCTCATTGTAATAAACAGCGGGTGGGGAAGATGGTCCCAAAGTAGAGCCGAAGGGCAGAAGTACTTGTTGTTGGGAGTCAGAGAAACAAGCATCTTTTCTGGACTCTGCAGTGCCTGTAGCTGGGGTTAAATTGGGACGTGCCCCCTGCCGACACCAGACAGGGAGAGCAGACAGACTTTGACATGTGGCATTTGCTCAGGCAGGCAGACACCATGTGGCTACTGTGAGTCGGCACTACCATGGGGGAGGCAGGCCAGGTCTATGCGCTGCGCTTCCCAGGGTGTTGTGCTGCAGGATCCTCGTGACACTGTGCAGAGCACAGATGCCTGCTCTGCGGCTTCCTCATTTTCTTCCAGGCTGGAGGGAAGTGGTTGCCTTCATGTGTAGTATGTAGAAGCATGTCCACTTCTACTGCAAGGCAGAATTTAACACGTATAATATGATCACTTGGGGTGAGCGAGGGCCTGGGTCTACTTCTTGCATCCATTTGTAATGAACATGGGTCCATACACCAGCATGCTCCACGGTTGCTAGCAGGATTGGATCTGGAGCCTTTAGTAATGGAAATATTTGCTTCTACCTGTTGACAAAAAGGAGAAGTCCTTTAGGCATAAGAAAATAACGGGCTTTTCCAGTCCGGGGGCCTCTACCCAATATGAATCTGATTTTGTGCCCATTGCTTGTGTATTTCTCACATGTGCAATGACAGGTGAGCTCAGAAATCATTTGCATATCTGCATCCTTACTTTTCTTCCTGAAGAGTAGAGCGATCACCAGTAAAGCATGACCATAAGGTGACCATGACCATAAGGGCCTACCGGCCTACTTGGAGTATCAGTTCAAATGCCTGCACATGTGTTTCACACCAGTAGATTCTTGGATGTGTGCAATGGGCTTGCACACAGGCAAGTCTGTCTGTAGGTTGCCTGACTTGGAGCTGGCACCTTTCCTGGGCCAGGTCCTGTCTTTCTCATATCAGCTGTGGATACATTCACCTCCCTTATGTGCTTCGTCCCGGCCACTAGTGTCAGGCACAGTTTTCTGTTGGACCATAACGCCCACGTGGGCAGGTTCCCTTCTGTCCTCTGATGCTGAGCCTCTGCCGCTGCGTTCCTGGGTACCTGCCTGAGGGGTGCTGCCGTCAGAGTGGGGATGACTCCTAACATTGTCTCTTCGGGTGGAGCAGGTCTCTGCCGGCAAACTGCATTGCTGCACGTGGGGAAACCGACCGCCACTTCCTCCAGGTCGGCGGCTGCCTTCGCTGGAGGAGATGGGCCCCTGGCAGCCCGCAGTAGCAGCCAACTGTTGGGAAGTCTCGCTACATGATATTTGCATTGCAGTGGCACCTCGAGACCCCCCCAGCACTGCGCCAGACACTGAAAGAATGAGAGCGAGAGGCAGCCGGGGCCTGAAGGACAGATTGTCGAGACAGACAAGACAGAGGAGGGGAAAGGATGGAAGAGAAGCAAAATGTTGAGCCCGGCATCCCTCAGCCAACCCATCCCAGCACGGATGCAAGTGGAAACCAGTTCTCCTGAGTCCTAGTCCAGCCCCCAGCCAGCGGCCGGTGCTCCAGCGTGCTGTGGTGGTCTCCTGTAGTTGAGGAGTAGCTGTCCTCCTCTCCTCTGTAAGTTCATTATTTATTCCAAGGAAGGGTTTCGGTGAACACTGCACCGCAGCATCAAAGCCATTGAGTATTGCCTAATAGCTATATTAGGAGCCCACGGCATGTGTGTGTACGCACTGTTGGAAGCACACAGCTGCAGAGGTGGACAATAAGAGATTTATTTTTTCCTGGGTGCAGAGGATTTGCCACATGGCCTTGCCTCCCCTCCCCTCACATGCCCCATGTGTGTCAGGAGGCTCATTTATGCCCTTTCTTCCCTCCCTTCAAAATCTTGTTGCATTAAGAGTCCAAGCCAGCTTCTGTTCAAGTCCCTGAAGGGCTGGATCAGACCCTGGGGCAAGCGTCATTTGGTTTAATTGCTATCCTTTTATAAACGTTGGCTGGGAGAGTGGGTGTTGGGTGTCAAACAGGCTTGAGCACCTCAAAGCGTCTGGAGACCCAAGAGAAGGGCATGCAGAATAAGAGTTTAAATGCTTTTGCTTCGAGCTCTGAAATATTTATCACTGGTCCTGAATATTTCAGGAATCTTGATGGTTAAACGTGGCTCCCCCAGAGCACCGTGCAGAAGTCAGTGCCTGGGAGAAGGCTGCAGTCGGCATCCATGATAAGGCTGTTTTAGAGCCCTGAAAGCTTTGGCTTGGAAAACTGGTTTAGTTTTAAAATTGTCAGGTTGACACTGAAGACAGAAGGGATCACTGAAGTGCAAGTAATTTAAACAAACACACAAACGAACCCAACTGAAAAGACTGACTTTTGTCTCTTTTTATGAAGGTGGATTTTACTGCTGAACTTTCCACCTTATCTTCCCTGGCAGCGTTTTTTGGGGGGGAAAAAGGTGAAACTAAACAAAGATAACAAGTCTGTGATGCAAACTTTGCTCTCTGCTGCCATGGATTTCGGGGGGAAATATAGGCCTGTTTCCACTGCAGTCCCGGTGGGTCAGAGTTAAGGTGGCCGTGCCACCACCAACACACTGTTCCTTTGTTCTCGCTAAACCGTTTCACTGTGCAGGCAGCGCACAGTTTTATGCCAGCTGTAACTATTCATCTCTTTTGTTTTTCAGAGCTTGGGGGTGTGAATGTGATAGGTTTCTGCAGATGCTGTCACTTAGCAACTACAGCCATTTTTGCAAAGCAGCTTTTAGAGTCCTGGGATAACGAGATGAAGACGAACCGTAATCTGCACGTTGTGCTCCTGGAGGGTGATTGTGATAGGGATGGACTCGGGGGCTCACCTGCAGCTCTGCTGCCTGAGGGGATTCACGTAGACCATGGCGAGAGAGGGGAAATGGCTTGGCCAACACTGCCAAGATTTTAGCATAGCCAGGGCAAGTCGTGCTTTAAAACGAACTCACAATCCTGGTGCACCCTGTCCGCCTGTCCGACTGCCTTCGCGCAGGTGTCAGCACAACTCGGGAGCGAGCTGGGAAAATGTTCTGAAAGTGGAAAAAACTGCAGGCTGCCCGGGAGTGAGAAGCGTAGCAGGAGACCGAATGCGACAGACGCTTCCAGTGCTGTGCAGCGCTGCAAAGTCCCGAACTCCCCCACCCTGAAGCCTGCAGTGGCAAGACTGGGTGCTCTCAGCTTTGATCTGTGGCTGAGGACAGACAGTCTGAGAATCGCTGTCTGTTGAGGGGAGGGTAATAACGATCGAGAGCTGATATGGTCAGAGACTGCGCAAGGCCAGATTAAAGCTCTGAGCCCAGGGAAAGAAACTCGCTACAGCGATGATGGTTACGTTCCTGATTCTCCTGGAATTTTTGACAACTGAACATTGCTTTGTGCGTGTGCGTTACCATTGTATACTTTGAAAGTACAAGGAGCTACTGGAATCACTAGGCACAAGATGTAGGGAGACTGCAGACTGGAAATCCAAATAGGTCCCCAGCGTCATTGTCATTCACACCTGTCGAGCACTAAAGCTGAAAGTCCTTTACTGAATGGTGGCAGCCCTATCACAGGTGAAATCCTGTGGCCAGCTAAAGCTTGGGATCCAGTCCCAGCTCTGTTAATGTGCTTCTTAAGGGCCTGCGTCTGATCTACAGGCAGGCTTGGGGCCAGCATGGCTCTTAGTTAACGGGGTAGCTTTTTACTGAAGTAGTGATAACTGTATCATACTGGATGTTGCACCAATATAACTACCCTTCACTTTTGGGGATAAGGTAGCAGAGTTCTTCTGCTTTAATCATGTGCAATAGATAAAGCAGAAGCCCTCGTGCACGTAGCCAGGTCCTGATTTTGCCATCATTCTGCATTTTGAAATCGTGTAGTGCAGACAAAATGCTTCTGTCAAGGGACCTCATACATTTCCTCCCCTCATCAGGCTAGCAGCCAGTTGTGGTTACACACTGGTCTGTGACAAGTTACACCCCCGGCTATGGAGGAACAGTCTGTTGTAGAGAAAGCTCTGAACATTTCCACTAAAGATGTATTTCTTGGTACTGAACAAAACCGCTGTTCAAAACTGTTACTGCTCCTCCCCACAAAAATGCTGTGAGAGCTTTCATAGTGAACCTGCCAGACCAGTGTCCTTCCCCAGGCCAGATAACTTTTTTAATCTATTGTATTTGCCTCTAGAACTTGTAGATCTTTTGCTAGAGACCCAGCTGAATGTTATATACATATATACTTTCAAAGATACACATGGGAATGTATATAAGGCTTTGTACTTGGGCTCCCCATGAGGTTCTCCTAAGTAAGCTAAAGAAATATGGCTTAGATGGAACTGTGGTCATATGTGCATATAACAGGTTGGAAGTTCATGCTTACTGGGCACATCTACACGTTCACTAATGCATAGTAGTTGCCGCACGTTTAGTTTATTATTCAATGACGTACTAACTAAATGGGCAGTAACTAGTTACTGCGCAGTAGCACAGGCATAGTTTTTTGTGACGGTTACTGCACAGTAGCCTGATAACACTGCGCAGTAGCATATTGGCATAGTTTTTGACCAGCACGCTACTGTGCAGTGTTATGAAGCTGCTGTGCCGTAAGCATCTTGTGTAGACGTGCCCACTGGATAGTTCTGGCTTAATGTCAGAACAGGAGGGGGGGTATGAAGTGGGGTCTGGCTCTGTTTCACAACTTAATGACTTGCAGGAGTGGATGGAGTAAGCTTGCGGATGATACCAAGTTCAGTAGGGTAGCAGATAGTTTATGACAGAATTAGGGTTCAAAATGAGTTGGATAAATTAGGGACATAGCCTGAAATAAATTGGATGAAATTTAGTAAGGGGAAGTGTAAAGCACTGCACTTAGGAAGGAGCAACCAAACACAGAAATATGCGCAAAATGGGGGAATGACTGGCTACGCTGTCACCAGCACTGCAGGGCAGATCTGAATGCAAGCTGAAGGAGACAACTGGGTGCTATTGTGCCTGAAAAAACTAAGACGGGGATGTTTGAACAGGAGCGTTATGTACAAGTTGCAGGAAGCAGTTCTGCCACTCACTCAGCAGTGCTGAGGAGATGTCATCTGGAGCAGTGTCCAGCTTTGGACAACATCCTTCAAAAAGATGCGGGAAACCTGAAGAGTCCAGAAGAAAACAACAAGAACTAAGGATGTAGACACGTGATTCGGCATGATTTACTCTGGAGTGATTTTTTTCTTAACTCCGGACGCACGATGAGGTTGTGGAATCTGTTACTGGATATTTAGATAAGCACGTGCGGACGATGGCTTAGATAGAGATATCTAAACTGTCTGGGTAGGGGGTTGGACCTCTTCAGGGACCTTCTTCATGTCCCTTCCAGCTGTATCTTCCTTTGCTAATCACGGGTGATATAGATCCATAAGAGCTACACATTAAAAGTACAGCTGTAGATTTTTTTTGCCCCATCAATTAAAACAGCCCCCACTTTGCCAATATTCGTTAAGGCCTCGTTTGTGTAGGACCTAGCCAAAACCAATGATCTGTTGTGCTGTCTGCTGCCTGTGCACAAGTGGTTAAAAAAATGAATCATTCACCAGAACGGTGCTGAAATGTGTTAAATAAAGAAATACGCCTAAGACTCGCATCTGCACTCAGCGCAAAGAGGATGGGGTTTCTGTCACACGGAGCAGAGATGACACTCTCCCAAAATAAGCTGCGATTCCTTCCTCTTTCACAAGCGGGCTTTTGAAAACATTGTTCTTCTAAGTGACATTACCGATGGCAGCAGGGAGAAGGTTTCTGCTTCCAGGGCATGCTGCACAAACATGTCAAACTAGATCTGACTCTTGAGTCTTAATGGTTTTGATGCTGTGTTTTCTTTGCAGCTCCTGATGGGCATGTATCTGGCCACATGCTGAAAGTGTTACTCCAACAAACAGGTGAAGGCAGCAGAGAAATGGCTTAAGAGGGCTGCATTGTGCATTTGGACAATCCTCGTGGGTATGTCTGCCTCCTATAGGCACAAAGCAGCTAAAGCTTGGGGTCTTTAAAACTGCAGGGATTTGGTGTGGGCCTTTTGGGACTCCTTCCATGATAGATCAGGTCAGCCCCTGCGGGCCTGTTCACACAGCCATGAAGTTTGTCCCATCTCTACCGTGTTGTCCGTCATCATCGGTGTCCTATATGGGCAGACCATTGCCTAAACGTGTCCCTGAACCTACGCAATGAGGTGCTAGAGAGCAAGATACCTGCAACCTTGGAGGGCTTGTGTGTGTGCAGGACACAAACTCCTGAGCAACCAGGGCACGTGCTCGCAGATCTCTTATGCAATCCCAAATTCTGCAAGACAGAATCTCCACAGGAAAAGCCTCTATCCTCTGGCCGTGCTGGGGCTATTGGTGCATAGGAATTAAAGAGCCTCAGTGTCAAACTACGTTTATTCTTCCTACAGCAGACTCGAGTCAGGTTAGTTTGACATGATGCTCTTTCTAGAGGAGAAGACTCACTGATAGGGAGCAACTTATAAATAAAGGGCTGGCATTTTATGAAGCGTTAGGGATTATAGCCCTGGTTCCTCCCTGCCTAACAAGCCTGTGGCAGTGTTCGTTATGCAGAAGCAGGCAACTCTACTGCAGAAGGTGAAATCAGGCTGAGAGCTTGGGCCCCCCTCAAAGGGCACAGCCCTGGAGACCACACCTGGGAGGCTCATGCATATCAAACTATTCTCTGCCCCTCTGATCAGCCAGCTTTCAGACCAACCCCTTAGCAGCACTCGTACACTCAGACACTGTAGGGCAGCAGGCTCTGTGGTGGCGGGGGGCCCTATGGAGCAGATAAGCAGTGCAGGGCAGCCTCATGCCACCAATCCTCCGAGCAAGACTGGATCTCATTGCTCTCAGATCTGGTCCGTGGGCCCTAAGTTGCCAGCCCCAGTTCTAGGATGTTCCAGAGGCCTGGTTCCAATGAAAGGTACAGGAGGAAGATCCCTCAAAAAGCAAGGTCCATGAGCTGTGGCTCATTTCAAACTCAATCCCCAGTTCTCTGTAGCTCTCAGAGTGGAAGTCCTTGGGGAAATCCCTGTAGCTGGTGGGATTGCCTGGGTTCAATTACAGGTAAGTTCTGTGTGTACAGACCCTGTTTCCATCTAAGAACCACATGGATCTTGGCAGCAGGGTTTGTTTTGCCACCCTCCTCTCCTCAATCTTTCTACTCCCTGCTAGTTTTGGTTCTTGTTGCTTTGATTTCCACACCACTTAGATTTCTCCCTCTTGCTGTCAAAGTTAGGATGCCAGGCCCAACCTCCCAGTGCTACCAAGGGGCTGGAAGAATAGAGTGCTGTAAAAAACTGCAAGGAACAGCAAAGTAGGGAAACTTAGACAGCTCAGAGGAAAGAAAGGTGCAAAAAAAATAATCAGTATTTTTTTAGCTTCCTAATTGTTGGAAGCTTGAGAGCTTTTCGCTGTGCAGAGACTTGTTTATGAAAACATCCCCATTAGCCATCCTGCCAACTGAACCCTTTCTTCTGAATGACAGGAAACCTTTATTTCTACTGCAGAGAAGCCCTCAGCTTCAGCTGTGCCATGGCTCAGCCTGGTATTGAAGTTATCTAGTGAGTAAAGCGGCTTCAGCTAAGTCAGATAACACCATGCCTGGTACCTGGATTTACAGCTTCTAGCATAGAAGCAAACCATCTAACATTAGATTCAGGGGCCAGGAGACCTGAGTGCTATCCCACACATAAAAAGGGTGTTGACTTAGTGTAGCCTACCTGTGACTAGCTGGTTGCATGCCTTTAATGGGCGCTTCCAGATGAGTGTGCACATGTCTCTTGCCCTGCCTCACACTCCTTTGAAGCAGGGCAAGAGATGTTTTTTCGTTCCCTGTGGTGCAAGTTTGCAGCACAAGGAGAAAATTAGACACCTGGATATCCAGGGGTCTAAAAAACCACTCCGCAGAAGAGTAGAGCAAGGCATGGTCCCAGACCGTGCCAGGAAGTCAGTCCTCCAAAAGAGATGGTCTGGTGTCAGCCAGAGCATCTCTTTTGTTCTCCTGCTGCCTCGGCCCCAGGCGCTGTCCAAGGTAAGGGGAAGGGTGGGGGGGTGGCAGCGGGATGTGGGGTTTGGGGAGTGGCAGGGGGGATGTCTCTGGGGCTGCGGACCCAACCCAGCACCATGTGGCTCGCTGGTCTGGCTTTGCACCAGAGTAGGTCACAGGGCTCTGGGAGGCGTGCACAGGACCCACAAGGGGCTGGCCCAGGTCCTGCCGCACGCTGCCCCCCCCAACCAAGGCACAGCAGGGCAGAGGCAGGACCCGGTGCCAAGCTGGGTCTTGGTGGCCCTGGGACCTCTCTCCTGCCCGGCTGGGCTGGGCCCATGACAACAGGACCTGGTGCGGTGTGCCTGCTGGGTCCTGCTGGCCTTAGGGATGCTCCTGCCAGGTCGGCAGGACCTGGTGGGTGCAGCGCGCGGTCCCTGCACACTGCACCGGGTCTTGCTGCCATGGGCCTGGCCAGCCAGGCAGCAGAGAGGCCCTGAGGGTGGCAGGTCCTGCCACGAAGGGCCCGGCCTGGCACGCAGCAGAGAGGCCCCAGGACCCGGCTGGGCCCAGCACATGGTCCCCACGGACTGCGCTGGGTCCTGGCACCAAGGGCCAAGCTCAGTTGGGTGGCAGATGGTCCCTAGGGCCAGTAGGGCCTGGTTGGGTCCGGCACATGGCCCCCCAAGTGCTGCGCCAAGTCTTGCCACCATGACTCAGCCTGGCCAGGTGAGAGAGAGGCCCCAGGGCCAGCAGGACCCGGCTGGGCCTGGTCCCTGCATGCTGCACTGGGTCTTGCCACCATGGCTCAGAATGCCCCACTCCTGCTGCTGCTGCTGCTAAAGGTAAGTTATGGGCGGTGGGTAGGGGGGCTGTGGCCCTCCAGGGTGGAGCTGGGGCCCAGCAGGGGGCGGGGGCATTTCATGTGCTGTGGGGGGGGGCTGCATCCTGTGGGGGCCATCCCACCTGAGCAGCCCCCCAACATTGCCCACACCCACAGTCCCCCCAGCAATTGTCCCACACCTACCCACACAACCCACATCCCTCCACACATACGCACCCGCCTTCCCCCACACCCTTTCCCATCCCCTGCCTGCAAACACCACATCCCACCATCACACACCCATCCTGTGCAAAGAAAACCAAAAGTACACAAACACACATAGGTATTTAGAATTTATTTTATCATGATGATAGGGACACTGGTAGGCTTCCACATTGCTTTAACATTGTAAATATACCACTAAAGCATTGCCCAACTGATTGGTGGCTCTCTGTCTCTCTCTCTCTCTGGAAGGGGGGCGTCTAGAGTGGTCTTTTGTTTTAATTGTGGAAAAACATGGATATTTTGGGGTATTTTTAAAAATGAATTGGGATGCTGCTGCAGCAGTCCGGCTGGCACAAGGGGTAGTGTCCCCAGGCACCAAGTGGCCAGGCCCCAGAAGCTCCTGAGAGCGAGTAGCCCTGAGCTGCTTGCCAGGGCAGCTCTTTGTATGGATGGGACCAGGACAGGGCAGCTTTTAATACTGCTGGGGACAGCACAGGTGCTGGCCCTGGGCTCTAGCTCCCCCTGGCTGCAGATCCGGGAGGAGCCAGGCAGTTATTTTGCCCCAAGTGGCACAATTTGTTCCACGACAAAGTGCATGTCTGAGCACGTGCGCTGAAGCAAAAAGCCCCAGCTCAAATTTGCACCACTTCTGTTTGAGCTGCTGCAAGTGCATGCGCTTGCATGTGTGGACACACCCAATGAGAGGTGCCTCTGAATTGCTAAAATCTGCTTATCAGCAGGGCCTGATGAGTTTACAATGGGAGAATTTGGCTGCAGAACAACCTGCTACCTTAAACATAGCTGGTCACTTCTTTAGCAACCCTTGCAGCTTCTAAGTTGACCGTCTGGGAGGAAATGGCCAGCTTGCGCTTCCTGACCAGAGAGAGGAAAAAAATAGAACAGTAACAGCCCCTGCCTGGGTAGGGATGTACATCACCAAAAGCTGCTACTTCTTTGAAGAGCTATCATTAACAGACTTTAAGGTTGTGTGGAAGCCTCTGTGCCGAGGGGCAGGTAAGTTGCCCAAATTCATAAAAGGGTGTGCCATGAATTCAAAAATCCCCAGCTGCATCAGTTAAGGATTCAGTTATCTCAATGAGGAAGGATATACCCCCTTCTGTATCCTCCCACAGAAAAGGAATGGTTTGTTCTTGGCCTGCCTCCAAGGCATCATCCATATAGTACTAGCTCTGTGTTCAGGGGGCTTAGCTATGGTTTGAGACTATTGCTATGGTTACCTTTCTCCTCACTGTGTAGGAGGATTTTTAATGCAGTCTCCTTTTTTTCGGGGGCTGCTAAAGTTGTAAACGGCACAGTCCTTTCCCAGCTGCCTAAGAGCTGTCAACCTCTTCTCAGAAAGCAGTGCTGCCACTTAGGTGAGCTGCTCTTTTTAATTAAAGAGACTTGTTTACAAGAGACAAAACCAAAAGCCTCGTGGTGGTGTTGTCTGAAGGCTTTAGGTGCCTAAAGCCCTTGCATCCAAGAGGAGCTTTTCCAGCTCTTCTTGAGTAAAGACCAATGGTGTTCTGAAGGGTTGGCAACTGGATTGGGGCCAGGGACCCTCTGAAGGCAGGGTCATTTCTAGCACCTCTGGTTTTCACCTGCCAGGAAAAGCAGTTAGCCAATATTGTTCTTACTTAGCCTGCTTCCATGACTACAAGAAGTATTCAGTGCCCTGTTAAGACTTGTTCTTAGTGCTCTCTTGTGGCCTTAGACCTATTCTGTAGCAGGGAAGCTTGCTGCAGGCCTCTGGTTTTCAGAAGCGTAGTATGGGCAAAACCAGATTGGATAGATCCCTTTTAATGTCTCAGCCTCATGAAATTGGCTTCCAAATGGGCTTAAAATCCTGCCTTTGAAAAAGGGCCCATCAGTTTCTTTACCTTGTACCCACCAGCACTTCTAACCCATTTTGAATGAGTGGCTTTCTAGGTAAGTTTCCCTAGCGCAGGCTGAAGCAAAGGATGTGTGTTAAAAAGAAGTGGAGGCATCCGTCTGAGAAACAATTTAATATAAAATGTGCATTTAACAAAAAACATTCTTTGGCAATGACTGCACTACATGGGAAATGGCAGCATGCCCAAAAGACGGTCTAACCCATTCAAGAAGAGGGAGAGGCCCAGGAGGAAGACAGACTCCCTAACAGCTTCTCTTTCTCCAGACTATATCCCTCATCTCTACTCATGGGTAGCAAACAAATTCTTCTGCAACCAGACAGTGGCTTCAATTAATGTCCGGTCAGAGCAGAAGCCTAGCGCAGAGGTCAGTAGCAGTCAGCTTCATTCTCTTCCAGTGTCCCCACAGTAGCCAGGATGTCCTGCAGGAGGGACTGGGGGCTCTTCTCAATGTGATCACTACTCTTATCCAGAGCTGCGCGGAGCCCCTCTAAGTCAACTGTTCCCAGAACCAGCAGGACACTGTGTGGCTCATGGGACCTAGCCCCATTGCCATCACCACTGGGATTGGACTGGGCCTGGGACATCCATCTCCTCACAGTCGTTTCTAACTGAGTGAGGCTGTGCACTTCTGCAGGCAAACCTCCAGGTCCCAGCCTGTCTGTCAGGCTATCATCATAGAGCTGAGCTTTCAAGGCCAAGAGAATTTCACAGGCTTTCTGAGCTACTGGTCTGTCACAGTCGCACAATGCACCAAACAGGAACTCAAACAACTTCACTCGCTGAAATATCTGAAGGGACTCGTTCAGACGAGTGGAACGGGTGGCAGAGGATAAGACAGCAGAATATGGGCATCCAGCAAGGCCAAGCTGGCTAAGCGTCTGGGCAGAAAACACTTGAGCCAGTTCCAAACCACTGACTTTGACTTCCCAGTCTAAGTCACCGTTCACAGCCTGGATTGCTCGGGAGACAAACTGCTCAGTGTCTTTTAGCACCTCTACGTGGCCTTCTCTCAGCCAGTCAGTGAAGACTCGAATCACAGCCCTTCGAGGGAAGCCCTCCGAGTCGGTGGATAAGATTTTGTGCAACTCTGTTACAATGTCTTCCTAAGAACAAAAGGGGCAAAGAGAAAGAAGGAAATAAGTGTTAAAGAGCTCAGAACAATCCAGTCTCTCTCTACTGCTGACGCATTTTACCAAACAGCTGTGGAATCTACCTCCCCAGTTTTCACACCAGTCCCCGGTATTTTTTCAAGCAATGTCTAAAGAGTTCCAAAAGTTGTGATCCAACTTAACAGCAGTGCAACTGCTGATGGGAAATTCTGCTAGACTATACTATGGGTTGGATGAGGCTAACGTTCTCTTCTGCTATACCTCTTTGTTGCTTCCATCATCCAGGGCAGGTATTTTTGGGACAAGGTGGATGATAAAGGAAAGCTGCCCCATGGCAGCCACAGCACTTGCTCGCACATAACTCTCTGGGTCTTGAAGAAGATCCTCTGTCAGTCCTGGCACCTCTGAAGAGAAGAGAACTTGCCTGAACCTGTCCCACTCTGTAAATACACAAGTCCACAGGAAAAAAAACTTTATTCCACTAGCCAGCTCCAAACTGTTTCCGCTGCAAACAGCCCCATGCATCCTGTAACTCTGTCCACTGACTACAGGGACAGCTGCCAGTGAGCTGAGCCACTGCAGAGACCAGACAGCTGCTGGCAAGATCCCCCCCCAGTCAAACCCCAAACCCACGTCAGTGCTAGAAGTCAGAAAATCCATCTGCACACTCCTGCAAGGGAAAAAAACTCTCCCCTTGGCAAGTCAGGCCCTTGCCTCAGCTTGTTGGATTTAAGACTTCATCCAAAGAAAAGAAGTCTAATCCTTCTAGTTTCAAAGCTACAAAATATATATTGACTATTACTCAAAGTGCCACTGGCAGTATGTACACATGATCCTAAGCACAGGCACAAACTGCTCAGGCAACTTGACTGTGTGCTGGAGAGTTCCTTTGCTTGGAGACAGAAGTAAAGAAAAAAAAAAAAAAGGGACTCTTCCCTTTCTGCCACCACACAGGAGCTATAGTGGGCTCCTGCCCCAGCTACAGTGTCTGGGCTCCCACTCCAGGGGCAATGAATGGTCAGCCTACAGTGTGGAGAAAGGCCTTGCACAACTGGGCTCTCTCACTCAGTAAGCATGCATCACTTGTGCAGCCTCCCCATCTCCTAGAGGGAAGGTTCACCAATTTTCACTGGCTGCATTTTGCTTCTAGGCATTTAACTCAGTTTGAAGTGTTGCTATCTCTGCACATACCTCTCAAGTGTTTAACTAGGAGGGTGAGAAACTCCAGGGCAGAGTCCCGGACTTCCCAGCAAGGGCTGCACATCCGCTTCTGCAGTGCCAGGAACAAACCTGCAAAAAGCCAGCCATGAGTCTGAATGAACACAAAAGGTAAAAGTAGCATTTCTTCAGCACACTGATGTCTTTTTAAGCATTGTATACAATATATTGTTGTGCTCTTGCATACTTCCTTCAGCTCTCTGGCACATCAGATTGGTCACTGGTCTATATTAGTGCTGCCTTATAAAATATAAGTGCACTCAGTATGCTGAGCGTGAAAGGAAAGCAAGGCAGCAGTTCTATGATGCTACTACTTTTGACTTGGAACTATGGCTGCAATAGCTAAACTCTTGGCCAGTGGTTTCAGTTTCCCCCAATTAAGAACTTCCTTACGTTGAAGAACCTGCTCAGTCTGCTGCCAGTGATTGCTGAAGCTGGGAGGGTCACATAAGCACAAAATCCATTTGAATGTAGCTTGAAATGATTTTTTCAGAACCTGAAAACAAGGCAATAAAAATTGTAAAAGTAACTACTATAGGAAGCATGTTTGCTTCTTCACTGGATGGCATTGGCTTCATCCTTCCCTTCGTAGAGAAACTGCTAGGGACAGCAAATCAACATCCTCTGTGACTGCAGATGAAGCTACTGAAGCCAAGGATTCTAATGCTGCATGCTTGTGTTCCTAGAAAGCTTCCAGAATACATCCACTCCTAACTGGGTAGTGCTAGCTGCTGGCTTCAGAGTGTCTTAATCCTCCAGGATATTCCCAATCATCCTTTTACCCATATGCAGGCAAACCCAGCACGAAGGACTAGAAACTCAAGGCTGAGGGAAGTTTAATGCATCGATTGTACTACTGCATATAATTGCCTCTCGCTCTCCCTCTAAGGGCACTGACCTTACTTATGTCATGTACTTACTAGGTCAAGAACACTTAAGCCACTTCCTGTGTGTGTCTCAGAACTGAGACACAAAGCTCTTAAATATTCCAGTACATACTTTATTGAGAAGCAGCTGTTTACAGTTTCAAACATTTTAGTGGAACCAGATAAGCTACTCCAGCTAACTACTGTTCCTCTGGAGCTCAGGATTCTGTACTTACGGTAGGACTGCTATCTGGACCCTCCAGGTATTTAAGAAGGGTATCAAATACACTTTCCTTGAATGCAACATCACCTGAAATACAGGAAAAGTAATAACTGAGGGGTCACTGTTACTGGACTCAGAAAAATCCACTATTGAAACTACATTTATGGTTCCTAAAAAGTCTTCTGGCTGGTAGGGGAGTGGGGTGGGGGACAGCAAACAAGTTTCATCTTGTTAAAAACTAAAATGCCTTAGATCTGAAATCAAGGGAAAACAGAAAGATCCCAATTATCGAAACTACTTTGATCATTAACTGCTCTTCTTTACCAGAAATGAAGATGTGTTGCCAAACTGACATACAGCAGAAGGAGCCTCAAATGCAATCATTTTCTTACCACAAGACAGTAGTCCCAGACCCAGAAGTTTAAAAAGGGAAGGGGCACATGGTACTCTGAGCTCCCTTTAAACCCAGAATGACCAAAGATTCAAAAATAAATGTACTAGAACATAAATTCTGGAAAAGATTCACTCACTTGCACACTGAGACAGAGCTCCCAGAAGGTCAAGCGCTGACCTCTGAACTCTGAAGCAACCAATCAGGATTCTGCTCATCCTACTTCCCAGACAGGAGACTGGAGTTGCAAGGCCATTACAGAATTGTAATGTTATCATGACAGATTGCAGCAGAGGTATATGGGGCACTTCCACTGGCAAACTAGTCTAAGAGAGAAATCGGGTAAGTTTTCCAGTGTGTCTGTGCACATCTGTATGTGTACACAATATAAAAATACAAGTAGCAAGAGAGAGGTTGAGTAGGACTGGCAGAAGCCTGTTTAGTTTTAACAAGCCCATCTCTGATATCACAGAAGTCAGAGAGTTATTGAGGTATTCTCATCCTGTCCCAAAATGCCACTGCACAGGCAAGAGGACCACTTATCATTACTTCTAGATACAGTGTGACCAGTTGACCATGTGAGGTGACAGCAGTCTGTTTTGATTTCATCAGTTTAAACTCTAGCTGGTAAACTTGCATATAGGTGAGTGAAAGAGGAGAGATGAATCTGTCCCATTTCACATGGACTGAACAGTAGGTTCAAACTCACTTCTACAGTGGACACACAGAAGTCAAATGTAGTCCCTCTTTAAAAAATGAAATAGGAATTCCTATGTTATGCAACTGGGACAGAGGCAAAAAAGACATTAGATTTCTCAGCAATGCCACATACAGTTAAAGAAGTAATCTGTGCAAGCCCTGCTCTATTTCTGTTAAACCCTATAGTGGAAGTTGGTAACCAATCTTAATGCCATCTTTGAGTGAACCCACTCCTTCCCTGAATGTTACCATGCACAGCAGCTCCTCCAGATGAGCTAGAGTCTGACACAGGAGACCAGCACAAGACGGCTTGGAGGACAGAAGATTCTCAACAACAGCAGAATCCTTTACAGACTCACCCAGCAAACCTGGAAGGGACAACAGAGATTAGCAGAGCCAGCATGGAAGAAAGCAACAGTGTTTGAAAGAGAAGACAGCTGAGACTTTTAAGTGAAGAAATGAAGCAATTTACTAAAAGACTCCTTCCCCAATAAGACGTCCTCCATTCTTGTAGTTTTACCACACATGCTGTTCTTAACTTGGTCCCACTCCTAAGCACCTGTTGCTTCGACTACTTTTATTTAAGGGAGCACTCATGCCTTTTTCCTTTGCACAGGACACATTCTTGTCTCCTGAAGGTGGATCAGTTGCTTGTCTACCCCCACTATACCTGGGCATTCCAAAGGTTGGGAGGCTGATCTCAAAACACAGTCCATTGGCTGAAGCAGGACATTCAGGGCCTGGATCCTTACAGCCTGTGGGCTTCAAAAAGAGGAAACAACAGTGAACACTTCAGTTCCTCCCCAAAGCACTTGCCCCCTAAAAGGTGGATAAGTTAATTTATTCCAATTCAGGAGGACAGCCCTCCAGCCACAAAGTGTCCAGCAGCTGGCAACAGAGAATATAGTTATCCGAGGCTTTAAGTTTGATTCTAGCCTCTCCGGCTCAGCCAGGAGTCAAGGGAGAAAATTTCTTGTGGTTTCCAAGAAACCTCAGAGCAGCAACAGTTGTTAGGAACTGGAGCGAGAGGGTATCTTGGAGGGAAGGGTCCTGTGTGGCCTTTTCCAATCAAAAGTCATCATACTCTCAGAATGCAGGTATTACTCAGCCTGCGCCACAGCAGGTAGCTTATTTAGTGTTAATTCAGACTAACTCCGTGCTGGGTTAGAGGCAGACAAGATTCTGTGGGTAAATGTGGTATCTTTTATTAGAACAACTACACAGTTGTAAAAATTGTTCTTTGCAAGCTTTTGGGTACAGAGACCCTTCTTCAAGGCAGAGGGGGAGTCTGCAATAGTTTTGTGCTCTCCTGGATGGGACAGAAGTCAAGTCAGTATGCAAAAATGCAGGTCTGTGAAAATGCAAATGCATGGCAGAGAAGATCAGAGGGGAAGGCAGATAACAGGTGGATTAGTGGTTCCTAGAGCAGAGAGAGGTATTTCTGCTGCCCAAGGAAGTGCTCATGTTATAGATATCACATATGCGAAGGGGAACGAATAGAGAGAATCAGACACAGAGAGAGAAGTATTGAGTTTGATTTGCATTCAAAGTAGTGTCTACCCTAACTATTGCAACTTTGGTGCTAAAAGTTTAAAGTGAGCTTGCCATTCCTGCCCTCAAGGAGAGATTGAAGAGCGCATGCCTTTGCTTCTCCTGTTCCTTCCCCTTTGAACACTATCATCCTAATCATCACCACCTACAGCGCCTGGACTCCTAGACCCATTTTTTGGCTGTAACAACCTTACATGGGCAGCAAGGTGCAGCAAAAAAGTTTTCTTCTTGATACAGCACAACAGCTTCAGGGGTTTGCAGAACCATATTCCAACAGTATAAAAAAGTGAGTTCCATGGCAACAAGTCATACCATTCTTGGCACTTCAGAACTCCCAAAGCCAGGGGACCAGCTTGTGCTGGGTTTAAGTACTTCAGTGCATGTGTCACTGATGTCCACAGGCTGCACTCAGGACAGCCAAACACAGGAGACCTGTGAGAAAGAAGTGTTGGCATCTATTTAATATGCATACACCTCGGAAAGGCAGTTATTTCTTGAAAACTTTGGTCAGCATTTGTCTGACTCCAAGTTTCTAAGAGATGTTTACCTTGCCATGCTAAGGAACAGGTCCACTAGCGAATGTCCTGTTTGGCCTGGCTCTTCCTTCAAGAGAGATTCAATTGGCTCTGCTATCCATGACCAAAGAACTTCAGTCCATCGGTCATGACAGCATCCAAACACACTAGTTAACAGCTTCAAGGCTTGCTTGATATGAGAGACGGAGCTGGATTTAAGAGACTCTTCAATGTGTGTTATAATCATTCGGGCACACATCGGCCAACTGCAGTCCTTTGTGCTGAGAGGGCTGGTTGTTTCGGACTGCAGCGAGAAAGTGAGAATATGCACTAGGAGCCGACTGACAGCTGAAGCCACAAACAGGCTGGGGTCTCCCTGCAGTGTGAAGATCACATCAATGGCTCCTGTATTGATGAAAGAGAGCACAACATTCAAAATAAGTTTTTCTGTAAACTGGGGACCTTCTTGCAATTCCGTATGTCTTAATGGAAAAGAATACAACATAAACATGAAAGATTAAACATGCAGTGATTGAGAAGTCAATGAATTAGCACAATGGCTTACTGCTTCCCTTATAAAATGTTTTTTCCAAATATAGGTGTATATGGGCTGTAATCAGATTATACCCATAATACAATCTTTTTTTGGGTTGGGAGGGAATGATTTCAGAATCCTACAATCTGCAGAAGTTTGTGCTGGGATAGTTCTTTTGCAGTATGCCCTACAGAGCAACATTCCTTTTGTTAAAAACAAGCAAGTAAAACTGACTGGTTGTCAACATCAAAAAATTAAGGGAGTGCAAAAAGTAAACCCAAACAGCAGAAACTGAAGATTTCCACATTCTCAGGTGATACTAGAAACTCACTAACAAAAAAGTAGTTCAACATAAATGTGTTTCATCTGATAGCAGCTATGAAGGATTAACTACAGCAAATGGTAAATTAGATTGAGAGGTGTGTTGCAAAACAAGGGCCCAGCTCGCCATACCTTCTCTCACCTAAGCAGGTCCTACTTACTCGCATCATCTTACTGAAGTCAATGGAACTGCTCAGGTAAGATATACCTGTACAGGTAAGTTTGCAGGAATGAACCCCTATCAAATTTCCCTAAAGCATCATAGTCTTGTACTGCCCCTTCTGGTAATAATTACAACTAAAATGTTGGCAGCCTTTTGATAAACTATTTTTACTCTGCCCCTGAGGAAGTTTGTATTTGTCCAACCAACATGCGCTATTTTTGTACTGAACAGCCTTGCAATACATGTCTGATGTAACAAAAATAAGGCAAAGTTATTTTTTTATAAAGACGAGAACCCTTTCCACCCTCGTTTCTTCATTTCCTTTCCGTTTTGGAAGAAAAATGGCATCTACAGCATCATGTTTTGACTCCCCCTCTCAAGCAGCCCCTCAAGCAATGGATTAGAGAGGCAGATACAAAGGACTAAGACAAGCAACGCTCACCACTGCTGCACAGGAACTGGATGGCACTCTGGTGCCGCACCATGCTACGCACACCTTCCACCCAGCCGCTCCTCACAGAGGCATCTTCCCACAGTGAACTGTTGATAGGCCCCTCTTCTCCAAAGAGACTGGACAAGAACTCCCCCTGCTGAGACCAGAAGAGACAGCCCTGGTAAGCAGATGCAGCAGGCAAACTTCTGGGGATGGTAGTGTGTGAGAGTCCATTTGGTAGTGTAGCTACCTCATTACAGCAGTCTCATGAGAGGGTGCTATGGATACCTAGCGAAAATGCTTATTCATCCACAGGCTCAGCCTAAGAACAGTGCAAGTGTTGCATAAAGGGACTAAGGGTTTCCTAAGGCTTTGGGGGAAAAAGCTCCTATGGGTAACAGTCATAGGAGTTTTCAGACATTTTCTTATTCACAAGCATTCTCTTCCTTCCAGGGATACCTTTGAATTAGTTTTTTTCTACTGCCATAGGTAACAGGGGATTTAAAAAAAATAGTATTCATCTCACTTTCAGAGAGCATAAATTGTGGATACATGTTCCTACCATAACCATACAATGCCCCCCTCCCCATATTCTATTACTGCAGTTTGCAGCCAAGGACTCTGTGGAACTGAGGTACTGTTACCCAGCCAGTGCTCTGGGATTGCACAGTGCTTTGAAGATGAAAAGCAACGTATAAATGATGATTACTCTGCGTGCAAGTTGGAAACAAGAAAGCAGGGACTGTATTAGTCAGAATTTCCACAGCACAGCAGGTTTGCAAGTCTACATTAATGTACTGGTGTTTGCTAATTTGTTTCATATATGCTAGCAAGCTTTACATCTGAAGTAAACCTATTTGAAAGACGCTCTCATAAACCTACTGAGCAAAACAGTATTTAGATCACTGTTGTTAGATCACATGGAGTTAAATGGTTACATTTTCCTCCTTGCTCCCAGATGGAAACCAGCACCCATGAGTCTGACTGTCTCCTTCACAGATTCCTAGAGCTTAAGACCAGAAACAACCACTAGAGACCATAGAGCTCCCCCAACTAGTCCCTTGCTAAATCTAATATCTGGGGTTTGACTGAAGCATATCTTCCACAAAGTTCTTCATTCTTTAGTTATAGGCTGCACTTCTTGTTCCTAGATGTTTAAGATTTGTACTGGGCTGTATTAAAAACCTGTTGTGGGCCCAGAATACCAAAAGATCCAGTTCACTCTGCACTGTTGTCCTGTCTTTAATAATTACTACGCTGCCAGTCTTATCTCATTTGTAAATTTTATCAGAAGCAATTTATATTTGCTTCAAGATTTTCATCAGTAACCTGGAATTGTATTGGGCATAACACTATCTCTGTAAAACCCCACTGAAAGGGACACCTGTTTGAAGGTTCCTCAGTAACAACTACTACTTTTTGGAATGTGTCAGCTAGTTCTTGCTCCATCTAACATGCAATTTTAAAACCTCTTATGTCCTTACCTTCATCAACCAAACGTGTAGTCTCAAAGAATGGAATCAGATTTGTTTGACAAGGCCCATTTTCTTTAAATGTCTTGTCTTCCTGCTGACCGCCACCCTCAGGGGTACACCAATGAAGATTTTTTTGGCTGATATTGATGGCCAATTATTAACCAGCCATATCGGCCAATACTGAAATGCAGCCCAGCAGCTTGGAAAGCAGCATTCAGCCAGTAAGTCTGTGGTGGGAAGGAGGCATGGAGGAGGGAAGGGGCATGGTTGGGGTGGAGCAGATTGAGGCCCCTACGGTGAGGGAGAGAGTGAAACAGAGGCGGGGGCAGGCACTGTCCAGGGCGTGGGACGGAGCCATGGGCAGCATGTGTCCCCGGGGTTTGTATGCAGGATGAGGGCAGGATGCCTACTGTGGGCTCAGGCCAGGGGCTGTGCCAGCCTCTTCCCGGTGGGAGGGGTTGGGCCATGGCTGTGCTCAAGATCAGGGGTGGTGCTGGCAGGGGGGCACAACAGTGAATTTTGGGGTGGCTGTAGCCCACCCCATAGTGTCCCAGCACCACCACCCACCTTGCCCTGGCCCACCCTGAGCACAGTCCCAGTCCAGGCCTCCTGCTGGGAAGAGGCCGGCACAGCCCCTGGCCCTGAGCTTCAGCAGACAGCCCACCCTTGCCCTGTGCACAAATCTGGAGGGCATATGCCTCCCATGCCTCCCCCAAGGGTGCATGCAGCAGTGGGGAGC
>NW_017728927.1:12607925-12614748 GCF_001723895.1 Crocodylus porosus
CTTACCAGCTGGACACTGCTCTCCAAGCTGCCAGGCTGCATTCCTGGCCCCATGCATGCTGTGGCTGCACACATGAATGCAACATTTATCAGTGACATTATCAGCTACACCAGCCAAAAAAAGCCAATTACCGATAAAGTCGATTTTTCTTTTATTGGTGCTGATCTGATATGGACCAATATATCAGTGCACCTCTAAACATTAGCACAATGCTAGCACTCTTCTAGTCTTCCAGTCCAAGATTTATTGAAAATGATCCTTAACCCAGAAATCCCCACAGTCAACTTCTTTTTGGGTCTCTTCTGTACAGGTTACCCAGCCCCAGTCATTTCAGCATGTTCAATCCAGTGATGCTGCATAATATTTTCTTAGTGACTAGTGGACTAGACAGGACTTTGGCATTCTTCTGCGATATGAGTACATCCTCCTTCTCACCAAATACAGAACAGAAATTTATTGTACGTCTGCCTTTTTTGCATTATTAATACCTATTTTAACATCTATTCCTAGAAACTGATCTGTATCATTGCTAAGGATCATTCTGTCCCTAATATACGTACTTAATCTCTTTCACATTGCCTGTAGCCCTGCCAGCCATGGATTTTTCCCTGTCTTCAGCTTTTATTATACATTGGAAGGAATGAAGCATGGATAACTGATATGGATAGTTATCTATTCCCCATTTTTCTGTGTTTTATGCTTTCTTTTGTTTCCAATTGTTGCCTCCATTATATCACTTAAACAGGATAGGCTTCTAGCTAAAGTTATCTTTAAGTGAAGAATCACAGGTCCTTAACCATGCTGTTATTAACTTCTAACAAGAACGGCCAAATTTCACACACCTTTGTCCCAACCCTTTCATCCCTCCCTTCTCGCCACAATCAATTTTGCGTAAAACTCTGTACAGCTCTCAGTAGCTGGCCTTTTTCTGGAGCCATTGAGAAAGTATTCTCACAATGAATGTAATCAGACTATCATTACTGGGACCAATGCAGCTACCTGCTTCCAGTTCAGTGACTAGTTTCATCTTTACCCATCATAAAGACGTCCCAAATAGATACCTCATCCTGAGTACGTTAGAGTACTTTAAACTCTAATGATGATTTCCTGTCAACTGTAGGAGACCTCCAGGAAGTATCCCAAATTAAAGAAGCTACAACATTTTTTGTTTCCACATACACTACGTAGGTGCTAAGAAACACTCATCCTGTTCTTAGGTCTAACATGCTGGTCTATACCAAAACCCCACCAGTATTCCCCTCCCCATTGTTGCATGCAAACATATTGGTTTGTTTGGAATGACATACATATGAAGAACTGAGATGCAAAGTTGAAAGTCGCTGAAGACAATACTCCTATAAGAATCTGAACAGTGTACTTATCCTATGTCAATGAAAGAAAACAGCATGTGTGGTAGTCACACACATCACCACTATACAATCCAATTTGGGGATGGCGCTTTCCATGTCATTACTTCCTCTCCCAAGGATCCGACAGCTGTCCTGTATATGCAACCAGCTGCTTTTACTGCTTTCCACCCCTATGTCCCCCCTCTCCCACTCCAACAATATTTGAACGATTTTTCTTCTGAATGACATTACATAGAAAAAGCAGCTGGCTATGATAGCACTGTATGCAGATTTAATTTGCAATCTGAAACTAGTCCCTTGACTTACCTGTAAGTGCTGGAAGCAGCTTTCAGAGGCTGCAAAAATCCCTGTTAACCTCAGAATAAAGGAGACAATGGTGGTACTTGGGTCTTCCAATTTTAGCACACAGGTGATGAGCTCTGTCAAGCACGGATTCTCCTGTAAGAGCAGCAGGCTGGATTCTGTGGAAGAAATATTATCCATGGGAGACAGAGCAACACTCGGTTATCATTTCTAAGAGATCTTTTTATTCTGTCCTAGAGTTTCAGCAGGCTCCCTTAAAGCCAGAGCATAATCATTTAGTTATCCATTAGCAAGACCTTGTATATTTAGAAAAAAATTAGGACAACTATACGGGTGCTTCAAATGTGGGGGCGCTTTAATTGGAGCACCCAGAGCGCTTTGTGTATCAGTGTCTTCACGCTTCAAAATAGCGGTGGGGGCGCTTTAGCTAAAACTTGTCGAATGAGCTTTAGATAAAGTGCCCCCACTGGCATTTTAAAGCACGTGGACACTGATACACGAAACGCAGAGGCTGGCTGGAGTGCGGTAATTACATTAATTGATTAATCAAGTCTGTGCTGACGCACTGTAATTACAGCATGTCGGAGCAGCCTCCACACTCGCATGTAGGGCACCCTTAAAGCGTGAATGCTTTCACAGGTTTTCAGTGACATCTTATGAAGAGCAAGGATCTCAGCCCATCAGAAGGAGATAACACGAAGGAAATAAACATTTACTGTAAAGCTTTTTTTTGCACTAATTCCCATACGAAAGCACCCCTCCACTTGCAAGGTGTGATCACCCAAGGGCAAGCAACTGTGCTATTTATAATCTATAAGGTACAGCCAGGCGTTGTGCCCTATGCATTGTCACTTCTAAAAAGCTACGTTGTTTTTTTCCCCACTCGAGGATCCCCTTGTCGTTCATCAGTCGTAAGAGACCTACGGCAAACCCGTTACCTGCTTCCGTCAGCACCTTAAACCAGTCCAGCAACTTCTCTAAACAGGTGTCGTCGGAGATGAGCTGTCTGGTGTTGGCCAAAACAGCACAAACAGGAGGCAGGAGCCGGGCGCACTCCCTGTCCATCCTGTGGCCTCCCAGCCAAAACAAAGCAAGGGACAGATGCAAACCCTCCACGTGGGGTTTCTCTCTACTGCCGTGTCCTGGAGGCACAGGATGGAACTGCCCCTGCTGCGAAAGCCCCTGAAGCCCCCTGGCAGGTGTTACATTTGTGGTGGGGCTGGTTCCAGGGTCGCCTGTGTTATCCTGGGAGACCCCCCCTCTCCTCTTCTCCTTGAACTTCTTGGTGGCTGGGACCCTGCTTTGCCCCGGGGACCAGCGGGGATGGTAGCCGGCCCAAAGCGCGCGATAAAGGTGACGGCGGCCCGGCCCCAAGGAGCAGCCCGCGCCAGCTTGTCACCACGGAGACGCCCGGCGCCGCAGCCCCCCGACTTCCGCCCTACGGCCGCAAAGCGCGCCTTCCGCTCACTGCCGTAAAACTGTCGTAACGCGTCGCGGAACTAGCCGCGGCGGAGCGGAGCGCGGTATTTGTCCCCTCCCCCCGGCCGGGCTGCTGCCCCGTCTGCGGCTCCCGGCCTGCTCTGCTGCTCCGCCTTCTGCTCCCCCCACACAGAGCACAAGATATATATATATATGTGTGTGTGCGTCTGTGTGTAGATGGGATTTTTTTTATTTCTAATTTATATTTATCACCTCTGCCTTTTTTGGGTAGATGGGATTTTTTTTAAGCAATGCAGAACTTGTGGTTCGGAGATAATACCTTTTATTAGACCTGCTGAGAAATTGCAAACCAACAATATTTATCTTTTTCTGCAAGCGTTCAGGCTTACATGCCCTTCATTAAGTTCAGGGGAAGTTAAAAATGGTAAAAAGTCCCTGTGTGTAGGAAATAAACGTCATTTTTGCATAGAGGGAGCTGGAAATCTGTCCCTCCAGGTCCATGAGACATGCACACACACGCACTTCTTTGCACTTCTTTGGGTAGATGTGATACCTTTTATTAAAAAAGGCAATCAGGACTTGTAGTAGAGATGATATCTTTTATTAGGTCAACAAGATTTTTGCAAAAAAAGTCTTTAATTTACAGAAATCTTGCTGGTTGAATAGAAGAGATCATCATCAAGAGCCTGGATTGCCTTTTCCTCTAGACCAGTATGACTATAACCTGGATACCTGACACATGGAAGATACCTTTTATTATGCACACATATATGTGTATATATGGATAGCGCGTGTTTTCGTGAGCTGTAGGTTACTTCATCAGATGCCCTGAAAGGGCTGCAGAAAGCAGAGTATAGAAGAGAAATTAGAGTACAAAAGACCAGGGGAGAGAGCAGGAGAGGAGAGGAGAGGAGAGGGGGTCAGTGCTGGGAGAGACAAGCAAACAAAATGTTAAACCCATAGGAACCCAGGGGTCACCAAATCACCCACGTAGAATCCACAGTCTCTATTTCAACCATACTTAACGCAGTCCAGGTTTGTTTTTTAAATATGTGTGTGTGTATAGTTATATATACAGGCATACCTCAGAGATACTGCGGGTTCGGTTCCAGACTACTGCAATAAAGCGAATATCGCAATAAAGTGAGTCACACGAATTTTTTGGTTTCCCAGTGCATATAAAAGTTATGTTTACACTATACTGTAGTCTATTAAGTGTGCAATACCATTATGTCTAAAAAAACAATGTACATACCTTAATTGAAAAATACTTAATTGCTAAAAAATGCTAACCATCATCTGAGCCTTCAGCGAGTCGTAATCTTTTTGCTGGTGGAAGGTCTTGCCTCGATATTGATGGCTGCTGACTGATCAGGGTGGTGGTTGCTGAAGTTTGAAATATTGTGAGAATTACCAAAATGTGACACAGAGACACAAAGTGAGCAAATGCTGTTGGAAAAATGGTGCCGATAGACTTGTTCGATGCAGGGTTGCCACAAACCTTCAATTTGTAAAAAACGCAATATTTGCAAAGCGCAATAAAGCGAAGCGCAATAAAACGAGGTATGCCTGTATAGTTCTATATATACAGCGCTTTCCTTCACACACGTTAAACCACATTTCAAACCCGCACAGCCATTACAATAGACATACCCACGCTCCTCCACCCATCCACAGTCCTTTCCCTAACACAGTCTCTTAGTTCTCATCCCATTGTTCAGTCTGGATGATTTCTTGCTCTGCAATTTCCCATTCAAATCTGTTTTCAAAAGTTTGCTATCAGAGATCAGCCCCCCTCTGGTCTGTGATGGTGTGCTCGGGGAGGTTACACTGTTCTGCCCCAGGCTGGCGTGTCTTTCTGCAGCCAGTCTCAGTGCGGTGGTCATTTGTTCTGCAATGTTGGGATCATCCAGTCTGTCCAATGTAGATGGCAGAGGAGGGCTGTAGGCAGGTGAGAGTGCATACGACCTTGGTGGAGTTGCAAGTGAATGAACCTCAGATATCAAACTCTGTATTTTTTTGGTCAGTGATGAGGATGTGGTCTGGATTGATGCTGGGGCACAGGAGGCATCTGGGTCCGTTGCAAGGCCTGGTGCCTCGGTGAGACTAGGGCTGGATAGCCTTTTGTTTGAGACATGGCACTTGAGGTTGGGAGGCTGTCTAAGCCAGGGCTGGTTTGTCCCCCACAACTACTTTGAGACATCATCCTTTTGCAGGAAGGATTGGAGATCCTTAATGATGTGCCTAATCTAACTTCAGACTGGCACGGCTAACTGCGTCTCCCTTTGGACAGCCAGACCCAGAGAACCTTTGGAGGATCCACATGATGGCACTACCGCTTCGCATTCATGAGCAAGGCTGCCTCTTCCATGTCCTTCCTTGCAATAATAAATGTTACTCTTATTCCTACTGGGTTTAGACTTGGTTGGTTTTCATTTTGTTCTTCTCTGAATATAGTCAGAGCCCTAACATGAGTGCATCTCACACAACTATGCATCATGCCTCTTAGCTATTGCCTATTATGAGCGAGAACTCTCTCCCAAACAAGCCTGAGGTTATTTTCCCGCTCTGATTATAAATTATCTACACCAGAAACGTGGGATTTGGAAATCCAGGTTATTGAAAGTGATGTTTAAGCGTGCAATAGTTAGCTTTCTTGCAGCTTTTTTCATTGCCCTTGTCTCATAATAGCTGCCACACTTGGCTAAAGATAAATTAAAGGTATATGGGGGTATATTCCTATGGAAATATAGATTTTAAATCTTAACACTTTAATTCTATTATGCACCTCCCATGTTTCAACCCAGAAGGGACTACATTTCAGCGGGAGGCAGAAAGATCTTTGTGTATGGTGCATATCTTTCTGTTAGTTCCTTTAGGAAAGCGTCAGGGAAAATGGACAATAGATAAATGCAAAGTATTATCACGGTTACTTGTTTACTAGGTTTTTTTTTCTGTACTTTATTTAATCAGACTCACAAGAAATCACACCACGAGCCTGTACGGGCCCCTCCAAGGAAGCAGCTGAAACCATCTTGGCCCGGGAGGAGCTTTGTGTTTCAGCGTGAGCGTGCAAGGGTCCTGGTTTAACAACTGCAGAGCGGAGGCAGGGGCGTGCAAAGGGGTTTGTTCTGGGAATGGGGCAAGCCTGAAGCCCTGGGAAAATCCCAAACTGGGGATATTGTAACATCATTTAAATGACACTACAAGGGGGGCTCTCTCTGCCTTCTGGCTTTGAACCCTTAAGGCGGAGGTTCCCAAACTGCGGGTCGCTTCTGTCCCCATCCAACGCCAGCGGATGGGGCCACGCTGAGGAAACGGGGCCACAGAGTCCTGCTGAGGAGACGTTGGGAACCACTCGCTCGCACCTTCGGGTTGCCTCATCACAGCGGGTGTTAGAAATCGCACCAAAACCAGGCCCGGCATCTCCTCCAATCCCCTGACTCCTGGAGCTGGGGGGCTGGCAAAACCAGCTGCTCTTGACCCCCACCCCCAGCAAAGACCAGTGAGTAGCTCCAGAGCCAGGGGAAGCCCTCCGTGCAGCCATGCCCTATGGCTCTATCTGTGCTTTGCAACCCCGGGCAAGCGCACGGTCGTCCACCCCAGTCCTCACGCCGGGCGCCGCCACGCTTGGCCCGGGCGCTGAGGCCTAACCGGGTTGCCATAGAGACGGCGACCCGGAAGTGCCGTGCGAGGGCACCGCTATGTCC
>NW_017728927.1:12614848-12667927 GCF_001723895.1 Crocodylus porosus
TGGCCCTGGCCCTGGCCCGGCCCGCATTGGAGACCCCGCATTGGAGACCCCAGCTCCTCACACGTGTTAGCCGCCCGGGTTGGGCTGGAGGAAGAAGCACCCAGGACTCGTGATAGAGGGATCCCGTTTAGTAGATTTGTTTTGCCAAAAAATGTCTTTAATTGCAAGCTCGTGGACACAGGTGATCTCTTTTATTAGGCCAACATGATTTTTGTTTAAAAAAACAAACAAAAACCCCACTTTAATTGAAGCCTTTTGGGCACAACAATTAAAAAAAAAAAAGCTTGGAATTAAAGACTTTTTTTTGCAAAAATCTTGTTGGTCCAATAAAAGAGATCGTCTCTGTCCACGAGCCGTATTAAGAGCTTGCAATTAAAGACATTTTTTTGGCAAAAAAATCTAATAAAAGAGATCATCTCTGTCCACAAGCCCTGATTGCTTTTTCCTCTAGACCAATACGGCTATCAGGGCTCGTGGACAGAGGTGATCTCTTTTATTAGACCAACAAGATTTTTTAAATAAACAAATAACAAATCTTTAATTGCAAACTTTTGGGCAAAACAATTAAAAAAAAAGAAGCAAAATCTTGCAATTAAAGGAATTTTTTTGTTGATCTAATAAAAGAGATCACCTCTGTCCACGAGCCCTGATAGCCGTATTGGTCTAGAGGAAAAAGCAGTCGGGGCTTGTGGACAGAGGTGATCTCTTTTATTAGCCCAACAAGATTTTTGTAAAAAAATTCCTTTAATGCCAAGCTTTAAAAAAACAAATGTGCCTGAAAGGTTGCAGTTTAAAGAATTTTTTCTTTTTACAAACATCTTGTTGGTCTAATAAAAGATATTGCCTCTGTCCACAGGCCCTGATTGCTCTTTTCTCTAGACCAATACGGCTACAGCCAGGATACCTAAGGTCTTAATATAGCATCAGAGCATACAAGCTGTCATCAACTGGGCCAGTCTATCTTGCCCCCACCTCCTGTCACACCCGGGCAGAGAGCGGGTGCTGAAGGGGAGGGTGAACCGGGTCTGACTGAGTCCCTCTTTCACTTGCAGCCTCCAGGGCTGAAGTTTAGGAGGTTCTGGTTCAGAGGCCTTGCCTCTAACTCCCATATTCAATAGCACCTGATGCCCCTTTCCTCCAAGCTGTCTGATCCCTTCTTGAACATCTGGTGGAACTGAGTGCCACCCGTTAATGGCACTCTGTGTGAAAAAGTTTGGCTCAGTTTTAAACTTACTACCCACTAGCTTCATTTTGTGACGCCTAGTTCTTGTATTATGTGTGAGAGAGTAAATAATAAATCCCTGTTGAGTTTCTTTTCACCATTTAGTATTTTGTAAAACCTTATCATGCCCCCCCCCCACACACTCAGTTTTCTCTTTTCTAAACTGAATAGGTCTAGCCCCTTTAGTCTCTCCTCGCATGGATGCCCCTCCATACCACTAATCATCCTTGTTGCCCTTTTGTGGACCTCTAGCTCTGATATATAATTTTTAGATGTGAGAACCAGAAGTGGGCACAGTATTCAAGGGGTAGGTGCACCATAGATTTATAAAGAGGCATAACAATACTTAGTTTGCAAGAGACAAGCATTTCTTAGGGTGACATGTTTAATCGGTTATCTTTTATCACCCCAATAAATCCTTACCTCTCATAATTTCTGGACACTCATAACCGCAAAATCACTCTTACACCACTAGCTCTTCATTTTTCACTCATTTTTTTTTAACTCTGGAAAAGTACTAGAGTGCTTTTTCTGTTGCAGACAAGGTTCTTTGGGTAAATCTGATATGTTTTATCAGACCAACTGAAATAGTTGGAAAAATTCTTCATAGCAAGCTTTTGGGTATAAATGCCCTTTGTCAGGCAGAGGAAGCATCTGCAGTTGGTGTGCGCGCTTCCTGGATGGGATGAATAGTAAAGAAGCCAGAGGCTGGTATGCAAGAAAGGCAGTCAGCAATGATGTAAATTGAGGAGTCAGTTTTCTGTTGCAAAGAACTCGACAAGACCACAAGAGGTCAGAACGGGTTTTAATATGCTGGATTCCTGTTTGACATCTGTGGGTTTATCTTGTGAATCATGTTTAGACACCTCACAGTGCTAATGTTGCGTGGCACCCCAAGGCATCCTTGAAAGTATCTCCTGGCGCCCTGAGAATCGCTGATCTACAGGGATGAATGTGGGGCAGAGAAGTAGAAATATATTGTCTTAAGTGAATACATGGCCCTGATCTTCACAGCATCCAAATAAATACCTGGCCGTCTTAAATATATTTGTTGTTTCCTCTCCCTGTGAGGTAGGGAAGTGATTAAAACCTCAACTCAGAGAATGGAAACCAGGGGTTCAGCTCTTTCTGCAGGGAATACTATTTATATTAAACATTAATTGGATAAAATATATCACTTGGTGCTGGAATCCTGCTCCTTCTTCAGCCACAAATAATTCTATACACAGTTACACAACAAGGGCGGAGGATGCTCTTGCCACACACTATCCAGTATCCCTTGCATCCTGGCTGAGTGCTTTGAGTCACTGAGCTATCAGAGAAAAGGTGGGTGGCAACAAACCCAGTGATGATGAGGTTGTTTTAAGAGAAAACAATTACTGCTTCTTTTTGAGAGGGATGACTTGGGGGCTTAATTTTAGGAGAGTGCTCTAGGCTGTGAATCCTGACCTGACACAGACCCTTCTCTGATGTGTGGGGTTAGGTTTCTAAGTCCCAGAAAGGAGCGGGATTCAGAGAGGTAACAGGGAGGCGGCTCTGCATGGGGCAACCTTCTTTGTGCCCCCTCCCCAGGCAGGGTCCAGAGCCACTATCTCAGTTGTACCCCCTCAGGCAACTGATAAGATTTAGGACCCCCATCCTTGCTTCAGTATTGAGTAGGTAGTTCTCTGCCCAGCATTTTGGTTGCTGTGAATCTCCTTCAGATGATTAGCTCTATATGCACTGAATAGGGAGTTTAGGCATCTTATGCAGAGCTGTAGCCTCCACTCTGGGGGTCCAGCACCTAGAACATAAGTATTTCCATTGCTGAGCATTGCAACATCTAAGTCCCTTTGTGGAGCTAGCTCTAAGCAATGTGTCCAAGGACTTATGGGGAATCGGTGGCAGAGCAGGTAGTTAAACCCAGGTTTCCTCAGGTGTCAGACTAGTGGGCTCTCTGTCTTCTAATGCTGGCTCTTCTCCTGGCTCACTGAGTAATTTGGGTCTCAGATCACGTAAACTCTTTGTTTCTGCTTCTTTGGGCACATTCCCACAAGCACATAAATATGGTTTGCAGTGCTGCAGACCTGGCTGTGGTGCTGCAAACTGCACGTGCTGCATATGCATGTTTGCCATGCTGCCAATTTGCAGTGCAGCATGGATTTTTTTTGACACTGGCATCTCCTGGTGTCAAATTAAAAAAAACCTCCAGAAAAAAGTGGGATGGTGCACATGGTGGCAGCACGTACCACCTGAAACCAGAGCCTGACCAGTCACAGCCATGCTCTAGGTGCTGGCCAGGCTCCGTACACCCAGGTCGCTGCCACTGCAACCCCGGGAGGCCCCCAAGACCCCAGGTAAGGCTGCTGGGGCCAGCCCAGGTCCTGGCCTCAGCTTCCTCTACCCCACCCGGCACAACTTGCTGCACGCCAGAGCAAACGTGCAGGGGTGTTCTCCGGGGACAAGGACAATATCTGCCCCTCAGAGTTCTTCTGAGGTTTGCTTATACAGCAGTTGAATATGTGAAGCATCCTAAGTGCTAAAGTATAGAATACAAACTTAAGTAGGCACCCAGTATTCTCCAGAGTCATATACAGTCATCGGTACAGTGTACTCACCCTGCCTGACTCAGTAGCCCCCACTATAGTGTCGTCATCCTGGACCACAAGAGACTCAGGATGACTCTCTAGAAAGCGTCTTAAGTGGGTGGGGTTTAGTTAATGCTGTGCTAACCTTTTCTTAATATCACATCTTGAATATCACATATTGCATATTGATGAGCATTTTAATTTAGTTACTTATGAAATGTAGAATTGTTTGACAGGCTTTAAGGTATATCATGCCCTTCTCTAAAACTAAAGGGACTGAGAAGGGGGCATTCAGACATGCAGTGCCCAGCCCACCAGTGAGTAGGTATCAAGGGAATCATAATTGTGCTTACAAAATAAACACGTGAGTGTTCTTTAATGAGAAATAAGATTTCTCATCAGGAAAACTTTAGAGAGTCTCTTGGCGTTTATAGTGTACTTTATAAATTATTGTTACGTTACCGCCTTTGATGGAATCCAGCAACCTGCATTGCCTTTTTTGTTTTGCACCTATTAATTCTGTCTTGTGTTGAGAATGAATGGCTTTGTTGCAACCAGGTTTTCAAATTGTTAGGGAAAGATCTTGCACAGATGCCTCTTTAGGGAATTAATCCTAATTACAATGTCTCCTTGCAAAGTAAGACTGGGAGAATGCCCAGCTGAATTTGCTGTAGTGACTATTTCAGCCAAGATTAGTGGGATATTTATTTAAATTCCGTGAATGTATATGTTAGCCAAATGGCTAGCGAGCAGTAAATATTATGTTATACATATCTACCCTCTCAGATAGAGGACAGTCTGTCTGCAGCAACTTGTGAATCAGACATAGAGATGGTAAGTTTTTTTTTCCCCTTTTTTAACAATATGTCTTTTGTGGATGCATAAAAAAGATCTTTTCGGTTACCGGTCCTCTTGCACACAACACATCCTTGTTACAGTGCTTGATTACTAAAAGGTTCATTACAAGCAGAACTAACTATATTGTACCAACTCAGCAAAGATTGTTTTTGACATGGAGTCCCTGGTCACTCTGAACATTATCTTGGCTTTCACAATTCTTATACTTGGTCAGAGATGGTTTGTAAAATCCATTTCTCAGTACCATCCAGGTGTGAGGCTTAAGTAGTGTGTCAAGAATATTCTCATGTAATTGAACAAGTAAATTCCCTTTCCTGCACTGGCAAGAAGCAAGCTCTGACAGCTGGTGGACCCTTGTGCCTGAGAGCCTATCACAGGGACGGGCAATTATTTTGGACAGAGGACTGCTTACTGAGTTTCGGCAACCCATCAAGGGCCGCATGGCAGGCAGCCCAGTGCAGATAAATATAAATTTTCTCATTTTTTTAGGGGCCCCACAGGCCGGATAGAATGGCCTGACGGGCTGTATCCAGCCCCTGGGCCACATTTTGCCCACCCCTGCCCTATCACCTAGGAGCTCCCAGGCTGGGGGATACACATGGACCCCTCCCAGTTGGGAGATCCAGTCAGCCACCAGGGCTCCCAGCCACAGGGGCTCCTAGCCACGCATTCAATTAACAGCATGATGGAAAGCAGCTACAAAGTTATTACACATATTTTGTAATTTCTTCCTCTTTTATTACACCATTTATTGATTGAACATTTGGCCAGATGGCCACTGAAAGCATTGCTTAATTGGTTAATTGCGCCTTAAAGTGTAACACAGCAAAACAGCTTTGGTTTTGTTGCATGTACTATTCTGGGGCAGCCACTTAATTTTGGTGGGTCACTGTTTTGGTGTGTGATCACTTTGTTTCACTTACTACAGCTTAGTGTAGGTGCTATAATGGTATTCGGACTTCAGTAAAACTAGATCATTTGGGGTGGCTGAAGGGAATTTCTAGCTGTCTGTGTTTTTGTGCCCTATCGTCCTGGTTCTCCACTCAAAAGAGTTAATATTGTTCCATTAGACAACTTCTGGATCCCCGTTAAAAGGGCTTCTATCTCCGTTTTAAAGTTGGTGTTGAGTTGTTGAGGACTGTGAACATTTAAATACAGGACACCTTTTTTGTTTTTCTTTCAGAAATTGAAAAAGAATATTTCTCACAAGCCTCCAAAGTCACCAAGTGAGTGTAATCAAGTTCTTCTATATATAATCATTATATAGAATGTGATTTGGCATCTATGTTCGTTGGATAACAAACACCTGTGATTTTCAGTGGTGTTACTCACTGATATGAAGCCTTCCTATCTGTGAGCTGTGTTCCATAACAGGGAGAAGTTTGACTTTTCTAATACTAAGATTGAAGTTTATAATTTTCTTTACAACCATGTCCTAGGAACAAATTGATGAACAGTCCTTCTTCAACCCTTTTCCTTTGTGGTAGCAGACAGTTTGCAAATTTAAATGGCTGTTTGCTTTTGATTTCCTTGGAGAGGTGTTTTCTCCCTTGCAGTTGTAATCCGAAGTCTTGGGGTCTAGTACTAAAGCAGTGCGTGCAATCATCTAAGACACCTAGGAGTTTACAGTGTTTCTATACCATAGAGGTTTTTGGAATGCTTAAAGCACTGCCATTCCATTTTTAACGTGGCCCATTCTGTATTATGCTTCTATCCTTAAGCAAATTACCCCTTGCAATTGGGAGATCTTTCATGTCTATAAGCTGCTGATACCACTTCCACTTTTTTTTTTTTTTAATGAGTTCCATTCTCAGTGAACTGAGTAAACTCTCGCTTTATCTTCCCCTACCGGGATTTCAATAAGATGTTGAAAGGACTTCATACATGCTTGATATTGAGCTTTTTTATAAGTATGATCTTATATCTCTAACAGTGACTTTCTTTCTTTACCTTGCTAGGTGTAGATCAAGCACATCCTTTCTTTTCATGCAAATGCACATGCATGCTCTTTTCATCTCTCCTGAAGTGCCTATGATGGCATAAACAATTTACAAACAGCAGTTTTTATATGACCTGTTGTCTTTGTGGCATCACCTCTGACTATGCCTTTATTGACATCACAGAAGTTGTGGCTGACTTGCCTATGTAGAAAGGTTCTCTTCTGTTGAGCCACGCAATATCCTTCTTGCTGGCCATCTGTACTTTCATTAATAAACCATTTTATTGTTTGAATGTACATACCTGTTTAGGTACCATGTCTTAGAGATGGATTTTATGTCTTGTATCTACAAGCAAAGGATTTTGGGTGTAATAAAGATTTTGTGATAATTAGGTTTATATTGGGACTTAATGTATCTGGGATTCTTGAAGCAACAGATATCATTTCAAAAGGAGAAAGTGCTGATATACTTGTTAAAGGAAGGGCAGGATGTTTTGCAACATTCAAGTATTTTCTGCTTTAGAGTCTCCATACAGTTCCAGCACATGCCTGTATTCTAAAAAGCCTGCACTTGGGAGATCATTGAAAGGAACAGGAAACATATTTTTTGAGAGCCCAGCAGCCACGACAAGGCAGATTTGGCTAGGATCTCTGCAACAAGGTAGTATAGGAATTCCTTCCACATCTATAAACTATACTTTTCAATGTATACTATCACAGCTGTGGTGCAAGAGGGTACAGCTGCTGTTGAATCCAATCAAAGTTAAGCCTGCTTATCCCTGGGATGCATTTAGCCCATGGGTATATTTTATATTTAAATATTTGCTTCAGAGCCTTTTTTGAATACTCAATGTTTGCAGAAATTTCTGTTCATTGTTGAATATTGTTTAACCTTCAGACTCTGGGGAAACAAACGTTTCTCTTTGGGTAATGCCTGGTTAAAAAAAACTTATTCTTCTGTGCTTGGGTAGAATTGAATTTGAGTTATCTAATTACTGAAAGTTTACATTTTTGGTGTACTCATTTCTGTTAGAGGTTATTAGAAGCAACCTGAGCCTTTTGTTGCATTTGTTCAGAGTTAGTTTAATGTATGGTTAGCTCTGTTTCCCACCCCATCTCTGCTACCCCCTTATTACTAACAGGTATGAACCAAGCTCTGAAGTCAGACGTTGAGATGGGGCACATTCGGAATAAGCTCTCCAGTAGCACTCCAGAGTATCTGAAGGAAGCTTTAGGCATGAAGAAGCCCAAGCACTCGCGTTCTTCTAGCAATGGTGAGCACAGTAACTGTGTAACAGAAAGAACTCTGGTTTGTTTAGGGACCTTGCTGTAGTAATAGCATTGGTTACTGCAATTCCAGCTTAAAGGAAAAATCAAAGCAAATCAAGATGTGCTTTGCAGAGCACTGGCTGAGAGCTGGCTGGTCACATGATGCTAGCTCTCCCTATTCCTAGCTGCTAAATCAGATAATGTGGCTGCCTGCCTGAAACTCTACATGAAGCATTGACTTTCATTGTTACTTCTGTCTATAAAGTGTTTTGTGTGATACACTTGCTATGTAAAAATCAATTGGGCTTTATGAGAAACAGAATTCAGACGCACGCCTACTTTGTATTCCTTAGAAGTAAATTGCAAACAAACATTGCACTTCCCTCTGACATTTTTGCACCTGCTTATTACACATAACATCCAGCATTGCTATAACTCAAAGAGATTGGAGAAGTGCTTTTTTCTTTCTTTTTCTTCTGTTACATTTTGTGGACTTTGAGAGCACTTTACAAGTGACTGGTTAATTTTCTTGCTTTTGTGTGAACCTTTCAGATAGCTATGGGAGGAGGAGAAATATTTTTTAAAAGAAATTTCCACAAAAACTGGCATCTGAAACTTGTAGCATTGGTTCTGAAATTGACTGGATTTCAGGTTGATGCTTTTCAACTGTTATTTGTTACCTTTAACACTGCATCTCTTTCAGATCCTCTTGTGTCAAGGGTTTTCCTAATTTTGCATGTCTTTTTCTGTAGGCTACATCCCTGGAACTCCTGACTACAAAGAGAAGGAAGATATGTACGATGAGATTATTGAACTGAAGAAGGTGTGTCCATCTGCTACTTGTGTAGTAAAAGTTCTATACCCTCTTTCATCTCTGTCTTGGTACCAGGTCAAAAGGATCCTTTGCCTGTACCTGGAAGAGCCACTAAGGTTCTCCACTTAAGTGATGTTAGGGTGAAAATTAAACCCTGCTTGTTCAAGGAAATATCATTGGTCTTGAGGTCTCGACGTATACAAGATATTTGCGCATCAGAATGAGCCTTGAACAAATGCTGAGCTGAACAATGAAAAGGTTTATTTAAATTTGCTTCTTTTGCAACTTGTACTCCCATAGCTGTCCCCATCCTAGTTTTATTAAGTCAGTCAGTTAGTCTGTTGGAACATGAAAGATGATGTGAGGTTGGTTTTGACTCCTGGACAAAGCTAAAAAAGGTACCTGTTTAGAGAAAATATCAGTAAAGAAATACCATGACTCAGAAAACTTGTGTACAATTGCCCTGCTGTTAAGTTCTGTTCTCTTTAATCGTTTCCTAACCCTGCAATTTCCCCTCTTACTTGATCCTAATTTAATTCAGTGGTCCCTTTCTTGCTTCTTTCTTGTCATTATGTTTGGTGATCCTCACTTGTGTCTAGGAGTGACTTGTGGGTTTAACAAAAGCTCATTGTGCCTCTGACTTTTGCCTGTCTGCAGGTCTTGGGCAGAATTTAAGGAGGAACTTTAGACTTTTTTTTATTTGTTTGTTTGCTTGCTTGTTCCATATTAGACAATCCAGGCTCAGAAAAGTGAAGGGGATCGTCTGAAAACAAAGCTCCGACGACTGGAGGAGGAGAATAGCAGAAAGGATCGACAGATTGAGCAGCTTTTGGTGAGTGCTGCAATCCTTTGGCGGGGAGGTGGCTGTCCCCTTTGTTTTCTACTTGAAGTATCTCCATGGCAAGAAGGGGTGATCTTAGGTTTGAAAGAGACAGTTGATACTAGATCATTTCTGTTCTGTGCATCTGAGCTCATCATTCCTACCCAACTATGACCTGGAAGAGAAGAGTTCAGTTTCAGGACAACTTATGCATGTCATTTTGTAGATGGGTTTATTTAGGAGAAGACGATTGCCATTTTGGATGTTAAAGCTAAGCTTTCCCTCAGGAAACTCACTTAATGCACGGTATCCCTGAAGGTGGGAGGGAGCCAAGGTGCATCTGCAGTAGCTGACAGATGTGGGCCTAATTCCTCAGCTATAGAGCAAATAGGAATGCTGTATTGTAAGACTGGTGAGCCTGGATAAGCAAGAAGCCTTTAGTCACTATGGGTGGCATAGAAACTTCTTGGAGATAGGTGAGATAGTGTTCCTGACCAGGAAGCTGAGACAAAAATCTGCAGAAAGGAGGAAGAATATAACAAAGTAGCACGTTGATTTGTCTGTCTTCTCATGTAGGGCTCTGACTTTGTCCGGACTCAGGCAGAGAAGAATGATACTGGATGGGTAATTGCTTCACCACCTTCAGCTTCAATCTTTCTCCTTTCAAAATGAACTCTTACAGATAGAAAAAGCATGAAAAGATAGGAAGAGAGAATGCAGCTTAATTAGGAAACTAGGTTACTGCTGTCATTGTTATTGTCAGATATAAGAATCATAACAAAGACCCAAGATTCACAGTAGCTTAAGAAACCCTTCCTTTTTCTCTAGGTGAATGTGTTTGCATCAGTATTTTTCCTGTTATTACAGCCCTAATTTTAGCAAGGTAAATGTATATTTATGTCCTCCGTTTCTTTCCCATGACCCATAAACGTGAAGGGATAGGATTTTAAGAGGTTATGTTTTTAGTTAGTGATTTCATGTTTCTCTATGAAGAGTGTTTGTAAATGCAGTAAAAGCTTTGTTACATGGCATCAGTGGTGTAAGGGGATGCTGGTTATATAAAAATTCCAGTTACCTGAGGGCAGGGGGTTTTTGGTCTGATGCAGAGCAGGGGGGTGGGGGGTGGAGAGTGGCGGCAGCGCTGCGTGGTGGCAGCAGCGAGCTTCCCTCCACCCCCCTGCATCCAGCCAGCCAGCCAGCCAGAAATTCTGGTTAATAGAGTGTTTTGGTTACTTAAATGTCAGTTAACACAACTTTTACTGTACTCTTAATTTAGTTGCATTTAACATACTAATTAGGCATCTGATTTGTTTAGTTCTTTCTTGAAGGATAGCACTCTTGCTTGCAGTTTGTTTTGTCATGATTCATGTACTACTGAGTATTTATGGCTACATAAAATTTATAAAGAGCAGATGGGATTATGGGGAAATTAAAATTCTGACAGTGGCATTCTTCTAGGATTGATCAGATATGTTTTTTCTTTTGCCTAGATAATCAGTGGATTAAAACAGAAGATTCTCAAGCTGGAACAGCAGTGCAAGGAGAAAGATAACACTATCACGTATGGCTTTTGAGGGGCAAGGGAATGTATTTGACTTAGGCTTTACAATCCCTTCGCTTACTTTCTCCCATTTGAACTGAATTCTTCTATTCCTTGAAGAAGATTAATTCAACTATAAGCACTATTAAACTTTTTACACCCATCCCAGAAATAATTAGTAAACTCTGTACATTGCCAGGGTTGCAGTTTTTACTGCTATATTCCTCATTTTTCAGCAAATTACAGACAGATGTGAAGACTACGAATTTGGAAGAGATGAGGATTGCTATGGAGACTTACTATGAGGAGGTATGTTGGGCAAGGATGTGGTTGTTGTATAGGGGAAGAGAAATTCCATTGTAGACTCTTGGTAGAAACCTTGAGCAATTTTAGATTGGTTTCCTAGCATTTCCTAGCACCTGTCAGTACGTGAACATCACATTTGAAAAAAACTTGTAACAGGCTCACTTGTGAAAGCCTTTCTGAAAAGGAAAAAATTCAGTTCTGATTAAACAAGACAAATAATAAAATGAATATACAGCCATGAGCACATGGATTAATGGTAACAGGATCTTACCCTTGTTTTCTGCCAGGCTTCATTATCTGTGCTATTACCCAAGGATTTTGCTCTCATTTTGACCTACCAGATGCTGCTTACTACATTAGCAGCATGAGCTTCCGTACATCTAAATCCTTTCCATGCCAAGTGTATGTTTCTATTAATGAAATCTATTTTCCCTATTTTACAGATTCATCGTCTCCAAACCCTCCTTGCAAAATCAGAGGCTGTGCGGAAAAAGTATGTGTTTTTCTTTTGAACACATGTACGTGCATATGGGTTTGGTACACAATTTGTGCACATACTGCCTGATGGCAAACAACTATATGTAAAATGCTGTATCTCACTGTTTCTGGAGTTGTTTTCCCCTGTGGTCTTCATTGATTTCACAGCATGCTTGTCATGTTATCTCCACTCTGTGTATTATGGGCTGTTAGTAAGCAAAATCAAAGCCATCTACCTCAGTTAGAGTTTTAAATTCTCATTCTAAAATCAGAAACCCTCAGGCTGTGTCTGCACACTCAAACGTGAATGACTGGTGCCTCACGCGATGAGGGGCACTGTGGCGGTGAGCGGGGACCACCTGCAGCCGCTAGCAGCGGCAGGGGGAGCGGGGTGGTAAGTGGCGAAGAAGTTGAACTGTGGGGGAAGAAGAAAGGTTTTTCTTCTATGGGGAGACGTGTTAAGAATTAATTGCCATGTTTTTGATTGCTCTGATTTAGCACATTGTGTTTTCAGTTACTTCTAACATTGTCTCTCTGTACATTAAAATGTATTGCTTTAGTTTGAAGAAAGCATTCTGTTGTCTTAACATCTCTTCACAGAGATACTGGGGCCTCATACAGACATTCAAGTCATTGCTCTCCTAGAAGCCATGAGTGTCCAGAAGTCAAGGCTTTTTATCCCAGAGTAAAAATGGCTGCTTCAGGAGAAAAATAACTTAGGAAGAACCCATGTTCAATCACTCCCAGGAGAGTTTCTCCTGGGAGAGCAAACGTCTGTACAAGTTGACAATACAGGATGACCATGGGCAGTCTGAGTTAGCCAAGCACTGCTGCCATCTGTTGCCAGCCAGATTAAGGGAGTCTGCAGAGCATACTGGGATGTGTGCATAGGGCCCCTCCTTGGTTGCACAGTTTCAGCACTGCAAGCTCTTCCCTTTTCAGAGCCTCAGCATTTGCATGTCTGTACTTGTGGCTCTAGGTAAGCTTCTCTATCAGGAGAACAAACCTGGGAAAATTCTCCCAGTTTATTTGAGTGCATAGGCAATGCACTGAGATTGGCCACTGCCACTGGCTTCTGCAGGTGTTTGCTGCTCGCACCCGCCCCCCTCACCGTCGATGCGGCCGGTAGCATCTGCAGGCGGTCCCCATTCTGAAATCTCAATGTCCCAATGTTACTTATCATGAAATTGTTAGATACTTGGTATTATTCATAGCTGTGGCCATTATTCTTTTTCTAAAGGAAAGTGCATTTGAATGAAAATTAATCCATTGGTTGACTGTGTACCTAAGGCTGAATAATGGTAGTACCTGAGAGATGTTGTGGTAGTAGAATAGAAAGGTGTTTCATGGGCCAGTGTACTAATCTTGACCCTGATGAAGAGAGGTGAAGATGGGTGTATGATGGGGAAAATTTCATAGCTGAGGTTTAAAAAAAATCAATATGGCAAGTAAAAAAATATATATATATATGAAGCCCCATTTCCCATATGAGCATTTGGAGAATAACTCACAATAAATGCTATGGCATTATGCCTAGGCATTGGTTTGGATGAAAACTCCAGTGCTATGCATTTAGGGAAATCTCAAATCCAGATCCAAACTGCAGCTCAGTAATTACAGTAAATCTAAATACCAGCATAGTAAACCTGTCCACAGAACTAAGAATTAGCAGAACAGACAGAATTAGTACTGGGAGAAAAGGAAAGAAAGAAATAATAGGTCCAGTAGGGATTGTGATAAAAACTTGCATCTTCAATGGGAAAAGGATTGGGCCTTTTAGAAACCAGTTTTGTAGAGAGTTTAAGTATAAGACTTGGTAGTAAGATACATCATGAGGAAGTCACAGCCCACCATTGAAGAGAGATGGGATCAGTGTCTTCTTCAGTCCTTCAATCCAGAGGTTGTCAAACAGAGGCCCCCTTTCTTCAATTTTCAGAAGTCCTGACTTAATAGAATCAAGGGCACAATCAGATTTGCAGAAGGAGGAGCAGAGCACAATCAGTTTTGTTATTTAGCAAGACCCTAACTGCCTTGCCCACGGTAACCAAAGAATCATGTGCTTTCAGTTGCTGCAAAGATGCACTCTTTGTGATAGAGTGGGTTAATGAATAAATGTACTATTTATCTTTCACTTGGACTGGAGTCAAATTTAAGACATAGGCACAATGGGTATCATCACATCAGCTTAGATCTTTTCAGATGTTTTTCACATCATGAAGCTATGACATAATTTGCAACAACTGCAAGTTTTAGAAGTCTAATACCAGGGTTATAATAGTAACAGGATGGTGGGGAATGTTACAGGTCATGACTGAGGTTATCACGCTCTGGCGGGGAAGCTTACATAATGCTTGCTTCCACCTGACCAATTATAAATAATGGTTAACCCCTGTTATTTAAAAAAAAAAATAGAAGAAAAAATCATGATAGCCAATTTAGCTGGTAGGTAGAGTTGCAATAGGTTCTGGAAGCACCTGTGTTTCAAGGAAGAGATATAACTGTAAATTCAAATTCAAATTTGTCCAGATAGTATCCCAGGAGATTATAGTAATGAAGATACAGATTCAGAGGTAGGACAAAATGATGGAAACTTCCTTAAAGAAGCTTGCAATAGGTGTTTTTAGTAAAAGTCAAGGAGTTCAAGACACCTGAGGTTGTTTTCCAAGTATCAGTGTAAGACTATCTAAATTTAATATATATCATGAAAGCAAATAACATATAAGTAAAGTTACAGTAAGAGGGCAAACTCAAGAATACTAGTGCAGCCACTCAGAAGGTGGTGGCAGAGTTCTTCTATGGTAAGAAAGACTAACTTTCAAAGCTGATATCACACCCACTCACAATGTGCCTGTGCTTTAAATGCAACAAATCATTGGAATCTCTGGCATAATTTTATAAACCAATGGAAATTTACTAGAATTATTTTGGGGGTCATTCTGTACGTTCCTTATGTTCCCCCATTATGAATTAAAAAATGGAATATAGTTTATTACTTTTAGAAATATATTTTCTGTAAAAAAAGAAATATTTTTATTTCTCCTGGGTCTGGCACTCAGTGAGTTAACAACAGACTTGCCTTTTACTGCTGAAAGCCATCACAGTTGATGTAGGTTACAGGTGAAAATTAATCATTAGGTCTCTTCCTGTACTCATTTGTTCTGGCTCCAAAAGACAATGGTCAGGGCAGTTTCTCTTGATTGCACAGTTGTCAGTCTTTCCTCAAGAGGCCAAGGACCGGAATAGCAAATGCTGCTGAAGGTCAGAGCTGTAGTGTACTGAAAGAGCTGTGTGAGAGAGTTTCTTATATGATGCATGTCAGCATTAGTCCTGACTCAGGTTAGTGCTGTTAGTCCTGTCTTTTCTGAATTATAAATGCTTCTGCATTTTCAATGTGGGCGGAATATAAAAATGAATATTTCAGCCCACCCTTGAGCTGCAGGCCTAGCAGGACTAAGCCATTTTATTTGCTGTGTTTTTGTTTCTTCAAAAATTAACTCTCTAGTAACAGAGGGTTCAGTGTCCAAAGCCGGGAAGCCTCCAACTCCTCAGTCTGGCCCATTCTTCAGATCTGCCTCTCAGTTTTATTTAATTTTGGGAGCAGCCATTCCTATCACTCCTTATTTTCTGTCTGAGACAATCCTTTAAATATCCCTCCATAGCGGTGAGGGTTTTGGTTTGGTTAGGTTTTGTGTTTGGTTTTTGTATTTTTTTGGTTTTTTCCTTAACAGGTTTCCAGGTAGAGTGGGCCTAGGTTTTCATTCTGAGTATCCCATAGCAAAGACACTCTTCCCTTCTCTCTAGTAGGCTGCTATTGAGTTGGGATGTGTAGTTTCTGTACAAGTTATTTTACGATTCTGCTGTTACGCATCGCATAAAGACCGTAGAGAGTTCCTTACTGCTTCTAAGCACTGTTTGCCTGGGCTGGTTGCTGTTCAGTTGGGTCCTGCCCATACCAGTGCAAAGCAGCTGTTCTATGTGTTTGAGTGCTGACAAACAAATTTTACAACCTCTGAAGAGTTAAAATTAATTTTTCCCTCTTTCCATTAGAACAATTAAAAAGAAGGCAAAATGGCAGCAACACAATCTAATTTTGGAGGCTTTAAATACATTATAGGCTCTTCCATTTCTGTTTTCTGGAGTTACCAGTACCATCTGCATTCTCCAAGTTTGGTTCAATTTTGGAGGCGCTTCGCAAATTCACATCTTTTAAAGCAGAGAGAAAAACTTGTCTGGGGTTTTTCTTCAAAGAGAAAAGAACTTCAGGTAGCTGTGAAGGCTGTAATAACATGGCTGAAAATGCAGCCACTTGCTGTATTTTATTTGTAATGACTGGTTTCTGTTTCTCATCCACCTTCTGTTTGTTAATTCCAGCTTGTTTATGGGCATGTGGGCATTGTCCAAGTTATGGTTCTGCTTCATTGTGCTGTGTTGGATCTGAACCCCTGCTGTTGTCTCCTGTTCCAAATACAGGTCCCCTCCAGAGGGCAAAGAGACCCAGAAACGGCTGAAAATGCTTAATGCTGCTGTCCTCAGATTAACCAAGAACATCACAGAGCTGCAGGAAGAGAATAGAAGCCTGAAAGCAGATCTAGGCCAAACACAGAGCAGCTCTCCTGCTCGCAGGAAAAGGAAAAGTATGTGCCAAAAAGCTTGGGGGCTAGGGAATTAGACTTTCGATATGTACAACACAAATGGGAGAAAGCAGGGTTCAGAAAGACTGCATGGCAGTGTGGATAAAGCTGCTGGAGGCACTGCAGATGTGTTCTTGAAAATGGGCAATGATTAGTCTTTTATCCCAAAAGCTTAATTCTGATTTTGTTATGGGTTGAATTGCCTTTTAATTTTGTGTCTGTCGACTAGGAGTTGCTGGCAAAAGGCAAAGTTTGCAATCTCATCTAACTGCACAAATGCATTTTGTATTTAGCAACATAACTGTTGTATTGAGAAACCGTTCACTGAATTCAGTTCTGAAAAAGCAAATGCATGTGTCATCTCCCTTCCTGTGTTCTGACCGCCCCATGCATTCCTACCTGGGCCGTTTCCCCTTCTCTTCTACCCTGTCCCCTTGTTGTTAATTTTCTCTTTCACCTTGCTTGCATTGTCATCTTGGACATGTTTTGCCAACTCCCTTTGGAGTTCCTTTGTTCTTCTTCCCATTCCTTTGTGGGTTTCTTCTTGTACTTGCCGTTCTCTGAAGGGACAGAGGAACACCCCTGCATTGGCCTTGTGAATCAGGGAATGAGTGGGCAGGAGCTTGACACTACGGGTTGAAGCTGTAAAGGAATTTCTTTTGAACCTGGGCTGTGACTTGTGCTGGTGGTGGACCCAGTCAAGTGGGTTTCTTCCATAGAGTCACTCCAGCTCCCTCCCCATCACTGAGTTGTAGCAGGCAGCTGTTCGTCACATCCCTTTGTTAATTCAGAGAGAGGAAAGGGTCCTAAGGGCAAAGTCTTGTCTGCCAGCCATGTGCTAGTGCTTTTCTTATTCAAAGAGTCTGGAGGAATAAAACATCCACAGTAAAGCTTTGTTTTCCATCTTTCATATATATATTGGACTGATATGAATGGTATCATCTGAATTCTGAAGTGCTTTGTGTAAGATGCTAGACATCTTAAGGTCCTTCTCTCTTTCAAGGCAGCCTTTCAAAGGCGGGTTTTCAGTCTTGTACTTGATGGGCCTTCTGGATGGACAGGGGCTTCTTTTCTTTCTGAAGGATTTCTATCATGCCAATCCAGTTTCCTGTTTAAAACCTTGTTCCCTTCTGTAGATTACAATGAGTGGAGCAGACAGAGGCTGGTGAGACGGATTTCAGAGCTGGAAAAAGTGAGTGTCAGGCACCATATGGCCATCTTATCACTGCTAGAACAGAAAATATAAGGTCACTGATTTCTGTGCTTATAGTGCCTTATCCCTCCAGGCAGCAGCTTGGCCCACTCTGGTGCATACATGTTAACATCTGTACTTTTTCTCTCTTGCTGTAATGCATTTAATTTGTATAGGTACAGTTTTAAGATTACTCTCCTTTTGATCTTGCTGTTCCTTCCTTGCTCCTAGCTTGGGACATAGCTTCAACTGGTGTAAATTGGTATAGCTCAGTTGAAATTGCACCAAATAAATCTCCCCTGTGTTATAGGAGCAAAACACATATCCAGTTGTTTTTTCTGAATTTCTAGAAAGTGAATGAGCTGGAGAACATGTCATTGTTGTCATTGGAAAATGGCCCGTCACCACTGTCTGCTCTGCCACCTTCAGCTTCTGTACAGCTGGATCAACCAGCTTCTCAGGAACCTGACTGCCTTGAAGAGTGTGAGCGACTCCAAGGGCTGGTAAAGCAACTTAAAGGTGACAGGAGCACACTTCAAAGTCTGCTGGCCAGTAAAGAGTAAGTCCAGCTAATAAGCATAGTCTCTGCACTTGTGAAATATTTTACACCAAATTGTGAGAGGATTTCCCAATTTTAAATAAACCTGGATAATTAGAAACTTTTTTCCAGAGCAGTCTTTTAAAATTAACATGTCATCATAACTTGTAAAACACCTCGATAAACAAAAGTCAGATTCGATCTTCAAAAATAGAAACTTCATATTTCTAAAAAAATGTTCCAACTCATGATATTTCATCATTACTTTTATTCATCTTTGAACCTTTTTCAGTTTTGCTGGAAGTTCTTCCCATAGCATTCAAAAGGTCCTTTCTCATCTTAAAGCCATTGCCATAGTGTGTGTTAAAAGGTCAAATGTGTATTTATTTAAAATATGTAATTACTACAGTGTTAAACAAAAAAGATAATATTTATTGATATCAATTTTTAAATAGTAAATGATTCCTGTATCTTGTAGAAATATACATTTTGTATATTTGCTTGAGTGCTTAGATTTTCCAATATCCATACAGTTCAGAGGTGAAGCTGTTACAGCAAGCAAAGATTGAAATGGAGCAAGAACTACAAAACCTGCAAGAGAAGGGGAGAGAGAAGAGTGAAAAAGAAGAGGCTTTGAGGTATCTTAACAGAGCTATCTTTCTCATTCTGAAATAAATTGATAAGCTTTGGTATGATACCGTTCTCATGCTCCACGGTTCAGAATCCAGCAGGAAGTCACCTAGAACACAGGAAGCGGGAGTAAATGAGGTGTCTGGACAGAACTGTTTTGCCTAAGTGATGATGATCTTGGAATAGACTACTGGGGAAGGTGTCTTGATATGGAGTGTCAATAAGGGTCTCTGTGTGGGGGAAATGAAAGACAAAGGAATGTGGTGGAAAAGCACAAGAGTTGGTTTAAAATAATCCATAAAAACTGATGTATTGGGCTGGATGACTTTTCTGTTCTTAATATTTCTTATGAAAAGCGAGGCTCTAGACCAGGGATCGTTAGTGTTTTTGGGCAGAGTGCCAAAAACACCCACAACCTCGATGGGTAAGATGTTGGCATGCCAGGGATGGATGGCGAGGGACCTGATCCTTGCTGTGGCAGCACAGTTTTGGCCTCTTTGCCATCATCTGCCCCAAGGTGCATGTACCAAGCAAAATGCTTTTGTGCGCCACGCTCTGGCACCCATCCTGAGGGTTGTGTAACTTACCCTTCCATGCAGATTCCCGTAGAATCAGCAGAGGCAAAAAAATGGGGTCTTGTTCCAGCTATCAGAAACTAGTAGCAAGTCAAAGTAAATCACAGACATTTGCTGCTATCTTTGTATGTGTAGGTCAGTGAATTGTATCCAGAGGCATTATTAATACTGTTAAAATATCATTGACGCTTGTGACTTTGGGCTCTTGCTGATTTTAACCTACTGCCATTACTCTTTGAACACCTATTCCATATGTCACTATGAGGACATGCATGGGACAACAGATAATTTCTCTCTACAAGTGACTCTGTTCTCCCAAATGCAGGGAAGAAATCCAGAGACTTACGGAGCAAGTGAGAGAACTGGAGTCGAAACTTGAGCAGGACAGGAGACAAGTGGGAGATGAGCCCATAGAAACTCTAAACAAGGTACGATCTTGTATTCTGTAGTACCTAAAAAAGGTCTTCTGGTGTTAATATGTGCTTCCATGATGTTATGAGAGTTGTGCAATACTTTATGCAGCGAAAAAATCCATTATATGAAGTTAAAAAGCTGGAGTGAAGGAATTTGCCAGTAACTGAAATTACTGGTGGTTCTGATCACCTTGTACAAGAAAATATGTCTCACAATGAATACAGATAGCAGCATAGTATGAAAAATTGTTTCCTACTTAATAGGAGAATGACATTTTTGATATAGTGATGTTGTGAGAGGTCAGTTTTTAGACTGTATATTGTACATTGAATGTTGGATGATTTCTTGAATTCCAAGTAACGTTAGCTTTAAAAAAAAACCCAGAGACTACAATTTTGACCAGTATCTGTCCATTGCTTCCAAATACAGGCCTTGGGCTTCTAAATTGATCCATAGATTCATAAATGGTAAGGCCGGAAGGGACCTTGGAAGATCATTGGGTCCAGCCCCCTGCACCAAGCAGGAAAGATAACTGGGGGGGAGGGGGTCAGGTGACCCCAGCAAGGTGACTGTCTAGTCTCCTCTTGAAGATTTCCAGGGTAGGTGATTGCACCACCTCTGGAGGGAGCTTATTCCACAGTCTGGACACCCTGGCTGTGAAGAAGATTTTCCTAATATTGACCCTGAATCGATCTTTCAGAAGTTTGTGGCCGTTACTCCTGGTTTTCCCCTTGGGTGCCCTGGTGAACAGTTGCTCACCGAGCCCTTGATGTACTCCCTTAGTGTAGTGGTAAGTTGCTACCAGGCCCCCTCTCAGCTGCCTTTTCCTCAGGTTGAAGAGTCCCAGATCCCTTACCCTTTCTTCGTATGGCTTGCCTTTTAAGACTCTGATAATATGGGTGGCTCTTCTTCGGACCTCTCAAGCTTGTCCGTGTCCTTGTTAAAGTGTGGTGCCCAGAACTGGATGCAGTACTCCAGCTGTCGTCTCACCAGTGCTGAGTAGAGTGGAAGAATCACCTCCTTGTCTTTGCTGGAGATGCATCAATTAATGTATGCCAGACTATTATTTGCCCTACTGACTACAGCATCCCACTGCTGGCTCATGTTCATACTGTGGTCTGTTATTACCCCAGGTCCTTTTCATTCCTGGTGCTAGCCAATTAGGTGCAGCCAAGCCTGTAGGTGTGTAGGGGGTTGCTCATCCTGAGGTGGAGCACTTTACATTTCTCGACATTGAACTTCATCAGGTTCCGATCCGCCCAATTTGCCAGCCTGTCTATGTCTGCCTGTATCTGTAGCCTATCTTCAAGCATGACCACATTCCCCCATAACTTGGTGTCATCTGTGAACTTGGCCAGTGAGCTCTTCACCCCCACTTCCAAATCATTAATAAAGATATTGAAAAGTACCGGGCTGAGCACCAACCCCTGTGGGACACTGCTGCTCACTTCTTGCCAGAATGACACGGATCCGTTCACTGTGACTCTCTGGGTCCTATCCTGCAGCCAGTTTCTCACCCACCTGACTGTCTCACAATCCTCCAATTTTCTTGTGAGGACATCATGGGATACTAGATCAAAGGCCTTTTGGAAGTCATGGTATAGAATGTCAATCTGCTCTCTCTGTCCAGGTGGCAAGTTACCTGGTCATAGAAAGAGATGAGGTTGGGAAGGCAAGACCTGGCTACGTCGAAGCCATGCTGGCTGTCATGAATCTTACCTTCTGCAGGCTTATCACAGATAGACTCTGATGAACTTTTCTAGGATTTTCCCTAGGGTGGAAGTTAGGCTGGTTGGCCTATAATTACCCGGGTTCTCCCTCCTGCCCTTGTGAATGGGCACAACACTGGCAGTCCTCAGGGACTTCTCCAAAGTGCCACGAGTTGTGGAACAGTTTAATCAGGGGTTCTGCAATGACTTCGGCCAGCTTCTTCAGCACTCTTGGATGAAGATCATCTGGTTCTGCTGACTTGTATACATCTAATTTTTTTAAGTGGTCATATGCCAATTCTATAGCAATAGTAGGAAGGCAGTTATTCCTACTGTGCTCATACTCTACCTGACATGTGCTCATACTCTACCTGACATGGTTTTTCCCTTGGTTCAGTGAAAGACCAAGGTGAAGTAGTCATTCAGGAGTTCGGCTTTCTCCTGGGTAATGGTAACAAGCTCTCCTGAGTTGTTGAGCAATGGCCCCACACGCCCATTTGTCTTTCTCCTGTTCCCTATGTACCTAAAGATGGACTTCTTGTTGTCTTTGATTCCTGTTGCTAATCTAAGTTCTGTTGCTGCTTATGTCTGTCTTATCTATTCCCTGCAAATGCGAGCTGTCATGGAATAGTCCTCCTTGGAGCCCGCGCCAAACTTATTGTTTATAAGCCTCTTTCTTCTTTCTTAAGAGGACTGTGATTTCCCTGTTTAGCCAAAAGGGCTTCCCAGCCCTTTTTGTTACCATTTCTCCACATGGGAATGGACTTCTTTTGTGCTTCAGGGATCGTGTCCTTAAGGAACAACCACTGTTTGTGCACACCTTTCACCTTTGGTCCCTGGTCCCTCAGTGCTTGCCCTACTAGTGACCTAAGCTTGTTGAAATTTGCATTTTTGAAGTCCAAGACTTCAATCCTGCTATCCGATTTGTCTGCCTTACCTTGAACAGTAAACATGATGGTTTCATGGCCGCTGTTGCCCAGAATTCCCTCTATATTTAAGTCAGTCATGAGGTTGTCTCCTTCGGCCAGGACCAAATCTAGCAGAGTGTCGCCTCTGGTTGGCCCATGTACCTCCTGAGTCAGGAAGAGCTCCTTGACACAGGTCAGGAATGATCACAACCGATCCAACTTGGCCGAGTGTTCCTCCCAGGAGATGTCTGGATAAATAAAATTGCCCATGATGACCATGTCATGTGCAGCATTCCCTCTAAGCTGCGCGGCGTGCATGGCTGCGCAAGCACACCTGGCAGTGTGGCATGAACACACCCGCACAGCCATACATGCCATGCAGCTTAGAGGGAACGCTGGGCACGTGCACGTGCACATGCGGCCTCGGTCAATTCCCAGGTGAGCTCCAGATTGAGCTCCTCCCCCTGGTTTGGTGGTCTGTAGTATACACCTACAGTTAGGTCTCTCTCGCCATGTCTCCCCTGCAACTTGACCCAGAGGGTTTCAAGCTGTCTATTTTTTGGAGCTGATGTTGGCCTCCAGGGAGGTGTACTGCTCTTTGACATAGGAATTATTATTATTTTTAATAATCCCTGTGTTCCTAATTTTAATAATTAAATTGTGGTTTTGAATAAAATGTGATCCAATTGTCAACTTACATGTACATAACTTTTTTTTTTTTTTTAAAGCATATAAATAGGTCTTTTGGATTGGACTTTTCTCAGGTCTCGCATAAAATAAATATTTTTTGTCCATGTAAATTGTATGGTAGGAGAGCGAATTAAATCGGATTTTCAGTGTTCCACTTACAGTTTTTTGTTTGTTGGTGGGAGTGAGGTAAAGAAATTGATTTTGTGACTACACTGTTGGATTTTCACAACCGTTGAATATTGACAGGCTGTGTTTAATTATTTCTAAATTGAAGGGGGTGGTCCTTCCCAACAAAAAACATGGGTTATAATAGTGCCTGCTTTCTCTTTTGCTGTATAATTGCATTGCTAGCTATTTGGCAAGGGGTTTGATGTCTTTATGTAGTAGGTTTATGTGAACTGCAACACTGGGTCTTTATTGAGTTTTTTTAAATGGAACTAGCATGGCCAAGTTAAGGGAGTCTGCAAATAAGTAAATTTGGTGGGCATAGTTGAACATGACTAATAATGGTTGACTAATCTCTCTTGGGCAGCTTCTATGAAAATGTACAGGCAGGCTGTCTGGTCTAGGCGTTTTGCCTGGTAGTAGATTTTTAATAGCTTCTTGGATTACTTCCCTAGTGAGGTCTTTCTCCAATGTTTGTGCCTCAGCCAAGGATTGTGTTCCTAAATTTACAGCCAGAAAGAAATCTTTCAATATTTTCACAGTATATAGTTACATGCAATAGATATAAAAATTAAGGCTGAATTTATATAGAGGATGAAAGAGTTCATATGCTATGGACCCAACTGGGTTATTTTGCCTGAGACAGAGTACATAATTCTGCTTTAAGAACAGGAGGTAGTAACCAGGATAGAGACTGTTGGCTTTTGTTTTTACTTGTCCTTTGTTTCCAGTTAGCTTATTTGTTTGTGGCAGAGAAACAGGATTGTGATCATGTGCACAGGCCTCCTTTTCTGCCAGTGTCGCATGATGGCCAGCTTATCAGTAAGCTTAAACAAATTAAGGTGGGACCAATTCTGCAAGCCTTTACACTTGGAAGATTCCCAGTGGAAATTAATGTGAGTTTTACCTGTGACAGGGCAGTGAAATCTGGTCTCTTGACATTAAGTCTTAGTCTATAGTATTGCAATGTGTCACTTTTCAATATAAAGGTAGTCAACACTATGGGATTGGTTGCCTTAGAAATACGTAGAATAATAGTTCTTTGGAGATTTAAATTAAAAGCTTTCTAATTCCACATTCACTTCACAATTAGTACAGATTGCAGAGTAGTTTGCACTCTGAAAAATGCCTGTATGATGCACTGAATACATTAAAGATAGAAATATTTCAAAATTCAGATTTTCTTCTCCATTCCCCAACTCCTTCCTGCAAAGTAGAGATTATCTTTGTTGACTTCTCTTTATCTGGTCACTTGTGACCCATTTTTATAACCTGTCCAAAAAAAATCATATATCAGTGACCAGCAATCCCACCTTACTTGTACACTAAATGTAAGTGTTTCACCCTTGCAGCCTTCATCTGCCTCCTTTCTTGTGGATAAAGACAGCCAGAGAAAGGAGCAATCGGCCAAACTCATCCAGAGACAGTGGAAGATGTACAGAAAGAAGGTGAAAGTTGCCTAACTGGACAGAGGAATTTCTTATATCCTCCTACCTCACCCTTGTTTTGGGGTATAGAGTAACCTACTGTCAAGCTCTGATTTCAGCTTATATTAAATGTCTGACTTTCTTCCCCTTAGCCCCTGTCCCTTCCCTCTCCAGGGTCACTCTTATCTGGAACCTTTGCTGGCTTTCTCATAGAAAACACACATTTTGCTGGGAGCAAGCATGGCTTAACTGAATTAAGGGCTGAAGATGCATGCATCTGCCAAGGCTAATATAGAGCAGTGCCAAATACAAGAATGTAGTTATTTAAAAATCTACATCAACTTTTTAAATAAAAATTTGCATACAACCCATGCCTTTTTTAAAAACAGCTGCTTACAATTGGAGTGTGCATTATATATGAGGAAATACAGTTTCTACCACTTAAGCAATCCACAGGGCAGTAGTGAGCTGGCTTGGCTCCCTAGCTGGTGCTACTCAGTTACTTACTACAAAGAAGATTTTTTTTTCTTCATTATCCTTTGAAAAACAAGGTGCATGTCTTATTTCAAGGCATGTTGCATATGTGAAAATATGGTATTTTTATATATATATATATATATGACTTGGATACAAGTGCCTTAGAGGGTGAGAAGTAGAAGGTAAGATGTCCTTCACATGGCAGAACCACAGCTTTTATAAAACAATGCTGGGACTCTTTTTTCTATGACAGAGCATTTCTGAGAGCAGTAACTTGCTATAATAAATGGTATGTCCACACCAGGTTCATGCCAGACAATACCATAGATATGTGATGTTTGTAACACATTATGGTTGACAGAGTTGACTTTGTCACACTTAAATCATCATAGCAGCTCTTTAAGCAACTCTGAATATTCCTTGGTCTAAACTTCACCCAGCTTGTTCAAAAGAACAAAATAAAATCATACCTTTGTTTTTATGAGCAAACAAAATAAACACTGCATCTCTAGGTATATCATATCTAAGATAATATATAGAGAAATGTAATAATCTCTGTCCAACTAAACAAAAAGCCAGCATCAAAAAGACAACTGCCACTTTCAGAAAACTGCTCCTGAGTTTTTTTAATTGTTGGGTTGCTTTTTTAGTGCCTATATTTAAAAAAGGAGAGAGATTTTTTTGTAGATATCTTTTATTTAAGAAATGTCACAAATACTTGTGATTGTAATTAGATGTTTTCCCTTTTCAGAAAGAAGAAATTGCCTTGGATGAGGTGAGTTCAGTGTTATTTTATTTTTGTCATAAAATCAGGCTTAATTTGTATTGAAGTAGAACCAAGTGTTTTGCAGTTTTTAGGGCCATTTTATTAGGAGAGAGAATTTTCTAGCTAAAGTAGTGAGGACTGCTATAGCATGAGTTAGGGTTGTGTGATGATTTACATTCTGACATCCTATTTTTAGTTCATAACTTCATTAAACTTTCATCTTTTGGTCTCAGATTTTCTATATTTTTTTCCTTTGCTGTAAGGTTAGTGTTTTCAGAAAATTGGTATGAAATAGAGGCTTTTCCCATGATAGGAAAATAAAATAATTCTTACAGTCTTCCTATAAAGAGCCATGCCTGAAGAAAGAACAAAAAGAGATAGAAACTCAAACTGGAAATGGTCCTTGTTAAGAAGTGTATTTTCATCTTCCAATGAAACTATGACCAGACTTTACATTTAGAGTACAATTAATATGTTAACAGAGCAATAAGTAGGGACCTACCAATTTCGTGATTTCACAGAAATCACAAATTTGGCATTGCCCACAAAATCTGGAGGCGGGGACAGAAGAAAACTTACTGAAAATAAAATTCTGGGTCCCCAGAGGGAGCCAGCAATTCTCCGGGTGCTGCGGCCTATCTGCACAGCCCACTAGGTGGGGAGAGAAGGGCTGCCTTCATGAAGGGCAGCCCAAGGTGGCTACCACTCCTGCCCCATGCTGCTGATTGGCTGAGAGGACTGCCCGTTACATGGCCTCACCCCTCCGCCAATTGGTGATGAGGGGAAAGGCTACATAACAGATAGCCTCACAGCCAATCAGCAGCAAGGCGTGAGTCCACCTGAGCCCCTTGGTTAATCAGAACCAAGGGAGGGCCCTGCTGTGATCAGCCTATGAAATATGGTGATTGGCCTTGGGATCTCCCTGTGAAATCGGCTGGCCAACTCTTCAAGTTAGGTAGACCCCTACTGTCATGGTCCAAGTAGGCACTGTGAGTATGGCTCTGCCCCACAGTCGGGGGTCCCTCAACTCCCCTGCCATGACTTTATGATATACATAAAGAAGGAGGGGGTTCAGTGGTGTTTTCTTCCCCTCTTGTCCTAGAGACGGGGTACTCACAGGTGCACCACGGTGTTCCTTAGGACTCTGCCTTCCCTACACCCGATCCACTCACCAACTACTTGGGTACTCAGGTCTTTGCCCCAGTGAGATGTCAGCCCTTTGACTGTGGGGTCCGATGTTGCTAGTAATAATCTGGGCTACTGTCCAGATGCAGATTACACCTGGAGCTTCAACCCCTCGCCTCAGGGATCTGAGCCTCAGGTGCCAGGTGTCCTCCCCGAGAGGAACACCACTTTGGATTTTTTTAATGTTGAGGGACTGGGAACTGCCCATCCCCAGTCTGGTGCCAGCCACTGCTCCCATTCCTCTGCTGCGGGGCAGTGCCTCCAGAGCCGTTGTTGCTGGCGCATGGAGCCTCTGTCTGGCCAGAACACTCTGAGCTGGCTGCCGGCTTCTGACAAGGTTTTTAAATTCTCTGCAGCAGCAGCTCCAGCTGCCGTAATCAGCTGGCGGCTGCCCCACCCGGGAAGCAGCCGCTCGAAGAGCCGGTGACACGCTGGCTCTCACTCCGCCCCAGCCCATCCGAGAGGCGAGTTCTCCGGGGCTTGGGTGGCTCTCCTTTCCCCTTTGGAAATGCCAGGGTTTGCCCTGGTGTTTCTGAAGCCTGTGAGGGTTTCTCGCTGCCACACCTAGCAATAAGTTGTGACATGCCACATGTTCAGGCAGTCTATCTCTTACTAATGAGCCACAAAACATGATGATCTAGCCACAGAGATGTTACTTGTTAAATGCAGAATATCTTTGTGGCTTGTTTGTATTACACTTTAATATTGAACGTGTGGCACGTTACACACAAGAGTTGTGTGCTTGGCCAGGATGCACTGCTCTGTACACCACCCCTCTTTCCCTCAGCTCCTTCCTGCAGGGGGACTCTTGAGCTGATCTCTGCTGCCCAGGGGTGCCTCAGCAGATGTTATGACCTACTCCCTTTCCCCAAACAGCCTTCAAAGCAGCTTCAAGGAGCCATTTAGCACCTCTTCCTTTGAGACCTGGTGTGTAGACAAACACTCAGTGTGACCTCTTGACTTGCACACAGTAGGAATGTGCTGGGAAGAGGAAAAGCACATGAGCAAAAGCAGCTCATAAAGTGTCCCAGATCCCAGCAACTCCTGCCCCTCCTTCTCATCATCCTTGGCATGGGTCTTCACTTCTATATGGGTGGGAAGGCAGGCAGGACAGGTCCTTCACCCAGGGGGAGCTCAGCTAGTAAGCTCAGCTCATTTCTCTTTAACAGCAAAGCTGAAGTGGCGACAGAGGGATGACAGCCAGTTCCCTCAGGTGTCTGGCCCTTTGTTGGCCAGTCTGGTAGAGCAAGTTCCCAAGGCACTATTTTGCCCTCTAGGTAGGAGAATGTGAAGCAGGTCACATGGAGCAACAGTTCCCATTGAACAATATTTGCCTGTTGCTTGATGGAAATGATGTCTCCATTGGCATTATATTTTTCGTTAAGCTCCTAAAGTACCCCTCTAAGGAAGATTACGGTGAAAACAGTTTTGAATCTAGGCCCAACCCTACATTAGCATCCACATACATGTACTTTTGTGCCTGTACAAAGCCCTGTTAAGGTCTGGTGTTACTGTCTGTGGGTATAGGGTATGTTTACGTGGTTCAGTGCAGAACTGAAGCCTTACCTGCTCAGTGAAATCTGCACTGGGAGTGCATATAGGCTTGGCAGGAGATCTTGAAGTTGAAGGTGTGAAAGAACTATAGGGAAGGCTACAGACTACTTTGTAAACTCCTCTGAAAGCCCCTCCGTTGTAGAGGAGCAGCTCTCTCACCCGGTGGACAAGCTAGGCTGTTGGGAGATGGCATTCTTCTGAGGTCAAACCAAATGCCTCCAGATTATAGAATTTATACTGGCTGTTGCCAGTGCGCTGTATCCCCATGCAGGTAAGGGAGGCTTTTAATTTTCCATATTTTCTTTCTTTTGCACATATGCATTGTAATCGGAGCTAATCAGGGAATTGGTATTCCTATGAAAAACTTTGACTTCTGGAAGAAAAATTGAAAAGCAAAATGTTTTGATTTTGGGAAAGCTGCTTCATGGGGAATTTTAGTTTGTGGGTATTACGCTCATTTTTTCTGTGTACTTGCTGGTTACGTGATACTCCACAAACTCCCTTCATTTTGAGGGGAGGCAGTTGCATCAGGAGATTACTTGGCCCTGGTACAGCATGTGAGAGGGAGCCAAGCTCAACAGGGATACAAGGGTAGGAGGAAACAACTACAATTCCACTGAGGAACTGAGGCAAGTAGACTAATAAAATTATTTTTCAAGCACTTAGGGTTTTTTTTTTACAAGAACTGTATATATTCTGGTGAAAAGGGACTCTCAGAAAACATTATGTAGTTGAAAACCTAATGCTTTGTTAAAAAAATCCCCCATCCATTTCTGATGGAAACTATATGACCAGTCCTAATTGTGATAAAATCCTGGATTGTGTGAGTCTGTTATTTTTCTGATAGTAGAATGTAATACTGTACTGGATGCATAAAAATAAACTTAAAAATGACCTTAAGCGGGTAATAATCAGAAGGTGTAATTCTAGCAGAATCATGATCTAAATGTGTCAGTCTACCTTCTTGGTGCATTCTTTTATTTAGAACAAGTTCAGAAATAAAACCCTAAGCAGAGAGGAAGGAATTTTGTTTGACAGAATCACCAGAATGTCTGCCAGACTTCATTTGGTTTCTGATGATATTATTAAGTAGCAAAGCCTGCTGGGTAGATGGGATCTAAGATGGGAACATGAGTGCATAGCTGTATCTGTGAAATATGGGCTAATGTTGGCAGCTAGAATTTAATTGCATTTGACAGGCTCCATCATGGGTAGATTGCCTGATTAAATTTTCTGTGGAATATTGCATCTCGGGGGTTCTTCCATCATTTATGGGTTGGGAACCTTCTGGATTTCAGAAGAGTAAATGTGAAGTGGTTGGGGGTGCCTCTTGATTAAATGGAAGTGCATGTGCATCAAATACTTGTCATGGCACGGGGAAAATAGTTCTTTCTCCCACAATGCTTCTTCCCTTGGGACTGTGCTTTAATATGTAGCTGCCATCTTTCCGGGGAGTTAACATTCATTCATCTCTTTCCCTGCTAGGCGACTGTTGTGCTTCAGGCAGCTTTCAGGGGACATTTAGCTCGGCAGAAACTGTTACTGAGCAGCACACTCGGTAGAAAATTTCACACCACAAATGGCCTTGGAAACAAGGTAACTTTGGGGCAAGCAGGGACCTGGCTGCTGTATGACTTTACTTTTCTGTTATTTATAGAGTTTACAGTGCAAAGAGCTAGGCTTCCAGGTTTAGTCCCTTAACTCATCCAGTGGATTTTTTGTCTTTAAGTGCTCTGGCCTGCAGACACTTGCATCCCAGAAGGATGTCAAACCTATTCCCCTGCTCTCCTTTTTACCTTCTCAGGTATATAGTCCTCCTTCCAAAGAAAACCATAGCTTCCTTGGGCAGTAAACTTCAATCTCTGTCTGAGTCTCTTTTTTTTCCCCTTTATCTGAAGCAGTTGTATTGTGAGGTTTAACTTTTCTGGAAAGCTGCCCTTACGTCCAAATATTCATGAAGTCATTTTAGCAGTAGGCCAACATTAATCATTGCAATCTGAAAACAAGATGCTGGAAATGATGGCTGGCTTGGAAAGAGCAAAAGATCTTGTATACAGCATGCTCTGCTGAAGATTTGCAGTGTTTCTTGTAAGTCACATCACACTTGGACCAAAATGCCTGGCTCTGAATATGAAAAGACATCCCTACTGATTAAACGTTTAGTTGCTGCAAATCACTAGTTTCTTGAACATCATCTAGATGCAGGCAGCGTAATATGAATATGCTCCTCCATATGGCTCCTCATTATAATGTTTTAGCTCAGTAAATTGGTCCAGCTGAGCAGAACTGCCTTACCACTCTTGGCTTGAGAGAGAGTCCTGCCCACAATAGTGCTGGAATAAATTAACTTTCCTTTCAGCTGCCTACCCTTTATCTACCATAAATACAGGCACATCAAAGTTTGTTCTTTAAGACCTGTAGGATGATCCCATTATCATAAGATCAGTAGCAACAGAAATCTGGCAAAAGCTCACAGGCTTTGCCCCAAAAGATGGGAGTCTGCTCGCTGTTAGGTGATACTGCATGCACAATCAAGAGCAGAAATGTCAAAGGTTTGCTAAGTTTGCAAGGAATTTGTAAAAAGCCCAATTTTCTTTTTATCTGATTGCACTGTAGAGCTCCAGCGTGTCTCATGGGTCCAGCTCTTTGAGTTTACCTTCTGACTGCAGGGAGGAAGAGGAGATTGTGACATTCATTCAGTCAGTTTTCAGGGCGCACTTAGCACGTCAAAGATGGCTTGAGGAGAGGTAAGTCAGGCAAAGGTGTTTTCACAAGAGAATACCAGAACTCATTTTTATGACCTGAGACATTTCTAAATAACATGTTATCAGAAGCTTCAAGTTAGCAAAAACATCTGCTTCAGGTATTACATATGTAAAGCACGAACAGTGTATTCACAAGTGAAATGCATAGGAGAAGCTTGCAACAAAAATTGCCCCATCTTTGCATCTCTGCAGGATTTCTGCATGCCACAATATTCTTCTCATATATTCTTGTTGTCTGTTACCTTTTTGTGATGGGAAAAGTAAACACAAAGAATAGTCATATTTGGGAAAAAGTAACTGTCAAACATGGTTCTACTGCACTGGGTTAGATAGGGAAGTCTAAGGCGCCAGTATAAAGACCCTTAACTAAATTATTGACAAAAATAAAAAAATAACCTACAGCTGTCTGTACATGAAAATCGCTTAAACCCACTTCCTAGATATCCTGCTTGGAGAACAGCAATTCAACTTGAGCAAGACTTATTTAACATCCAAGATGCCTGGACACAAGAGTGGCTCGATTCCACTTCTAATACAGAAATTATTATTACAAATCCTACCATTAGACCCAGGTGGCTTTAATCTCCCTAGACATCTTCAGTCTTCTCTAAACCAAATCAGGATAGGACATGGCAAACTTTGAATCACATCAACTCTGAATGCTCTCTTTGTGCATTTAGTGTAATTCTATTGTATCTTAATAATGCCACACCTGCAGCTGGCTGCACAATTTGGATGTGAAATTGTGAATATGTTTCTCTTTGCTTTGTCATCACCGTGTCATCATACGCTAAATAAAAAAACAGAGCTTAGCTTACAGTTATGGGGAAAGGAGGGAGACAGGGAGCAGCAGAACAGTCTTAATGCAGCTCAGTGACTTCCATCACCCAGAACACCTGGGTTAGCTAGTTTCTGATGCTGTGTTGGAAAACACTTTCTTTCCATCATTTACGGCTTCAAAAGCTTTGGATACTGGCTTTTAAGACTGTAGGGGGAGCTGCCTCATGTCCCTTCTTTAGGTCTTTTGGGATGCACTTCCACAGCTGTGGGCTTCTCTCATGCTGGAGTCATGAACCTCCCAAGCTTACACAAGAACGTGGGTTACTGACTACTTGAGCAGTCATCTCTGCTTAAGTAGTCCTGGCTAGTACACTGTGTAATGACTTGGCTTCATTACGTGTCTGCTGAGTGCTGTGGCTGGTGGTATACAGACAGTTACTGTAGATCTTTTTGAAAAAAACAGGGCTGTTTACTCTTAAAAGCTGTCCACAGGTAGGTCTCTCTAGCTTACCATCCTCCTGATGCTAACCAGGTAGCACAGCTTTTTCAAACTCTCTTCACAGGGTCTCCCTCTGTTTCAGCCTCTTTCTTTGAACAGTCCCCAACAACTGACACCCCCTTCTTTGTCTTCTGAAAGTGACTTCTTGCCTGTTGCCAGATTTACACTTTTGATCTCAAGTGTTTGCCCAGGAAGCATCTCATTTTCTAGTCTTCATTCCTGCATGTTTTTCGTGATAGCCCCTTCAAGGTTCACGTCCACGTAGGAAAAATCTCTTGCAGCAATCTAACAACTATATATCATATATATTATTAATATAGAACAGGCCCATATCCTCCGCATGGTCCATCATTGCAATGAAACAAGGTGATGGCTTTGTTGTAGAGCCTACCTGCAAAATCTCCTCTGGCTAATAGCATCTCCCACTACCTTTCTCAGGTTTGCTGCCTCCATCTCTGCAGGCAGAGTAGCAGTCCCTGTTCTGTGCCTCCTGCTAATGCAAAGTGTCTTTTGCAGGCTCTCTGCCTCCAGTGCACCAAGTGAAAAGCCAGACCCTGTTATTTACATGAGGGAGAAGAAACCAGTCTCACCAGCACTCAGGAAGCCTTCCCCTTCCCCTTCAGCCTTCACCTTGGCGCTTCATGGTAATCTCATTTCTCTCTACCCACATAAGCATGTGGGCTGTAAGTGGTGCGCACACAGTTTTATACACAAACGTTTACTTTTGATTTGGTGAAAGATTGGTGACACCAGGAAGTGGAGTCCTGTCATTGTCAACCAGATATCACCCCCTACAGGTAGTGTCAAGGGTATGGATGTTTCCAAGTGTGTCTTCTCTGCTTCCTGCCTATTTTCCCCCAGCAGTAATATGATACTTTCCACTGGATTTTAGCCTTTAAGCCATAAAGAAGTTGGGATTTTCACTTCTCTTGCTTAGTTTCTTAAAGAGATATGTCCCATCTTCTAATAAAGAAGTATCCCCAGTGAGACAGATGACTAAGATAATGTACTTGGGAACTGTTGAAAAAACAACAGAAACTATGGCAAGAAAACAAACTTTAGTGCCAGACAATCTGGTTGTATTGCTACTATAATACAAATCATGACAAACTGGGAGAACGTATTATCTTTTATGAGCATTCTGCATGAGTTCATTTCCTTGTGCAATTGTGCATTGCAGCCTGCCTGAATACAGAGTTACATCAGAGAAGGCAGTAAAGGGAGTGTTAAAGAATGACACAGATACAGTAGCCTCAGATATGTAACGTCAAAGAAGATAACAGAGGTTGTTAGGTTACATCCACACTGGGATGTTTTACACTCATGGGTCTGATCTGCAGGAAGGGGGCTATCATCACACTATCATAGTGTTTAGGGTCAGAAGGGACCAAAACAGATCATCAGGTCCGACCCCCTGCCCTGGGCAGGTCATATCACCCCAGCCACATATCTGTCCAGCCTCCTCTTCAAGACCCCAAAGGTAGGAGAGAGCACCACCTCTCTTGGGAGCCCATGCCAGAGCTTGGCAGCCCTAACTGTAAGTAATGTCTCCTGATGTCCAGCCTGAACCTTCTCTCTAACAATCTGTGGCCATTATCCCTAGTAATCCCGGGTGGTGCCTGGGGGAACAGAGCCTCCCCCAATTCCTGCTGGTCCCTCCTGGTGAGCTGGTAAACCACCACCAGACCCCCTCTCAGCCTTCTCTTGTGGAGGCTCAATAGGATCAGGCCCTTCAGCCTGTCTTCATAGGGCCTGCCCTGCTGCCTCTTGACCATGCGAGTGGCCCTCTTCTGCACCCTCTCAGTGCTAGCCACATCCCTCTTGAAGTGCAGTGCCCAGAACTGGACGCAGGATTCCAACTGCGGCTTGACCAATGCCGCACAGAGGGGAAGGATCATTTCCTTGGACTTGCTCGTGATGCATCTGTAGATGCATGACAAGGTGCGGTTAGCCTTACTGACCACTTCCTCGCATTGGAGGCTCGTGTTCATCCTGGAGTCAGCAATGACTCCAAGATCCCTTTCGGCCACCGTGTTGACAAGAAGGGAGTTCCCCAGCCTGTAGGGGTGTTGCTGATTCCTTCTCCCTAGATGCAGCACCTTGCACCTGTCTGCGTTGAATTGCATCCTATTCTCATCCACCCACCTCTGTAACCCATCTAGATCTAGCTGGATTCTGTCCCTCCCCTCCAGCATGCCCTCCTCACCCCACAACCTGGTGTCATCAGTGAATTTGGACAACGTGCTTTCCACATCCAGATCGCTGATAAAGATATTGAACAGTACAGGCTCCAGCAGCGAGCCCTGGGGGACTCCACTGCCCTCATCCCTCCTGGTCAAAAATGACCTGTCCACTACCACTCCTCTGGGTGCAACCATGTAGCCAGTTTGCCACCCATCTGCCTGTAGGCAATCAATGCCACAGTCACCTAGTTTTTTTTAAGAGAATGTAGGGGGAAATTGTGTCGAAGGCCTTCTTAAAGTCCAGGAAGATGACATCCACCCCAACACCCTCATCAAGGAACTTGGTGACCTGATCATAAAAAGAAACCAGGTTAGTCAGGCAGGACCTGCCCTCAGTGAACCCTTGTGGTTGCCCCTGAGCATTACCTCCCCTGCTAGGCCCTTGCAGATGTGCTCCTTGATAATTTTCTCAGAGGACCAAGGTAAGACTGACTGGATTATAACTGCCAGGGTCCTCCTTTCTCCCCTTATAAATGGGGAGCACATGGGCCCTTTTCCAATCCTCTAGTACCTAGCCAGTGCCCCATGAGCACTCATAGAGCCATGCCAGGGGCCCCACTATGACCCCTGCCAATTCCCTCAGCACTCACAGGTGAACAGCATCTGGACCTACTGATTTAAACACATCCAGCCCCTCCAAAAGTTCCCCAACTAGGTTGTCCCCGGCCCTAGGCATGGCGGTGCCTCCCCTGGGTCCATCCTCACTTCTAGTGGGGGAGATGTCCTGGTCCCTGTTCAGGAATATGGAAACAAAGAATTCGTTATAGAGGTCAGCTTTTTCATTTGCCACAATCACCAGATTGCCAAGCCTATCCTGTACGGGACGCACGTTACCCGGTGCCTTCTTCTTACTTCCTATGCATTTGAAAAAGGACTTTTTATTATCCTTAATTCTGGTCACTAGCCCTAGCTCCATCTCCACCTTGGCCTTCCTAGCGGCCTCCCAGCAGTCCCCAGCAACGAAGGTGTAATACTCCTTGGTGCTAGCCCCTTGCTTCCACTGGTTGTACACCTTTTTTGCTCTCAGGCATCCCTGGCTGCCTTTGCCAAGCCATGGGGGCTTCTTAGCCCTCCTGCCCCCCTTGGTGCGCATTGAGACTGACTCCCTTTGAGCTCAGAGGATCGTCTCCTTGAGGAACAACCACCCATCTTGGACTCCCATCTCATTGAAGCTCCAAGACCCCAATGCCTCTCCTACTAACCTTCTCAGCTTATAGACATCAGCCCTCCTGAAGTCGAGGGCTTCTGCCTTGCTGCTTGCTTTCACCACCCTGCACTGGATAATAAATCCCAGCAGATGATGATCACTGTCGCCCAGGTGGTCGAGTACCCGCAGAGCCCTCACCAGGTCGTCGCCTATGGCAAGGACCAAGTCCAGCAAGGCATTTCTCCTGGTGGGACTACTCACCTCCTGGGTTAGGTGGAGGTCCTGTATCCCGGCTAGGAACCTACGTGAGTGGTTGGACGTGGATGACTGCTCCTCCCAGCAGATGTCTGGGTAGTTTAGGTCACCCATGGCAGCCACATCCCTTGACTTTACTGCCTCCGAGAGCTGACCCGAACATTCCCAGTCCAGCTCGTCCCCCTGGCAAAGTAGTCTGTAGTATGTCTGGGGTGAGGAGGGAGATGCTGGCCTAAGTTGTATCAGTGAAAGAGCTCACTGCCTCTGGAATCTCTCACAGAGATAGGGAGGAAGTAGTGTAGTCCATTCCTCCAAGCTTGGAGTTTGGGAGCAAGGTTATGAAGGGAACATATGGCTATGAGGAAACCATTTTATACCTCCTTCCTATGTGCATAGTCTCTTCTGAGTGGTAGAATAAAGAGCATTTTATGTTGAAGTTTATTTTTGAGTTGTTTTAATGAGCTATTGTCATGTTTCTAGGGTCTAACCCCACTGGACTTTCTGTGGTAGTTCTGGTTAGTGTTTGTGGGGCTGTAACCCAGGTTATTGTGGTATTAGATCCCAGGAAAGCTGAAGGCCCAAGGTACTGCATCTGCTAGGATGAAGTCAGATGAGACACCATGAGGGGTATGCAGTACAGCTAGCTGGGTAACCCTGATAACAGTAATTAATTGTCGTAGAGCACTATTGTTCTTCAGCCTTGAGGCTTCTGAAAGCTAAATTATTCCAGATGCTGAAGACAGTGACCTGCCCAGTGACGAAGCTGTAGAAGAGCCTGCTGTAGAAGCGACCGAGAAGAGACCACAGGAACTCAAGGCTTCTTTCTGTCAGCCCTCTTTTGGTAAGTATTGGAAGAAAGAGGCTAGGAGTTAAAGAGCATTTTCTCATTATTCCCAAGGTTGTGGCAAATTATTCAAAACTGAGAAAAAGGTGAGAGATTGTTTAACTTGTTACTGAAGAGACAGAGAGCATAAGCACAAGAATTAGTCTTCACAAATGTAGTTTTCAGGCTACATACCTCTGCGAGCTATTTCCTCTTAGGCATGGTCATTTATGGATAGTGTAACCAAACACTCCCAAAAGACAAATAACACTAATAAAGGAAGGAAAGCAGGTCTGGCATAAATGCCTCCTCAGTGGAGGGGAGTATGATTGCTTTGCATTCTGTTTTGGTTATATTCATTTGTTAAACATTTGAATTCATTTTGTAGAAGTTGCCATTTACTAAAATTACAGCCCCCATAACTCCTAGCTCCTATCTGATCTAAGTATCTGTTACCTCAATGGGCTTCTCCTGTAATGTATTTCATTAGAGCTTGAGAGCTTTAAATCATTGAGTAGCTGAATGAGACTTTTACCTCCTATCTTCCAAGGCTGAACTTCATTTGTTGACCTCTAGATTTGTCATCAGCCGTGCGTGTTCTGTGGAAATATGCTTTGTAAGACATCATTTAGTTACGCTGTCCTTTGGGATTATTTTGAGATAAGCGATAAACATGGAAGTGTTTTAAGGAGCCTTGGATATGTGCTACTACCAGTCTATGCAATCCAGATGCAGAAGCCTGTTGGCTTTCAGCATATGACAAGTGAAATAAGTTTAAGGGAGTCAGCCTAGAACCTACTAAATGCTTGATCTTAAAAAAAATGGTGGCATTGCCCATTTCCTGTGTTAGACAGAGGATCAGGCCAGGGATAGCAGAAGATACAGCAGTCAGGGATGGAGATGAACTGGTAGAGCTGTGTAGAGTGCCCAGAACTGTTATACAAGGAGTGCTGTAGGAAACCCATAGCAAGAAAAACTTACAGCTGTCCACAAAATTGTGAGAGTTCTGTCAAGGGGGAAACACAGCTGCAAGTTCTAAAGTAGTTCTTCCCAACTGCCTGTCAACGTGCCAGAGGAAAACACAAGTGAAACGCAAGGTAAGACATTACTTGGTGCATGAGCCAATATAAAACAACATTTTCCCCAAGGTAATGTCTATATAAAGAATATTTTGTGTATTAAAAATTAGACAAAACAGCAAAGAAGATTGATCACTTCAGAAAGTACTTCATCTCAACAGCCACCCAGACTTATTGCTGTTGTACAAAGGCATGTCTATTGAGCAACCAGAGAGGAGAGAGGGGAAGGGAGGCAAGGTATACCTACCACTGTAGACTGCGAGGGTGGGTGGTACAGCATGGACAGATGGATGGGTGTGTGTGGGTGGAAGGAAAGGCATCTTTCAAGGTGCTGCTGCTACTGTAGCAGCATCAGCTCCACTCCAGCTGCAGCAGCCCTGTAGCCAGACCATCTGCAACCCCGTGATCCATTGGCTTCTCTCCTTCATTTCCCCACTACATATATAATGGACATAAGACTCCAAGGCTGCCTGGAAGGGATGAGGGGAATACTATACAGGAAAGGGAATATTATCCAGCTTGTTCCACTCACTCCCCCAGATACATGCTTATTATGGTGTTGCCATGGCCAGCTCCCATGGCCCCTCCATAGTTATGCTACTGCCTTCATAGGTGCTCTTAGTAGCATGGGCTCTCCACAGAGGAGCAGGAAGAAGACGGCAAGATAACTGGAGCAGGGGGCTGGACTTGATGATCTTCAAGGTCCCTACCAACTCTAATGTCTATGAAATCATATTAAATTATTATTGAATTAAATCTTATAACTAGGGACCTACTGAAATTGCAACTTTGCATTTTTCACAGAAACCGCAAAATTGCTAGACTGCCCCTCCCCCATGAAAAGGTGCAAAAATGGCCAAGGGGCGGGAGGAGGGAGCTGCAAACAGAAAATGGTGGGAAGTCCTAGTGTCCTGAAGCATAGGGGGAAGGAAGAGTTGGGGAGATTTTCATGGCAGAACATAATGGGGCCCCCACACCTCTGGTCAGAGGACCGTGGAAGTCCTGCCCCTCCCTGGAGATTGACAGATGGCCATCTGGCCCTGGAAGGCCCACCCCTCCCCAGAGATGAACAGATGGCCATCTGTCAATGTACAGGGAAGGGTAGAACTTCCAAGGCCCCTCAGTCAATCAGAGGCATGGGGGAGAGCGGTGCTGTGCTCCACCGTGAAAATGGTGACCGGCGCTTCACTCAGACCATGAAATCGGGTGGGGGGGGTGTAGACACCCAGATTTCTGTAGGTCCCTACTTATAACTTCCTTCTCCATCTCAGGTTGGGAAATGGCTCTGAGGCTCGGGACCTGCACATGTTCATCAAAACTAGCAGGTCCTGCCCCTTCATGCCTGGAACATTTCCTGAAATTTTGGAATGGTTCACATGTAGCATTCACAAGTTATCAACTTATATCTAAACACACAGAGAAATGCCAAGCAGATGTTACTCATTGGACCTTTCATATTCAGTCAAAAAAATCAAAATGTAGAAACACTGGTCACAGTTTTTTTGTGTTAACTATGGTGGTGCAAATAGAATGCTTGGTACAATATAGGCATATGAAAGAAAAAGACTGCTTCAAGAAACTTATGTTTTGAGAGTGAATTCTCTTTGTTCTCAGTCATTTGGTTCCAATTCTTTCCTTCATGACTGACTAAAGACTTCATTGTGACATTTCCACTTAGCTTGATCTTGTTTGGGGTTGATTTGTTTCCTTTTCTGACCTCCTAATAAATATCTGTTTTTATAATATAAGGAGGCTTCAGTACCAAATAGTTTTATTTTATCATGTGTAACCACTTGGGAAGTCTTCATGATGATAAGACAAACCAAACATAGTCAGTATATTGGTTTAACGCTTGCCATGTTCTTGTATTAAAAAAGAAGGGAGGGAAGAGTTATGCACAGAAAATTATGGATTAGAATTCTTCATTATTGTAGATAATTCTGGAAACCTAATGGGCCAGAGGATATTGTTTCCCACAAGGGCTTATTTTTGTTAACGTTTATTGATGCTCCTGTTTTCTTTGTGGTTATTTTAGCCATGTCCTCCCAGAAGCAGATGCAGGCCACCATCTCTTCACCTGTAGATGAGGCTCACTCGGACGATTCAGATGATATTATTATAGTTTCTCCATCACGGATGGTGAAGAAAAATTACACCCACTTTTAGATTTGGGTGTTGCTTCTTCTCATCTTCTTGCAATCATGACTTCTGGGGCACAAAAAGAAGACAAAATTTTCTTATTTCTGGCAAAATAAAACATGTAGGAGGTTTAAAGGGGCAATAGCAGGCTAAAGTTATCATTGTAGTCACCATGTAAAATAATTCAGTTTTTAACCTCTCTACTGATGTTATGTTTCTAACCTCTTCTGTTTCTTTTTTTCTTGCCCTTTGTGTCTGGGGAATGGAGAAGCTGTACTGTTCAGGAGTTGTACTTCACCAGAATTCCTTTAGTGCCACTGGTGATCACAATACCTTCCAATCAAAAAGGATGAGTAGGTCCTTGCCCCAAATATCTTATAATCTAGACATCAAAGCCTGCAACTGTTGTATGTACCAGGTTTACTCATCTGGGTAATGTAGTGGCGAGTTGTGGGGGTAGGGTTGGAGGGGGAGGGAGAAAGGAAGCAAGGTAAAGACATAATGAGAGATTTGATACATTAGACATGAATACATAGGCCTGGGACAGAAATGATACATAAACTGGGGTAAGTGATTGGAAACTGGTTCAAATCTGTAACTCAACAGAAGTTCAGTACACATAAACTGCTTTCATAATAGCTAAAACAAGCTTAAGACAAACCTGGATGGATGTAGTATCAGACTTAACTGATTTAGGTTCAATCAGTTTATTAAACTTCTGTCCCAGAGCCTCTCCAGATTCAAGTTAACACAATCTCTCAGCATCCTAGGATGATTTGCAAATCCCTCCTTGCAGGGTGGGCAGGCTAGTCTTGGCGCAAGCTGTCTGCTCCAGGTGAGTGGGGAGGTGTGCTCTAGAGCCCCCTGGCTCCTGGCCTGGGCCACTGCAGGCATGTGGCATTTCCAGAATCAAACATGAATGTCTGTTCACTTGCTTATTGGTTCACTCTACGCATTTTAGACTAAGCTGTGAAGACTGAATCGATTCAGCCTCAGGCTTTTTGACTATCTGTACTTAGCCACAGTGCTCTTGAATGCCTGTTTGTAAATTTCAGTAGAGCAGGGCAAAATGTTTCTGATGAACAAGTCAGTTTTGGATTAATTGGCACAAATTCAAAAATATTTTCAAAGTCAGGGACTAGTTTCAGGAAAAAAACAAAAACCAAACTTTCAGAAAAGTCTAAACAAGATATTTTGGCTTTTTTGTTTTGTCTTTGAAGCAATGCTTTTGAAACTAAATTGGCTTAAATTTAATTTTCAAGAAAAAGACGATAAAACTCTGAAAATGAAACATATTTCAGCTCAGACAAAATGTTTTGGCTGAGCTGAAACTAATTTTTTTTTTCATTTTACTGGGAAGACTGAAAAATCAATTATTCATACAGCTGTTAATCTTCAGCTTGTGTGTTCTAAAGAAAATGATGCTGTAAGGCCAGCTCTATTTATGTAAAACCTACCTTAAGTTATATTTTTAATATATACTTATTCTTAATTTTACTGCTAATTATTTTATATATGTTATATGCAGACCTTAGTTGAAAGCTCCTTGGAAGCTACTTTTGTCTTAAGGCTACTTGGTGCCTGCCATGTCTGCTCTTGAACTAAGTTACTGAATTTCCCAAACAGGTATGGTATAAAATATGATGTACTGTATCAGTGGGAGTCAACTTTTTTGGCAGGTGTGCTAGAAATTAGCCCAGCCCTTTCTCTGAATACTGCTCCAGTCCCCTTCCTCTGCCCAGTCTGCTGCTCTGGGCTGGGAGCAGAAAGCAATCGGCTGTTTGCTTTCTACTTCCTCCCCTGTGCTCCCTGCCTGACCTCCTGCTCTGCCTTATGCTTTCTGCCATATCTACTGCTGCCTGTCCCCTCCCTGACCTGCTGTCTATGCTTTGTGTGGTGCTCATGCTGCAGGTTGGCCACCCCTGTACTATGTTGTATAGGAAATATATTACTGTGTTGTCCATTAGGTGTGCTCTTAGTCATGTCCTCAACAGGGAATGCAAAATGTTGGGGAGTGTTGTGTGAGATGTAAATGCAGTAAAACTGAGCTACAAGCAGGTTATGCAGAGTTCTCTCTGACGTTAAAATCCTTCATGCAGGAGATTATTTGTTATAGGTTCTCTCTTAGCTCATCTGCCTCAGCAGTGTCTGAAACATTGTCTAGTGAGATGGCTCAGTCAGCTGAATGCTACTGTTTTTAAAAATCTAAGAGTATTATTTTCCTCTTGCATATTAAGTCTGAGTCTATGGTTGCCTGCGTGATGTACAAACATTATTGCTTGCAGCAACCCCAGCTGGGAAGGTGGAAGAAATCATAGCCTCATTTCACGGTTGAAGAAATGCCGGCACAGAAAAGTTAAGTGACTTATCCATGGTCATGCAGGGAATCTGTTGCTCTCTTAATTCCCAGTCCTTTACTGTAAGTTTATAGGCCATCTTTCTCCAGGATGGAAGAGAGGTGAGCTGCCAGTAATGCAAAGAGCTGATTTAAAATAAACATAATCTGTGATCAGCGAAAAAGGAAACTTACGTTTTAATACTGGCTATGGAAAGAAAGTATGCTTTGGACTCCTTCATTAAGGTTCACTGAGCAAGAATGCAAATAGATGTCACATACTTTAAAAGCATCAGCATCTTCCATTCCATTCTTTAATGGCAGTTTCCCCATTCTCCTGAGGAGGAGGGTTACCAGGGTGAAGTTGTAAGCTGCTTCTAAAGAACAAAGAACACAGGAACACCCCAAAAGGGTCAGAAGTTACTTCATACTGGGGCTTGTGGTCCTGTCCATTTAAAACAAAAGGAGAGAACCTATATTAATAAGGGTAGCAGTAGGAATAAGAATAATGTGCAAAAATTACTTGGTGTGGTTCAGTAGTTTAGGGAATATTAGCAATCTTAAATCACCAACTTAGGACCTTGTTGCTAAAACTACTGCTAAAGACGCTAATTGACAGCATTATTCACAGTTATACCAGAAAACTGAAACCCTAAGAGATTATGGAACAAGGCCACAGTTCTTTCAGGGCAAGGTTTGGGCATAATGTCAGAGACACAGCAGCAACTTGCATTGCTGCTGTCCAGGCTGCCCCTGTTCTGTGGATAAAGAAGGGATTTTACACTTCAGGGCTGTCAGGCCAGTACCTTTCATAAACATAACATTCATTTTCAGAGGTGAAAAAGATGTTGCTTGCTGTTTACTGGAAAGGAAATTTAATTTCGCACAAATATGGGGAAGTTTTGCCAACAGTTAAATGGCTTCTTTATTTCAAGGCACACTAGTGTCTCTTGCAAACCAAAGACTCCGGTTTTAAGTGTAAGATTTTTATCAACACCTCCCTCCGTTCCCTTTTTAAATTAAAAATCAGTCACCACATTTTTGCTGAATACTGATAAGTCAGTGCTTTATTGAAAGCAGAGGGCTAAGACTGCTGTTTATCTGAGGCTTATCGTAGTTCATGCCAGTACCTGTAGCCAAAGAGGAAACGGGATGGCTGCAGCACAATGCAGCTGATTTCATTTAATCCCATCAGTGGAAATGCTTCCAAAGGCAGTTGTTGGGAGCTCTCCATACCCGCTGCAGTCTGTAGAATGTCATTTCCACTCCCATTGGGTAGATTATGCCTGCTGTTACCTCAACCACGTGATCATCATCTGCAGAGGGGTAGAAAAACAATCCTCTTGGCAGCAGCTGAGAGAAGAGGGTTTTCTCCTTTTCTGAAACAGTTACAGAAACGGAGAGAAACTGTCCTCTTACTTAAGAGTCTTACTTAATATGAGATGCATATATCTTGCTTAGGTCTGATATTTTGGGGCTTTAAACTGTAGGTAGGTAGCATAGATTTCTGTCTACAGAACAGTCAAATCTCAGGACCCTGTTACAGTACGGCACGTAGCATGTCCCAGGGCCAAGGCTGTGCAAAATGATTTCCTAGCCTGTATTCTACTGGGAGATACTTGGAAGGCAAATATAATGGATAAGATAGTCTCTTACAATAGCAGACTGTAATAAAGAGCCATTAACAAAGCATTAGGAACAAGATACAGTACAGAGAGGTGCTCATGTAAGCAGTGAATCCATTTAAAAGGAGTTTTGCTGGAAGTGCTGGTGTTAGCAGACAAGTCTAAGATATTCTACTCTAGCGTTGGTGGGGTTCATAAACACAGAGGCCTGTTCAGGGCATCAGGACGGTGGCTTTCTGTGCAGTGGGATGCATCAAAATGTGTCTGGGGAAAAACTAATTTAAGTTTGAAATCTGAGAGCCATCCAGAACCGTGTGGTGGTCCCTTGAGTGCCACACTCCAAGCTCACCTTTTAATTTAGAAGGGAGCTGCAGTCATTTTAGATGAGCGGCTTCAAAAATGGGTTTCAAGTTCTATCTGTGTGTCTCTGAATCTCTGCAACAGAAGGCTGAAAGGGGGCTTGAAGAAAGCAAGAAGTAATCTCAAAGTAGATCCTAATGCTACACCATTTAACTCTCCCCTCCCCTGCCCTTCCTCCACTCACCATGGAGTTTAGGATAATGAAAATCAACATATTTTAGATCTGTCAAGACAGGCCCTACACACACATTTGGTGCCTGTAACATAAATGTTCTCTGCAGAAAGCACTTTGTAAGAGATTCAAGGTCTGAATGGAAATTAAAACTGTATTATAAACTAGTTCATGTAATTGCAAACTTTCCATTGGCTGTTGTGGAAGTGCTGCCTCTGCTAATGTTGCCCATTTTAACCCTCTTGGGATTCAAAGTTGGTAGTGTGTGTATGTACATGAGTGTGTGTGTGTGTGTGTGTGTTTAGTCAAAATCCAACTTTTATGGGGGTAACATCTTCATGATCCTGAAGTGCCTCATGTAGCATCTGGGCCTGATATATTCATTGTCTTCTACATAGGTTTTGTACAAAAAGAAAAACCTCTATGAAGACATGTTTTTAATATAGAAGAAAGGTAAATTTATTAATCTTGGAACACTTGGAAGAGCCATTAAGTTTTATGATCTTTTTAATATTTTATTTAGAACTGTGCAAATCCTGTACATAATTTATATGGGAATCTTTCTGAATTTCAGGCGATTGTTATGTATTTTCCTCTAATTGCTGAACATATAAATAAAGTTGAAGTTTTCAAATTAATTGTCCATGCATAACTGCAGCAGTTGTCTCTAATTATGTTATTGCCTTGACACACATTGCAATGAAGCTGTAGTCCCTTTGTTTTCAGCTGGCTCATTGTTCAACCCTTTACCCCAAATTGTTCTGCTGCACTAGTTCTGACTAGTCATTCTTTTTGTTCCATAAGGCAAATACGAGATGTCTTAGAAGAAAATTGAAAGTTAATGGAGTACAGTTTATTGCAACTGTTATCTGCTGTCCTCAACTGACCATGGGGGAGTGGGGAGGAATGGAAAGAGGAACAATGAATGATGATAGCTTCATATGTCATATCTTTGCTCTAAAAAACAAGTGATTTTTAGAACCAAAACTGTGCCACTGCTTCAGATGTATTCCCTGCTGAGTGCAGCCAACAAGAAGTTTCAGGTATGTCTTTTTTTAACTTGCACTAATGCTTGTTTGCTGGTTGGCCGCAATCCCAGTGATTAATTAGCAACCAGCTTCCTGGTATGGAATCCAAAGGTAATATTCAAAAGAAATGCCATGCCAACAGTATGAAATGCTTGGAAGCAGAGAAGGATGCACTGTATCAGTCTACCCATGTTCTTGTTACTGAGAGTAGGGGACCGATTTCTCAGTGGTGTGCTGTTAAGGTTGGATAAGGACTAAACAAGGTGTGGACTCAAAAATGAAGGAGCTCTCTGCTTGAAGGTAATTCCACATAATGATGGAGATGTCCAGATCAATATGCTAAGCTACAAGCACTGCAGCCATCTGGCAATCAGGTGGGAATTGGAATCTCAGGGTTCAAGGATTCGTATTTAATCTATCTTTATCATCCTCATCCATGGATGTTTCTGTTGTTTCTGGAGATATGGGAGGAGAGACTACACTGTGTTTGCCCTTCCTCTATTCTTTGATCGCGCTCTTTCTCTCTCTCCTTAGTCTGAAAGGTACAAATCTACCCTTTTGCTTTGCTCTTTGGGAAATCGGAAAGCCTTGATGCTACTGTATAAAGATGGAAAACTGGCCAGTTCCAGGGAGCCAAGAGATCATGGCAATATCTGCAGAGAGGAGAACCCAGTGGTCATCCCAAAGTCTCATTGATCAGGCTACTGATGCCTCCTCCACATTCGCTATAAATATGCTACTCCCACCACCTCCATGATACTGTTGATCTCTGAATCATGATGTCTTAACATTCAAAATGGTCTCCTGTGAGATGGAGAAGGAACAGAGCTATCATGAAAGGTCCGTCATAACTCTTGGTATATGCAGAAAAGGTTTCCAGTGGCGGCTTACCCAAGTCACAGCCCTCTTCAAGGACTGTGAACAATTTAGGAGGTGAGGCTGCACTTCATTAACATACTGATGCTGAAAACCATTTGTTTGGCCCATAAGCCTTTCCTGTAATGTGAATTGGAAAATGAAAAGTGGGGACTAGTCTAATTAGAATTCAACCATAAGTAAGTCTGGGTTTTAAGGAATCTTTTTACATATGCATAGAAAATCCTAATTAGATTTTAATGAATGGAGGTTGATGATCAATAGGTGCTATAGAGTTTTAGCATTTACACAAGCATAACCCTAACACTGTCATTATCCAACAGTAATCCTCTCTTGTAAGAGAAACAATTTCAGCAGAGCTTTCTATTTATCTAATGTGGATATTTATCCTGTTCACACAATTGGCTGTGCCTCTCCTCCTTTCAACAGATCTAGTGAATACCAGAGTATAGCAGTTCTGTACTATGAAGCCTTTATTATTTTTTTTTTTACAAAATATACAGGAATATTATGAAGTAATGTCTTAAATAATTAAACAGAAACTACAGCTGACAAAACAAATGAACAAAGCACAATTTGGGTTGTCTTAGTCTTTTTCATATTTGCTAATTTGCTGAGCTGACAGAACAGCAGTGGCAACGCATATAATTAGTCAAGTTAGTTTGTGATTGTTAATTGCAAAGGAACTAAATGCAGTGCCCAGCTGTGCCCCTAAGGTTTGTGTGTAGATGTCACCCTTTCTCTAGGAAAATGTGTGAAGGCCAGGGACTCAAGTGCCTTTGCAATAGCATTTCCCCATCTTTCTTCTCTGTATGCTGAGCAGCAGAGATAGTGTTGGGGTGTAGACTGTTATCTCAGGATGGAATGGACTTAAATTAACTCAGGCATTGGTTTTTGGGGTTTTTTTACAGGTTAAATCCCAACTCCTGGTATTGTAACTGAAAAATGCATATTGCCTTTCACACTCAGGAGTCCTCTTTGAGGTTTTACAGGGCAGCTAATGCCAGCGTCTCCTCTTAACAGAAAAGTGCAGGGGAAGCTAAATGAGTGGAAGCCACAGAGATACCCGGCCCCTACAACGGGCACAGGCTGTTTCAGCTGACGTGATGACTGTGGCATGACACACGAGTAGAGTTTGTGGCAGGATAAAACCAACCACAGCTCAGTTTTGCATAGCTAAAAGGTGGCTGCCTTAGCATATGCTAAGGGGAATAGAGTGGGGCTGCAAAAATGCTGCTGAAGCACATTTGTCATCTTGACCTCTCTCTGACTTCCCGTAGCTTAACACTAGCCTTGAGGAGGCTGGCTTCAGTCGCTGCACAACATTATGGTTCTTTTTTTTTTAAATCTGGTTGAAATATTTAATCCCACATGCAAGATCTGAAAAGACAGTGAGTGTGCGGGGGCTGCACAGCATAATAAAATCGGAATAATCCCAACTCAGAGAATAGCAGTATCCAAGGGAGTGCAATTACTCATTACATAAAGGGCTGCTTTAGCAAAACCTGTGAGAATTGCCATGTATGAGCAGTATGACTGCCTGAACTCAGGACGGGGAATCCTATGAAAAAAGAAGTGATTTTACATATAGTAGGCATGTTTCTTCAGGGCTGAGGTGGTTCCTCTGTGCTGTTTTGAAGGTTTAAATTGACCTTCAATCGCTCCAAGCGCCTTCATTTTGAAAAGCTGCTGCTTTTTATTTGCGGTTTTTGTCCAGTGAATTATGAAATATGAGTAAATTCTAATAAGAATATTTGTCAGCAGGATTACTATAGAGAAAAAAAAACATTTGCAGTTTGCTCCAGTTGCTTGTGAAACTCTTTCTTTTCTCTGCAAGGATGAATTACCACATCTTCTATTTCTTAGTACACCATAGCAGTGGGTTCATTTTGGTGAGGATGAAGGAAGTGCCTTTTACATGGAGAAAGCCACTAAAATGTAATCTGTTGGGGCTTGATACCTGACTGGCTTCATCAAAAATCACCGACGTAATATAAAAGAGGCAAAACATCTGAGAGATGAGAGTCCTGCCCCTCTTAAGCAGCATAATGTACCGAAACTCCCCTATCATGGACAAAATGCCTTGCATTAACCACTACGCTGGATTTATCCTTCTTAGGGTGTTGGATAATCTATTGTCCCATATGCCTGTTATTACTTCTGTAAGGTGACTTTAAAGCAGCAGTGCTTTTTTTGCCTTCAACCAAGTTCTCTCCAAAATGTTTTGGGCTCAGTTCTCTCTCTAACCAATAAATGTAAGTGAGGCATAGTCCCTGTAGTTCCCTGCCCATGTACCCATTTGAGGTACCCACGCTGCTATGTTGATACTCTATCATTTCAACTCTTATTTAATAGTTTTCAGCATTTGATTTGTCAAGTGGCTTGAAAGAGTTTGGACTGATTCCATCTGTGCTTTCAAAGGACGTCTCTGTGGTGTTTTGTATGCTCACTGCTGCTACTTCCACACTCTGTTCAGCTTTTTGCTGACAAAGGTACTTGGTCTGAAAGCCCAGTAGATTCATAGATTGATTCATAGATTGTAAGGGGCTGCAAGGGACCTTGTAGATCATCGGGTCCAGCCCCTTGCACTAGGCAGGAAAAGACAACTGGGGTCGAGTGACCCCAGCGAGGGGACCGTCCAGTCTCCTTTTGAAGATTGCCAGGGTAGGTGACTGCACCACTTCTGGAGGGAGTTTATTCCCCAGTCTGGACACCCTGACTGTGAAGGAGTTTTTCCTGAAATTGAGCCTGAAGTGACCTTCCAGGAGTTTGTATCCATTGCTCCTGGTCTTCCCCAGGGGTGACCTGATATTCACCACGCCTTTGATGCACTCCTTTGATGTAGCCTTCTCTTCTGTAGGCTGGAGAGGCCCAGGTCCCTCGGCCTCTCCTCGTACGGCTTGTCTTGCAAGTCCCAGATCTTGCAGGTGGCTCTTCTCTGGACTCTCTCAAGTTTTTCCATGTCCTTGTTGAAGTGCAGTGCCCAGAACTGGACACAGTACTCCAGCTGGGGTCTCACCAGTGTGGAGTACAGTGGGAGTACCAGAAGAGGCAGAAGGTGAAATTGTTTTTTATTTTTATTTTCTATTCATGTGCCTGTTGCAGAAAGAACATCTATAAGACAGACTCTACTCTCAGAATTGCTTTAGGACATAAACTCCCTGCCATTGGTGTCCTGTGCAAAGACATCTCTAGCCCTGAATGAGGTCAACCAGTTCCTCCCCCCTGGGTTGCCCATTACAGCTTGTTGACCTGACAGTGAAAGATCTTAGATCATGTGAATCAGAACTGTGGGTAATTTCTTCCTTATCCTTGCTGGCACTCAGATTAAATGGAACAAGACCAATACATTTAAAACAAACACACAAAAGGAAAGCACTTTAGCCACAGTTCTGCAATCCTTGCTCAGAAAAATAAAAATGGAGCTTTCCTTACAACAGATCTACAGTCTGTCTTACATCTTTGTAGTCACTTACAATTAGCAGTGCAACTGCGTGCCTAGCCCTGAATCCTCTGATGTGTCTTAGCTCTGCCTGCCAATTATTACGAGAATTCTTTGAAACTGTTTTTGTCTGTAATGTCCATGTGGAAATCTCCTCAATAGAAAGCAATTAAAATCTTTATATTCCAGACCATTAGCACAAACAAACCTATTTGGTCCTTGTATTTCAAATAACCCATTTTAGCCGTTCACTTTCCTTATCCTAAAGTGCATTGGTAAAATGTGAAGCTAAATGGCTTTTGAATAAGATGATAAAATCTCTCCCTCAAAATAAGGCATTCACAATCCATGTTCATTTATTAGCATTTGAAAGATGAAGTAGTGGGTATTATCTTTTTTTGTTTTTTTTTGGTTTTTTGCAAATGGAGAAACTGAGCCATTTAGAGATTATGTGCCTTGACTTAGGTCATAATGGCCCCTAATCCTAAAATTATATAATTAGACTACTGGTTCTCAAACCATGGCCTGTGGAAGGCTTGCCAGTTGTTCCTTTATAAACTGGTGGGTCATGTGGTGCTGACCATTTTATTTTTCCCCAGCTGCCAAATTGCATTAAATGAGACTTAAAACGCATTCCTTTCTCTTTCATACAAGAAGCTGTTCATGTGTGCGCCACTGCAGGGATGTTATGTAATCACAAAGACTATGGGGTCCATGTGATTAGAAGTGGGAAGTAGGAGGCCTACGAGGTGCTGTCTCAGCTAAAATGTGGTCCATGCAAAGAAGTTGGAGAACTCGCACAGTAATAATAAATCCCAGTGTCCATCTGTGGCCAGAATTGAGTTCTACTGGTGTGTTGCTTTGTGACGGAAAGTAGTGAACGTTTTTTACATATTTTAATCTTTGTAGAAAACAATAAAATCTTTGTAACGAGGCCAAGCAGTGAATTTGTGATGTCCATTGTTCTTGCTCACTGGCTGCTTGTTATCCTTCCTGGGTTTTTTGTACTGTTCTGAAGCTACTTAGAGTATTGACTTGTTCTGCAGTCTATGTCCCTAGGGTTTGACCTCAACTTTTTACTTTTGGGACTGAAAATACTGAAGGGTCTAGCATTGTCAGAGAAAATGAAAGGACCCTTCAATTTTATCAGCATATAGCCTTAGGTAAGTCATAAGGTATGAATGGTTGCATAATGCATTCTGTTCTGCCCAGCTCAACAGGCAGTTACTGCTAAAATACTTAGGCATATGTTTAATACATCTATGTACTGATTTATGTAGTGATTGTCACCTGAAACCATAGAGGGTCCGAGCCCACTGAGTTTAATGCATGTCTTTCTATAATGGAGGATGGAAGAGTGGGTATGAAGGGTGAGAATTTACAAAATCAGGGCGCTTCAAGGAAAGTTACCATCGATGCGAGTTTGGTTTGAACCCCTTCTAGGCAAGCAAATCAGAAATGGGGTAATAGGTATTATGGAGGACATGACTTTCTGTTGTCTAAACTAGCGCTGGATTTAGGCATAGGGCCTCACAATATGAGGGGCATCTAAACAAGGGGGAAAAAGGGCATTTCTGTTGTAATGTGACAAAAATATACTTCTATATGGCTCCGGTTATTCATACTGAGTTCACAAATTTGTCCAGAAATAATATTTCACCTTAATCCACAAACATAGATTTTCATGAAATTATTTTTATCACAGGGGCCTCTTACGATGGACATAGCTTAGGGACTCAGCATGTCATAATCCGGCACTGGTCTAAGCTCATGGTCCAGATTCGGTCTCAGTCTTCTCCACCAGCTATGCTCTTCACAGGCACGGGAACATATTCCTGTTTTGAAGCATACACAGACAGTGGGAGCTGTTTTTTGTTTGTTTGCTTCGGTTTTCTTTGTTGTCGGAGTTGAGGAAGAAATAAAATTTCAGCGTGGGTTTGGGGTATGCGGTGATTATAGCACGGGACACCGGTTGATGTTGCATGGCAGCCCAATTGCTCTCCGTTCTGCCTCATGTGTTGTCATTACCTGATGAAGCGTAGCTAGGCTGTAATGATGCAAGTGGGGGTAGCGTGGGGATGTGAAAAGGGGCTGGTGCTCGCATGACTGGAGTAACATGGACTAATGGGAAACCAATAATGGGGAATAATAGCACAGTCCTGATCAGAATGGCCTGGGCACTTGCGTCCAAGTGGTTTCCATCAGAAAATGATTATTTTTTTAACCCAGACTTTTTCTGGAAATGTACCAGTTTTGACCCATCTTTCTTTGGACCAGGCTGGCGATTCTGGTCCCTACCAGGGCCGAGACACCCACCCACCTCCGGGAGCAACGGCATTCAGGTGGGAGGTGGGTGCCTGAGGTCGAAGATGGGCGCCTGCTTCGACCACTGGGCTCGTCTACTCGAAGTGCCTCTTCCTCCTGTGTCTCTCCCCCTCTCCCCCCCTGCACCGGCGGTGCTCGGCCTCCAGCACCCGAGGCCCAAGGAGCGGCGCTGGCTCGGCCCACGCGTGGGCCCAACCCGGCCCGGGGTCGGCCCGCAGGCTTTTCACGAAATCTGTCCTGTTCCCAGCCAAACCCGGGAGTCAGTCCAGAACCATCCGCGGCCCCCCACCCCGCAAACATCCCCCACCGCACCACGGCCTTCAGACATTTCCAAAGCCCGCATGCGCGACTCCACGCACCGCCACCGCAGCGGGGGCGTTCTCCTGGGGACCCCGACACCGCGCCGGACGGGGCTCCCACACCCGCTGTTGGACGGGGGGAGGGGCCCGGAGGCCGCGCAAGCTCATCACACCGCGGGGGGCGGAGCCAGGCGGCGCGCCGCGCCAATGAGCG
>NW_017728927.1:12668052-12724842 GCF_001723895.1 Crocodylus porosus
CTGGGAGCCCACGGCCGCCGACTTCCGCCCGGAGGACGCCGAGTACCAGCAGGTGAGACCGGTGCTCCAGGCCTCCCTGGCGAGGAGGAGCCGCTGCGGGCGCCGGCAGCCTCTCCCGCGAGGCCCGAGCCGGGCGGCGGCTTCCTGTTGTGACGCCGATGCTCCCCGGGAGCGGGCAGCGCCGCGGGCTGTCGTGTGGTGGCCGGGACAGGCCCCCGGTGCCCGGAGCAGCATCGCTGCCCACCTGGTTCTTCTGCTTTGTGCGGTCATGATCCCCCCCGTAGTTGACTAGGACTTGTCACCTCGATTCCTCCCCGTAGTTGACCACGGCTTGATTCATCCCCAGCGCTGACGCGGGCTTCTCTTTTCTGTCGTCCCAAACACGAGCAGTCCTTGAGGAACGAAGAGGGAGCAGGAGCCATCGGGGTTTCCTCGGGAGGTGGAGTCTCTCCGCTCGGGCGGTTTTATCCATCTTTGTCGGTGCCGAAGGAGGCAGTTTTTGCATCTAAGCCGCTGGGGTGGCATCTCGTGCCGCGCTGACCGGGGCTGAGAGCAGTGCTAGACATGGCAGGGCAGTGCTTGCATTTGGCTTTGTGATGGAGGCAGAGAGATGTGTACCTTTGTCTCGGGAAGGTTTCGTGCAGGGGCTGCAGCCTGTGTGCCAGGAGCTTGAACTGGTCGTGAGGCAGCAGCTGCATATTCCCGGATCCTGCCAGGGAAAGATCCCCACTCCCATCGGAGAAGGGGGCTGGGGGAAGACGGTGCTTACCATTTTCTTCAGAATGGATGAATAAACATTGACCTATTTTGTGTTTCTGTTTCCACCGGGAAACTGTTTGCTGACCTGGTGTGGTCCCTTAGCATGGCTGTGTCCTTTGTCTTGTGGGAGACATGTGGTCCTGGTAGCAGGCAGGCTGGCTGATAGCACAGGTTATTTTGTCTCCGCTTGCTCTCATTGCAGTGACAAGCAAGCGTTCGTTGCGCTTGAGCAGCGGACAAGTGATGTCCCCTGAAACCTGTGCGGAGCCCATGTGGCTTTCGAGTTGCTTTGCTTGTTCTTTGAAGTCTGAATCTTCCTTGCGTCTTGTGGGACCTAGGGTGACAGCCTGGCCTGTACATACTACGGGCAAAACGAAGCAACTTTAAATGCCACGTGCAAGTGCCGCATCCGGTCCTCTATCCCTTCTCTGGGGGGTGGGGAGGAACTGTTTTGGGCCTATTTGCCTGGAGACAGCGGGGACCATGGTGCACCAAGCCATTAGGGCAGCCTCCTTTTGTCTGAGAGCTTGCTGAGGGGTCCTTATGGCAACAACGTGGCAGGGTCTGAAATGGACTCAGCTGGATCGGGATGCATCATTACGCCCTCTGGCCATGGAAGGCCTCTAAATCAGGATCTATTGGTGGGGCTTTGCTTTTCATCCCCTCCCACCTTCTGTCACTGTGCAGTCGCTTGGCACAGGTTCAAGCAGAGTGACGTGAGAAGAATGCTGCTGGGGGGAGGTATTAATTTTCTCTCTTTAAACTAGCTTAACCCTCTCTTATTGCTTCTACAGCCGAAAGTCCGTGGTCCTGGAAAGCTTCCCAGTAGTCAGCAGATCGTATGCATCCATATAAGAGGGTCAAATGTGTATGATGATGAGGAAAGGAGATGATAATGGGGAGTCTGCTAGGAGGTTAGGATGAAGTAAGAATTTGGTGACCCTCTTCTGGAGCGGGGGGGTTGCATACGTAGCGTCATGGACCACTCTAGAGGGACGTGGCTTTCATGTTCCTGGCTTCCAAGTGTTGTTTGGAAAGGCTGCATCTTCAGAAATGGCTCTTGGATCTCTTCACAGACCACTTCTCCTCCTCCCCCCAAGTGAATCATTGGGATATGGTTTATGTCTTGATAAGGATGGTGTTTCAGCTGTATTCTCATCTGAGTCATATACTGCAGTGTTTTGTGAAGACTTCTTTACTGTGTAGTGAGTCACAGGCTGGAGTGAAGGCGAGTGTAAAAATGGAACAGAATTTATGGTGTTTCTGACAATGTGGATGGAATACCAAGTCCAAAATAAATACCAGCGAAAATATCTAGGTAATGGTCATAGCAACACTCTCAGTTCAACCTTGGATTTGGTTTCCGAGGACTATGAGGATTTTCCTGAGCATCTGCTCTTGTCTTTAAATGAATCTATAGAGCAGTGTGAAGGCTCTCTCTGGCCAGGTGACTTGAGTAGCACAGCACAGTTAGTTGGCAGGGCCCAGAGGGAGCTGGAAGCCTGGAGCAGGCATGTCGGTTACCTGCCAGGAGGACAAGCTGTAATCCCCAGAGACCTCTTAACACAATACAGCTGTTGTCAGTGGAGCCCCTCTTGGTGGGATGGCAGCTGTTGCTGGACATTGGATGTCTGTCTTAGCAACAAAAGGGAAGCTAACATTTAATGGTTTCAAGCTCTTCAGTGTCCAAATGTTTGGTGTTCTATAAGCAAGCCTGTATAGTCACCGGCAAAAATCTGCTTGTGCATCTTAATCTTGCCTTTTTTTGCTGGGATCAAGAGCTTCTGTCCCAGAATCCCTGCAAAATGGCCACGTCCTAACCTCAGACTGCATAAAAATGAACTGTGCTTCACATGTGAATCCAAACTAGCTCAGATCAAAGCTGTCTGGAGGTCCATCCAGCCCCTGTGGCAGGGCTTATCTAAATTAGAGGCTGGTTGGCAACAGTGGGATTGGAATCAGTGAGCTGTGGCTAACTGCTGACACCTTAACAAACATGTTCAAAGGAAGCCTACACAATGAGGTTAGACAGCTTGCTGATGATAGTTGGTGTATACTGGCTTCCCACTGCTAAAACTGGTAGAGTTGCACTGCTGCTTGCCATGGTGACAGTTGGGATCTACTGCAGTCCTGCCCACTGGGGAGGACAGTCCCTGCTGTGACTTCACCCAACAGTTCCTGGACACCCCCAAGTCAGTGCTGTTCTCAACTGTGTGAATGATCTGGGCAAATGATCTGCTTAGTCTTGTTTCTTTTGGGTGATGAAGAGCTAGACCCAAGCACTAGAAGTTGACTGGAGCTTCAGTCTAATGTGTTTGCTGGTAGAGGTGGGTGCACGTTTAGCAAGGGAGAGCTTCGGTCAGGTACTCCCTGGTTCCATAAGATCATTTCCCTGCACAACAATTTGTCATCTTTTGGAAGCATTTCCTGGATGGAGAAGCACAGTGGAGATGGAACTGCCAAAGAATTTGGATTGGAGTCATTGTTTTAGAGCATCCCCTACTGTACTGGTGTCTCATTTCAGTCCTGGAACCCAAGAGTGTTTCCGTAAATTGGAAACACGTGTATTTGTGGAGTTGGATGACGTGTTCACAGCCACTTGGCTTGAAGTCAGAGAGTAATCTTTGTCTTTAAAAGGGGCGTCTTGAAGTTTCTTCTTTTCAGGAGAAATGGCTCATTTCCAAAACTGGTTCAGCTCTCCTGATGAGGCACTGATTGTCAAACAGCATTGGGGAAACTTCAGGGCTTTGCAATCCATTTTTTTTCCTTTGTTATACAGCTGAAGTTGCTTTTAAAGGTCTAAAACTCGACACCCCTTGGCCTCCCAGTGAACAGCTGTTCTGCCTCTTGTCAGCCAATTGGTATTGTAGTTGGGTCACGGTAACATGTTGTGGAGGGAGAAGGGAAGACACTGTTGGGTACCAGCAGGAAATTTTAACCAGAAATGCAAATTATTTTTAAGAAAAACAATTCAGATACAGTAACGGAGCTTGGAGAAGTCAGTTAAGTTTGCAGCAAGTCCCACCTCAGGATCTGGTACCCTGACAGGAAAAGGTGAGCTTATGCCAGCTTTCTGTCTGCAGATTCCTACTTCCCTGATGCAGGCTACCCTGCTACTTTTCCAAGTAGTCTCCAGAGAGCTGTCCATTTCTGGAAATCCCGACTGTAGATTAGAAGCTAATCGGGAGAGCAGTCACTCATTGCATCATTTTGGCAGATCACCCTGTAGGCATAGAGCTAAATAGGTACTTAGTTGGAGGATGGTAAATGCACAGGCCCATCGCAGCCAGGCAGAGGGTGGGATTACCATTCATTTTAGTGTGGAGGTTGTACAACCATCTTGCAAAGGTTGCTGAGCTCTGGTTTTAGGAGATCTTCATTGAGCATATGCCTGTTTGGAAGATATCATGCTGGGGCTTAGTAGGAATAACAGAACCAGAGCGAAAAGCATTAGACTAATCAGTTGATGACCAGCCCATGGCATTTTTGCATTGCTGCTTTCAAGCTGCAAAGCTTTGGAGGTGCTGTTGGGCTTTTACAGCCTTGCATCTTCTGGTTTGTGTTAAGTCTTAAACAATAACAGAAAATGGGCAGTTCCTCTACAAATCTCCTAATTTCATTTCTGCCTTGATCTTTGTGCCTTTGGCTGACAAGTTTTGTTGTCCTGATTAGGCACAAGCAGCTATGCAGCCCTAAGTGTGCATGTATTCCTTAAGCAGGCAAGTTGGGGGCTGAAAGACCTGGGTTTTGGGAAGACTCTTACTTATTCACATAAATCTGAAGTGCTTTGAGTTACTGCAGCAAGCAAGCAGCTTTTCAGGAAACTGAATTTGATGCCTGTATAGTGGCTGTTTTGTGTGTGTTTGCAGGTGGGAGAGATGCTGGAAATAGGGTGGGCATCATGGAGGACATTCCAGTTTTCTGCTACTCGGTCCTCTGTCAATATGAAACCGGATGCCTTTATATCCTCTATTTTTCTCTAAGGTGTCCAGTTTCGTATCGACAGAGGACAACCGGACTGTCCTCTATGATGGCCACCCTCGCTGGAAAGTAGTTGTTAAGTTCATGATCATTATCTATGGACATATTTATCTCTTCTAGTTGGTGGTGGCAAGATCCAGAATTTTGCATGTTTCCCTGTTGAGAAAGTGTTGGGGGGGGGGACAAAACCAGGATGTCTCTGACCTCTCGCTCACCACTTCAGTCATTTGGCAACTTTAAATTCTTGTCTGGGATATTAGGTTCAAAACCAGATTTCTGGTGTCAGTGTGGTGCAAATCACCTTCTGAATAGAATTAACTGAAATGTAGTCACTTTTCTGGGTCCCTTCCCCCCCCCCTTTCCTAAATCTTTGGCTGGGCATTGTTTTCTCCTCAATTGCATCTTATGCAACCCTTTTGTTTAAATGTTAATTTTGACCCAATATAAAAAGCACGGTTTCATGCAGATCCTTATATGATTTCTTAAGTAGACTCCTCTGCGTTCTGAGGGAGAGATTCTCCCCCATAGTGATATCCCATTAGGCATGACACTGGAGATTAAGACTGGGAATTCAAGTGCTTTGCTTTTAACTAATCCCTAGATTTGAAATGTGTACTGAGGAGCTGTACACATGATTTAGTTTCTTGCCTCTTTGTCTTGTATTGTGCACAACTTGGGGCATAGATTTCCTTCTGAACTTCCAAAGCAGATTAATCATCTTGGAGTGAGGTAAGGGCAGAGGTACCTGCCTGCTGTGCCTCTGATTTCTTGTTTGTCTTATTCTGAAGGATGGTTCCTTCCTCTTCCGTGTCTGTGCAAAAAGGGAGGCCCTGAATTGGTGTTGTGCCAAGTACGTTACCCCAGCAGGCATGTTGTGATGTAGCTGGCGGAACAGCACTCCTTGTAGCACCGGTGCATCATTCTGCCGCTGGCAATGGATAATCTGAGGCAGTAAGGGAGGGGAAGAGAAGCTAAAGACCTGGGAGTGGTGAACTGAGGAGAGAAGCTAATCATCCTGTTGGCTTTTCTGAGATCTGCTTAAGTCATTTGGTGAAGAAGATTGGTCTTACCACTAATTTCTATGGAGGGGTTGAGAGTCAGCACTTAGACTGCCAGCTCGGGATGCCTGTCAGTTCTTTTGTTCCCGTTGCTCTGCCAGTATTAAATTGAAGTTGTAGCTTCCACTCCTAGTTCTTCAGCCCTTTCCACAATGAAAGCAGTTAAGCTGCTTGCCAAGATAATCAGAAGGAACCAGGTGCCCCTCAATCTGAGTTTTTGGAGCTCCAAAGAAGGCTTGTGTGTGTGTGTGTGTGTGTGTGTGTGTGTGTGTGTGTGTGTGAGCACTTCTTATTCTGGAAATCTCAGGAAGGTGAAGTTTTCCTTTGTCTTGTCTCTGTGTGTTTGGAGGCCTGTCAGCAGGTTGGGCAGGCTGTTTTTTAGCCCTCAACAGCATTGGTGGTGAGGGCTGGTAAAATCCCATTGTATTCATCCATCATTTTGTTTGTGATGGCAGAAAGCAGTTTAAATGGATTGAATGAAAATGGCTTCCCCCATCATCAGCTGGCACGTGCTTGGTATTTGCCATCCTACTAATTCCTTAGTTTTAACCTTTTTTGTTGGAGGATGATGAATGAAAACAGACTGCAGAAAAGCAAAAATGGGGGTGGGGAAGGAGCCATTGGCTCTTCCCACCTTTAGATACTGTAATGAAACAGCAGCAAACTCTTTTATTTTTTTAAATCTCAAGGGAGAATTGAAATGCATCCCTGTACCACACCATTGACTTTAGTGTTTAATAAATTAAATTCTTCAAAATTCTCAAGAATGACCTGATTTGTCACTGTTCAGTGACCAGAGCTGGTGTCTGATAAGTGCCTGTGGGGTTACTTCTCCCAGGAGGCTGCCAGGCTGCTGATGCTTTGTTATGCTTCTACAGCACAAGCTAAGCTGCGCGAGAGGAGTTAGGACTGAGAATGGTGAGAGCCCCACAAAAACTTGATACATTTTGGAGACAGACTCCTTTCTGAATCATAAAGATTTCATCATTTGATTGACAGCGATGTTCGTTTTGCGACCTTAAAACTAATCTTCCGGTGACTTCTTTTTAGTAGGCTTTTCAGTTGTGACCTGCCCCATGAAGCTGTTGAGATACTCTTTTGCTTGCTATCTAACAGGGAGTTAGTGCATCTCTTGCTGTTTTCATTTTTTTTTATTGGTGGTGTGACTAGGCATTGATGCCTGTGTGTAGTTTATTTTTGTTTTTTCTTTTTCCTTGTCCTTTTGCTGCATAGCTTTCACGTTAGTTTCCCACTACTGGGGGGGAGCACCTTTGACATGATTGGATCTCAATACAGGCTCATCTAGCTGTGGTTTCCCATTGCCTTCTGTCTTGTACTGGACAAATAATGCTAGGGTATCTAACTTTCTGCCCATGACCTTGCAGCTTCTTCACCTCCAGCTCAGTTGGTACAAGTGGTAGAGTAATCTCCAAATTCCAGAGCATGTCTGGAAATGATCTATTACAGATGTGTTCATGCAGTAGGGCCAGGGCTTTGAGGAAGGTGGTAGTGGTTAGCATTGCTAGAAGAGTTAATCCAGAGATGTAGCTTTTATAAGTATTTGGTGCTTGAGTCCCTGTAACCTCTAGTGGAGAGCAGCACCCATCACTTAGCTTCATTTTTATCTTGGCATTCCTGCTGGTGACACAGCAGGTTAGCTGGTTTCTGTTTCCTGCATTTCAGGGAATCCCAAGTCACGTGCTCCTTGTGTTTGCAGAGACTCTTGAGCTGTTTCTGCCTAGAATACAGGACAAGAGTTCATGTTCTGAGGACCTGACCTAGTTCCTTTAACTGGGCAAGGCAGGCTTCCTGAAGAAGATAGGCAGTACAAGAGGCTGTGTGCTGTGCTTCAGTCCAACATTGGTGCCAAGTAACCTTGACTGGACAAACTAATTTCTACTCTTGTATATTCAGGTTGTAGCAGTGTTAGTCTAGAGGAAAAAGCAGTCAGGACTCGTAGCAGAGATGAAATCTTTCCTTAAACCAACAAGATTTTTGCAAACCAATTTCTGTGAAATCTATGAAATATGAACTTTCATTTCTACCCAGGAGAACTTTTACAATCTTTTCTCCAATGCCTGATGAGGGGTGTTTGTGCCCAAAAGCTTGCAATTAAAGATTTTTTATTTTTTTGCAAAAATTTTGTTGGTCTACTAAAAGAGCATCTCTACTATGAGTCCTGACTACTCGTCCATAAGCGTTTGGATATGGTGACAGTACACCAAAAATAATGTACATGCATTACAGTGAAGTCATGGGTTTTTCTTTTTTTTAATACCTGGTTGGGGCTTTTGTGTATTGCTGACACTGATGCAAATATGATGCGAGTAATAACGAACCAGCCAAGTTGGAGCCTCTAGCTTGTTTTATTTTTCTGAGAAGTTTGATTTTTGAACATGCTAGTGAAAAAGTTTTAAGTTTCTTAGTAACAGAAGTGCCTTCTCAGTGAGCTGAGCACAGAATTCAGTAATGGATTCTGTGGATTGATGAGACCAGACGTGGGTGTAATTATAAGTTCGATCAGATCTGACTGTTAAAAGAGCTTTTAACTGGAGCTGAAGAGCAGCAGCAGTTTGGGGATCTGGTTAGGGACTAAGATGCAGGTTTCCCAAGCTGGTAAGGTTGGGGGAGGACACTTCAGGCTTATGTGGGACTCTCAAAGGATCCTTGAGACACCAACACTAGGCATGAAGGACTTGATTTCATACTGATTTGACTAAATCATGCTTAGCAGTATAAGTCTCTAATATAAGCCTCCTTATCCCACAGTCTGGGCTTGGATATTTAATTCAGTCAACACTTGAAATGTTTTAACATGGTGGATCAGTATCTGTGCATATCTTTGCATTGTCTATGGTATGTTCTTTTCAGCCTGCAGAATGCTGCTGCTCATATATGCTGCCTGGTTTTGAACAAACCTTCTATTGAAAGCTGAAGCTTAAACTTCAAAAGAACATGCAAAATCCAAAGGGAAAAATTTGGCTACTCTTGACTGGTTAAATGTACCCTTACAGTAGAGATTCAGCTATGCACTTGCTTGGTGGTGTGTACAATGCAGTACTTGTTCAGACAAGGCCAAAGTGGGGGGTGGGTGTATGTGCGTGTGACTGAAAGAACTACCATCAGTGACAGCAATAATGCCAAACCAACAGACGGGCAATGGCACTACTAAATAGTAGTGCCCATCACCATCTGCCTTGGGCTTGTTTCTAGTGTCTATTAAATGAATGACAACTCCTCTCTCCTCTTCCTTTCTGGATGCCTCACAAGTATGCTGTATCTGGGGGCTGATTTCACTAGCTGGGTGCAATAAGTACCCAGCTGTATGTGTATACATGGATGAGTAAGCTTGTGAATGCCACTGTTGCTTGAAGCTTTATTCTGAACGACCCATGACCTGTGAATTGGGGGATGCTGCCTGCAAAACCTTCCAGTGTTGTCCATAGTCCCAGGAAACTAGAAAGTTAATTCTGAGGCTCACAGGGAGAGAAGAGCATGACAGGGACTGCAGTGAGTTATTTGCTCAGTATATTGCTTATGAGCCAGTAAGGCTGGGGACCACCACTCTGGCTTCTTCCTATTTGGTTGTAAGTACTTTTCCCTACCCCAGCTTTCTTAGCACGTTATTACGTGATGTTGGTAGGCACAAGTTGGTTCGACGTCAGTGCTCTGATATGGCATCCTGGAGGGGGTTGCTGTGTAGAAGAGCAGTTATTTCCAGTACAGAGGGGCTGATAATGCTTGTGTCCAGGTCTGGGTGGAGACAACCTTGAGCACAGTCTGGAGTAATAGCTGTATTGGTATCAGATGTTATCAGTGTAAACTAAGGATGCATCTGCATGTTCCTCTGATGCAAGTGTAGCAAAGTGGTCTTCCCTTTCTAACCTAGACTGAGACCTGGCTAAGCCATTGTAAGAGGAACTTTGTTTCATTCAGGGTTAAACTTGCAACCACTCTGCTGTGCTCATTGCCACAGGCAAATACAGGCATAACCTTTGTGTCTTAACGCCTCCTGCCACCGAGCAGCAACTCAGCCTCCCCTTTTTCAAGCAGTTATGTCTGTTCACAGCCCTTGTTATTAAGGCATTTATACCAAATTTGTACTTCTGGAATCTCTACAGGTCTCAATCAGTCCTGCGTTGCTTTCCTCATTTTCTCTAAACTTGCTGCCTTTGTTTGAAAATGGCCCACTCTTATCTTGCTGCTTTGAGGGTGTGCTTTGCTCCTACAGGCAGATGCAGTAAGAATGGGGTGGGAGACTGCCTGTCTGCCCCCCCACGCATTACAGTACTCCAGGCAGGAAATGCTGAGAGAAGCGAGAGTAATGGAGTCCGTGAAACTCAAGCTGTGCTTCAGTGGAAATCTGTTTTCGATTTCTGCCTGGTCTCTGGAAGCCTCAGACTGAACTGTAATTGTTCAAGTTGGATGGGGGGTGGGAGATCACATGAATGAAAGCAGCAGAGTCAGCTTTCTAGAGAGCCTCTTACACAGGGTCTGGCTACTTCTGCTGCTCTATATTCAAAGGCTGGTGTGTGTTTTGTCACAGTTTCAGAAAGCGTCTTTGTATTCAGCTGTCTAAAAGGTGTTGGCATTTCCCTGCTGGGCTTGATCCAGCTGTTGGGGGTCTGAGTGCTGGTGTCTATGGCATGTCAGATCAGGATGCCATGGGGGAGCGTGGCTGTGTCACTGCTCTTGGAATCTCTTCTCTTGATCATTTTCCAGCTGCATCCTTTGTGCATGCCAGTGATGCTGATGGGCAAGAATTACAAGGACTCAGTGAGGACTCCTTTAGGGAAATGGTGCTTTGCTCCTTCACTAGTGGCAGTGGGGTAGGGGGAGGATATTTCTGAAATGTGTACAGTTGAAAGTACTTGTGGTTGGATCGCAGAGGGCAGTCTGTTCCTGCAGGTCTGATGCAGTGTGACGCTCTAATTTTTGTATTGGGTGCAATAGGCTTTTAATCAACTTTCCTTTTGAATACAGATGTTGCACTTTCTGTGTTTTGAAGATCAGAGCAGAGGCTGAGGGTGCTTTGTGGCTGACAGGTGACACCTACTCTTCTCTCAGGATCTAGCTATGGCAGAGGAAGAAGAAAGGGTGGAGCTCTTTCACGTCTCTCCTGGGCTATACAGTCTGAGAGCCCTGAAGTTTAAAAACGTTAGCAACTGTGACCTTTTATTACAGGTTTCTCTGACTTAGTCTGCATAAAAAGGCCATTTTTATAATTACTTGGGGGTTGAGGAGGGGCTGCCTGGACTCTTAACCCAGTGGCTCTCAACCTTTTTTTTTTTGTTTTGTTTTGTTTTTTTTGTTTTTGTTTTTGTTTTCATTTGCAGACCCATACAAGACTTTGAATGGAGGTGCAGACTCCTTTGAATTGGAAGTGTGGGTATTCACATAGTTTTGACTGATCATAATCACCTTTTGCTGACCCCTTGGACATTTATAGAGGTCCACAAACCAGAGGTTGAAAACCACTGTCCTAACCTTTTGCTTTCTGATAAGAGTGCATGTGGTAGCTACTTTGGATTCTTTTCCTTCCAGAGGGTGCATGGCCAAGGGGAGCTGGATTCAGTTATTGGAATATTTCTATTCATCTGGGGAGAAGGAGAAATGGTAGTTACTTTTAGCTGTGAACCTGAGGAGGGTGCATGAGGCATTCCCAGGCACTGCTGACAGTGCCTGGTCTCCTGAGTTCTTCTCGCACAGTACAGATGTGCTAATTAAAAACAGAAGGCAGAGTATAAGGAGATGCTGGAAAGGATGCACAACATTTTTCCCCACACAGTAAGTATAGCTGCAAAAGGAAAAAAAAAAATACTATGTTATTCTAGAAGGACCTCAGGGATTATAGGGAGGAAAAATATATTTTGAAGGAGCCAGGGATGTTACGTTAAAGCATTACTGCTTGCTGTTGGGATCTGTTTGTACAGTAGAAATAAACCATATTGCACAAGGTGCATGGCTACAAAGGTAAAACCTTTTGGTTTGGTTTGTGTGGGGGTTTTTTTTTTTTTCCCCCAGAGTGCTTTTTGACTTGCCTTTTAAGGATTTCACTGCATGTGTGGTGGCTAACAGTGTTGACCAAATGGACTCAAACTGATTAAATGAATGAAAAATCTGGGTGCTATAATTCTAAAGAGATGGTATGATCACCTTTTATCCAGTGAACTGGAGGCCATAGAAGGGGAAAGCCACTGCCAGTAGAGTTTGTGGTGGGCGTGTGAGGGGGGCTGGGATCTTGAGTGAGATCAGTCTCTCACTGCAGGCATCAGTATTTTTAGATGATCGCCATAGGGAATCCTTTTTCCCCCCCCCTCTGATTTATAAGCTTTTTCAGCTGGACCTGCTGCAGGTTAAAAGAAAAGTTGCTTCAAACATAGGCTCTTCAAGAAGCATTTTAAACCCTTTAAAGCTGTGGATAAGCTAAAGGCTGCAAATCTCTAAAGGTTGCTGTGCTCTTCTGGAGGCTGGTTATGTGGGCATGGGTTTTCCCAGGACACGCTCCCTGTGTGTGCATCTTGGCATGCGGCTTTGAGCTGCATGGTGCTGGGAGGGGTCTACTGGGGTGTAAGTAACAGCATTGGACACTTCCCATGGCTCTGCTGCTTTTTTGTTTCCTGCCAGACTTGACCGCCCTCAGGGCGTATGGGAAGCGGCGGCGGACACGGTGGGCTGTAGGTTGTTTCACAGCAGAGGATGTGGGGGTGCATGTTGTGGGGGAACGTGCACCCCACGCTCCTTGCTCATTTGAATATCCTGTCTCTCCCTCCACAACGTGCCTGCCACCAGCATAAAATTCTTCCCCAGAAAAGTATGTGCCGCATTGACAAGAGTCAGCATGTTGTCTCCTTGCCTTTTTACTCTTTTCTGTGCTGTTCTTGATTTTACTGAGTCCAGTAAAAATAGCACTAACTGGAATGAGTTTTGGTTCCTGGAGCAGGCTGTTCTTTAGCCCTCAAGGAAACCTTGTGCTTTTTCAGGGCCACTACTTGTTTGAGCTCCTGCTCTTAAGTGCATGTAATGGATTGTTGCAAGCTTTAGGATCTCCTGTCCTGTGATTGACCTGTCTTTTGACACTTCCCTGTACCAGAGGACTGCAGAACCAGTCCAAGCGGTCGCAGCTCATGTGAAGGAAGGGTCCAAATCTGTTGTCATTCAGTGACACAGTCCGTTCTTGTTCAGGTGACATACTAATTTCTCACTAGGTAACAAGTCTTCCAGGTATAGTTTCTGACTGGAATCAGATGGCTTACTTTAAAATGGATGTATGTTCTGGGCTTGCTGTTGATGGCAGCTGTCTTGCTGAAGTGTCATTGTAAGTTAAACTTATATAAAAGTATTATATTAAGAGTAAAACAACTTGCAAAGATGCAGTCAAATCTGGGACGTCTTCCCTGTGAAATTCTTCTTGACATCAGTCTCTTTGTCTCCTGAATAATGAGCGCCTTTCCACTTCTTTACGTGCCGTAGGTTTGCCATGTTCCATGTTTTAAGAACCATTTTCCAAAATCAAGACAACTCAACCCTAATGCACTGTAACGATGTCCTCAGCTCTTCTGAGATGGCTGGTGAAGCATAACTCTTCTAGCACACCGGTGATTTGCTAGGTTGTCTTCATGCTGTAATCGGTTCTATGGGGTCTCTAATTTGAGTGATACTTTCATCAATGGAACTGACAAACTTTACTTGTTAGACTCTCTCGTCTATGAATGCATAATGAACTTGAAGTATTGGGAGTGGGACTTCATATAGTTTTCATGTGCTTTAATGCACCAAACTAAGCACAGCCCTCAGCTTTCATCTTGGAGGTGTATACAGCTTTCTCTGTTTTTAATTGGGTGCTTGCGGAATCAGAAGTAGGCAATATTTTATCTTCAGAGCTATGTAATGTTAAATACCCAACAGCTTTTTCTGTTCATCTCTTCTAAGCTGTGTTTCCTGAAATTTGATGCCCTGACCTTATGGGGGAGGCAGTTGGTGGCAATAGGAATATGTTTGATTATGGCATTAGCTCTTGGGGATCTAGCACAGTTTTCCTGACATAATTTATGTGGGAAATCTGCAATCGGGTGGCAGCTTCATAGGGAGCTAAATCTATAGCGCAGCGTGACTCAGATGCAAAGTGCTCTGAGACCTAATTCTGTCTTCTGGTCAGGGAAATGGTGCTACAACTACTGCATGTAAACATTATTGCCGAATTATGGATGAGGGACTTGCTGTCTGTGCAATCCCAGGTTTAAACACTAAGCTGTTCAAATGCCATTCAGTGCCTGAGTGAGGAGGAGAGTGTTGTCTTCCCAGGAACAGGATCAGAGGTGGTTTATGCTGTACTCCTTGCTGTGATGTACTCAGTTTCCAACAGGCACCCAGATAGAGCCCCCTACTTTTGTGTCCTTTGTAAATAGGTTTCCAAGCTGAGTTGTGTATTCCAGGCACGTACTTCACTCGGCTAGCTGAAGCTGGGTTAGTCATGCATTTCACAGTCTGTCAAATCTGAAACTGTCTATTTTTCTCCCGCTTCTGCTCTTGGAATCCTAGCTTCAGTAAAGGACACAATAATCTACAAATAGGAGGTTAAAGGCATGGAGCTTTGTTATATGGTCTTTGGACTTGTCAGCTCCCACCCCAAGTCCCTGATCTTTGGACTGAGCAGATACTTCATCTCTGCTGTAATCAAAACTAAAATGCTTTCCAGATTCCTGGAATATGGCTGACAGTACTGTTCAACCCTAGGAAGCTTTTTAATTAAAGTAGTGTGAGCAATGGCATGACCATAAAGACCCTTTCAAGCTTTGGGGGAAACTGGGGAAAAGCATTCTGTTTGGATACAGTGCTGTTTCTTGGAGCCAGATCCTTTCCTTAGATACAGTTGTTCAATGCCTGTTTATGGCGTTGGGGGATTGTATTGGCATCACCCTAGATATATGCGTGAAAACGGACACGGTTTCGTTATTTACATGCTTTGCACCTGAAGGTATTATCTTGTGACAACATAATCACTTCCATAGCAACCATTCATGTCATAAACAGGATTATACTGCCTAGTAATGATGAGGGAGCAGATGAGTTTAGGAAACAGATATCCCCTCTCCTGTTGAATGGGAAAGGGTAAATAGCGAGTGACACATAAGCAGAGTAATCTCTGAAAAGAATGTCACTGCTTTCCATGGCCTGTTATCTTCTCCAGGGGAAAATCTGCATGCTGCTTTAGGATCTTCCCATATTAGTTGAGAACCTACCATATTAGCATGATACGTTTTTTGAGGCAGTCTTTAGCTGTCATGGTTTAGCAAGCCAAAGTAAATCTTGGGAAGAGCCTCATGTTGACCCATGAACATGCAACTGTTTCAAGATGTCTTGTTTTCACTAGCTACTGGTGGTGGAGACGTTTCTTCCCTTCTCTGCCCCACCCTTGCTTCCTTATTGTGGATGGTTTCCTAGAGAGGTGTGCAGTGGTTTGGAAGTGTTGTTGCATCCATTTACATCTTTTGGAGTTGGGTTATAACCATAATTGCATAATGTCGTCCCACAGCAGAACTGACAATGTCTTTCAGACATAGCTGTATTGGTCATGTTTGCCATGGCAGAGATGGGTTTTAGACGGACTGCATGAGGCTGATGAAATGGTGAGCTCAGAACCCAAGCCTTCTAGTCTACAGGCCATTTTTGCAATGACTGCAAGTTTTGGGGTGGTTTGTTTTCGTTTTTGTTTTTTTTTTCTGTCTCAAAAGGTATGTTACCAGAATTCTAATATGGATCTGCACCTACACACCTAATGTTTTTTGCAGGTTTATGACGAGGAGGAAAAGTGCTTCATACATTCAACTACTTCTAGCAGCAGGCTTCTGGCAGGCTTCGTGCACTTGCTAGCACAATCATGAATAGCTCTTATCTCATACTGTTTAGTTCACCTAGTAGTCTTACCTTGTTCATACGCCTATGGGGAGGCATCATCTACACATTGTCCTCCTTATCAGTTTTTTATTATTATTATTATTATTATTTTGTTGAAAAAAATGAACCTCAATGAATATAAGAAAGGCTAAGTTGGGTGTCTCTCTCTGTTTTTGTTTCCGGGGGTTGTACCTTGGGGCTGCTGACACAATCTTTTCTTTGTAGAGAACTATTCCTTGTTTCTGGCTTGTTCAGGGGGCATAATGAGTTGCCTCCTTGCTTTGGTGAAACTTTTTTTTTTTTTTTCCCTCCCAGATGTCAACACCTGCTAACAGGGTGAAGTATTCTAGGCAAAGGCTGCCAGCCCATTAGTGCTGTGATAACTCTCTTGCTACAGGCTAAGTGCTCTCTATCAGAGAGATTACTTTATGTATGCTCAATTTTTTCCAATATTGTATTGGTCTATGTGTTCCCCTGGGGAAGTAGACCAGTGCAACTTGATGAGGAAATGGATTGCAATGAAAACATATGCTTATCAGGGCTGTTTTGGAGCCTATAGGTCTTTTCATTTTTTCTTCTGTCTACTTCCCCATCCTTATGTTTCTGGCTTAGGGAGGCAGAATATGTTCTAAGGAGTGACTAGTGCTGCTGTGAGTGGAAAGAATTGTTATGGCAAAATGTCAGTTTGTGAGATGTCTTCTGAAGGTTTTGTGCAGCCACACCTCTGTCTTTTGAATTTCTGAAAACTATATGGACTTCCTAATGCACATCTTGCTTGGGAGGTCATTGGGACTTCATTTTGATCTATCCTAATGAGGTATTGGCTGCATTGGTGATTTGGATTTGGATGATTGTCCTGATCTGGTAATCATGACTGGCTGTGTAGAATGTTATTTTCCATCAGTAACAAGTAGGGGGTGCACTGAAAGACTTTTCTTGGCCAATACCAATAGCCCATTATTCACCAGGCATACTGGCCAATCCAGATCTGATAACCAATTTACAGGAGCACACCCAGGCGGTGTGGAGAGTAGCTACCTGAAGGTAAGTCTGTGGAGGGGAAGGAGCCATGGGAGGCAGATGGAGGCCCCCTTGGTGAGGGAGGGTGTGGGGTTGGGGCTGTGGCTGGGGGTGCTGCCCAGCCAAGGCAGTGAATGGGACCCTGGGGCCAGGGTGGGGAGCAGGGTGGAGCTGCAGATGGCTCATCTGGGAGATCAGCATCTTGGCACTTAAATGGTGGCAGGGGCACTTGAACTAAAGCTTGTTGATTGAGCTTTAGTTTAAGGGCCACAGCCACCGTTTTTAAGCACAGGGACACTTTTAGGAGTGGAACCGAGCAAGGTGAGGGTGGAGGCGAGCTGCCTGCTGTGGGCTTGGAGCTGTCTGCCTTGCTGTCTTTGCCCTGGGGGCTGTGCGCTGCCCACGCAGCATCCCCTGCAGCGAGAGAGGCAACTTGCCACTACTCCCAGGCAGGCAGGGGAGACATGGCCAGCAGGGGGCCCCCCCAAGGCAAAGGCACAAATCTGGGGGGTGGGGCACATCCCCCTGCCCCACTTCTTCCCTTGCTGTGGGGCCTTGTTCTACAGGGTCCTGCTCTCCACACTGCCCAGCTGCATTCCTGGCCAAGAAAGGTTGCCCCCGCCTTTAATCTGAATTATTAGTAGGGCTAATGGGCCACAGAGGATATGTAATTGAGGCGCAGAAGTAATAACTCTTATTTGTCAAATGCTGCACAACTGATCGTTGTGCATGCTGTGGCTGCATACATGTACATGATGCCTGGGGGCCCCAGCCAGAAGGAATATTTTATTTATTGCTGGCAGCATCGGCTACACCACCAAAAAAAGCCAATAGCTGATTAATGTTAATTTTCCTTTTATTGGTGCCAATCCAATATGGCACCAATATATTGGTGCACTTCTAGTAACAAGCATCTAAAAACTATCAGTGGCTTCAGAAAGCCTCCTCTGTGGGAAAAGAGCCAAACTAATTAGGAAGAAGAATTTAAACAGAAAAATGTAAATGAAAATTGTGAGCTCCTTCAGAGGAGTTTATCAGAAGGCCAGAAAGCCAAAAGTAATTCTTTGAGAGGCTACTGCTTTGGATGAAAGCCCATGCAGCCGTGAAGTGAAGGTAGTCATTAAATAATAAAACCCCCAAATTGTTTGCAATTTATATCAATCACTTATGAAGTGCAGAATATTGACAAGGAGACATCAGGGGAAAATCCATAGCTGGCAGCGTGAAGGAGAATAAAGAGTCTTTATGTCTGTTTAGACCAAAATAAATCTTAGCAATGGAATAGGCCCATTACTAGATGTAGCTGATGAAACTGCTGATGAAGAAAAGGCAGAAGTGTTCAATAAACATTTCTGTACTGTGTTTTCAGGGAAGCAAGTTGATGTGCTTTTATCCTTCAAGGCTGCTGAAGTAATTGGCATCCTAGTTTGTTGTATGTTAGCACCAGGAGGTGAATACCTTGGTGTTTGTGTTGGTGATCTGCAGAGATCAGTGCTAGGCTTGGCTAGACACTTAGTGTTTTTCATCTGGAAGTTGGTGTAAAATTGCTATTTGCAAGATGTTCCTCTGTTGTCTCCTTGATAACCCTAAAGATTGCCAGCCTGGTACAGGGTTTTGGTAGAGTGATCCATGTCACCTGGTAACCTGGTCTGGTTTGAAGGGATACATGCCATGTGAGGGAAGGGGAATGGTGGTGGTGGGAGGGCAGAAAAGGACTGCCATGAAAAGTAGTGACTGAAAAAGATTGGGAGCGTGTGGAGGGTTGTCGTAGGCAAGCAATTAAATGTGAGCTCTCAGTGCAAGGCTGTTGGGAGGGAGGGCTAACATGATCTGAGTCACTTGGAATAGAAATAAAAGTTGCTTCCTTTTATTTAGCATCGGTGAAAATGGTACTGGAATGATGTGTGCTGGTGGGTGTCCTTTTTTTTTTTTTTAAAAAGGAGGTTGAAAAACTAGATGGGGTTAGAAGGAGCCATGAAAGTGACTTGAGAGCTGGAAAAAATTTCTTGGAGCACGACTTAGTGATATTTCAGTTTAATTTAATTTATTATCTTCATGGGGAGGAAATACCAAGTGCAAAAATGGTCTTTCATCTTCAGCTGCCACTTTCTCTGCTGACTCCAGTGATAGAAGTCTGAATCCTACTAATCAAACTGGAAGCAAGGTCAGGTTCTCTGTTAGTCCAGCTGGTAGCAGCAATACCAAGACCTTGGAGCGTGCTTGGTTACTCTGGAGAAAGTGTTTGCAGATATGTTTAGTGCAAGGAGATGAAATATGTGGAATAGGCATGGAGTCTACAGAGAATCAAGCTGCCAGATTGGAAATTGGGTCTGAGCATCTGATGGCTCTTTCCAAAGACTTACCCCATGGTCAGATTTGGGAGACGCTTTGGGCTGAACAGCAACTCCCCCCCACACACACACACACATGCACACGCATTCCTCTGCCAAATTTATAAATTCCTGCTCCAAAGCATGAAGTTGCAAAGGTGTCGCATGAGGAAAGGCTGACAGACCTAGAATTATTTAGCCTGGAGAAGGGAATTTGATAGCAGCCTTCAAAAACCTTGAAAGGTATTTACACGAAGGATGGAGACTAGATTATTCTTTGTGGCTGTAGGAGATGGGAGTTGGGAGTCAAGCTGCAGCACAGGAAGTTTAGGTTGGAGATTAATAAGAACTTCTTGGCAGTGAGGATGGTCAAGCATTGGAACAAGCTATCTAGACAAGTTGTGGAGTCTCCATCCTTGGAAAACTTCAAGACTGGGTTGGACAGACTCTTAGCTGGGATGGTTTAGTCCAGTCTGATCCCACCTTGAGCAGGGGTTTGGACTAGATGACCTCCTGTAGTCACTTCTATGATTCAGTAACACTTCTCACATGTGGCACAACAGTGAATTTTGATCAAACCTTTTTTATGTTGTGGTGGTGCACTAATGGATGAAATTTAGCCTGGGGAAGATGGCCAACTCATGGGTGAAATTCAGCATTGTTCTTTACATACTTTTAAGGAAGTGTTTTATAGTCTTTAAAGGCAGCATTACCAACCTACCTATAATCTGGCTATAAATTTAGGGACCTACATTCCCATCAATAAAATCTGTCTGGAAAGTGCCCTGGTGGAAAAATGCCTTTTCTAAAGGAAAGTTTTTTGTTTGGTTTTTTTTAAGTTAAACAAACCAACTAACCAAAAACAAATGCTGACGGATTTAATTCTCCCCAAATTCCTTCCCTTCCAAAGAAGCCTCAATGTTAGTCAGTCACTGGATTTAGTATAGCAAGGACAGCTTGAAACTATGCCACGAAGAGCAGTTTCCCATCAGAATTATAACCAAGTGACTTAATTTTGCTGTCTTGCACATTTTCATGGTCTGACTCAATAGGAAAGCTGGAGCTGCTGAAACATGTCACGATCCCTCCTCTTAAATCAACATATTGCATAAAGATCTTTACTGAGGAGTCTGGGTTAGGGCTGGCAGTGCTTATTATTACAGCGAGGTTACTCTTTGCAGTTAACTAAAGTAAAGTAATAATGAAAAGCACCTTCCTCATGCTTGTTTAAAGGCTGCTGTTTGCAGTGTCCAATTTGAAGCAGGGTGTTCTTGTCATTCCTTGTTTTCTTAGGAAGAGCATGGGTCATTCCTCGTTTTCTTAAGAGCGTGGGCAGGGGACAGCTTGCTCCTGAGTTCTGGTCCTCTTAATACAGTGCTTGTTTCTTTGTTTTAGTAGTTGGGGGTTTGAGTGATCTCGAGTGCTCTCCCCAAGTCATTGAGCATACTACTGTATGGATACTTTGGATACTTAACAAGCTTGCTAGATGTCCAGTAAAGAAATCTACTATTGCCAGCTTTTTTTTTAAGCTGAGTGGCGTGCTAGAAAGTAAAGCTTCCTCTCAAACTGGAAGGTCCTTGCCAGCAAATCCTGGCTAGGAGTCATGTTACTGCAAAGAGGTAGGCCTCCTCCTAGCTCTCTGGCTCAAGAGTGATTTTTAAACTTGTCTGAGCAAAGAACAACAGGTTCAGAAAGCAGGAAATACCATAGCAAAGGCTGAATGGAGTCCAAATGCTGCCTTCATGCAAATCTATTAAAATAGTCCTTTAAATTATCACGTGCTATAAAGCACAGCCTCCACGTTGTACATGGTATCTATGTGCTGTTTAGGCTAGATGGACCGTAAATTGCTTTTACGAAAAGCACATGATAAACTCTCTCTCTACAATACAAGAGAAATAGTGACGATTTATGAATATAAGCTACTGGCACTGACAGCTGAGTTAGCTTCATTGGTTACTACCTCTTTGCTGGACTGCACACCACCTAAGGAAGGTGTGGTTGGTTTTTCTTTTAATAAGCAAATGCATAATATTGGTGCTGGCAATCATGTAAGCTGTCTAAAGCAATGTGAACTGGACCATTACAAACACTTTATTCTCGGAGTAGAAAACAGACTATAATGATGCTATAGATATCAAAAAGGGCAGAGGAAACCATAGTGAAGTAACAGCCTGCGATTAGGTAGTATTGTAGTATATATGACAGAATGAAAGGTTCATGGGGAAGAATAGCTATAGTTGTCTTCAGAAAGACTGAATATTCAGCTGTAAAACCGTAACCCACAGAACTATGTGGGTAGATGTTTGCCACATTGTGGCACTCCATGAGGCAGTGGGTGGAAGTGTGTTTCAGGGTGGATAAAAATCAATGATCTTTTTTTAAATAAAAAAGATTTTAAACATATTTTTTATTTAATCGTATTTCTTGACTTTTTTTTTTGTTAAGATGCTTTAAAAATAAACCTATATAAAGATTTAAATTAAGATATGTTAAAGCTCAAAGACATCATCGTGGAATGGGGATTATAACTTCTAATTATACACTATTTGCGACAATATATTCATGTATCCTCTTCAGAAGTTTTATAAATGGGTCGCAATAGGCCATGGACTATATATTAGGGGCCCAATCTTATGCGGTTCCCAGAAGCTTCTCTACAAATTAGTAAAGATTAAAGAAAACTACTGTACCCAATAGGACTCAGTGCTCAGTCTAGAAGATCCCATTAAGCATCTCTGTGATGCTTAGTTTCTGTTCTCAGACTGTGGATTTGTCTTTCTAGGGAGAACATCCTTGTTAATAGCAGCATATGGAGATGAGAGAGAACAGACCCAATTACCTTTGCCTTCTTGTCTGTCTCTGCAAGTTTGTGTACACAGAGCCAAGCCCTTACCTCTCTCTAAAAATGCAGTCAAGAAGTTAAATGAATAGAGGGTATCAAACAAGAATGCATGTTGTGTAGAAAACAGCGATTTTAAATCGATGTTTCCTGACCAGTGTTTTAAATCATGATTTAAATCAATGCCATCCTGGTGTTTTTGTGGGTCTTGTGGGTTTTTTGTGTTCTTTTCAAGCGCGTTCCAGTACTATGAAAAGTTTACCAATTCAGTATTTTAGTGGAGTCTCGGTTGTGGGTTGTTCTGTTGTTGTTTGCTCCTTAACTCCCACGAAGGGTTACTGATGCAGCATTGCTTAATTAGTAACTAAACCCAGGAGAGGGTGGAATAAGTGGGCCTAAGGAGAATGCCCAGGAGCATTCCTTATTGCCAGGTAGGAGGGATGGAAGCTTTTGACTGGTAGTTCTGGCTCCAGTCTGGTTTAACTCTACAACATCAGGAAAATGGCTGAATCTGAGAAATGGGGGGAATATTTCTCTTCCCAGGTGTATTAAAGAATGGCACACACACATGCTAAACAACTTTGGCCTAGGAGCTGGGTCACAGAATGAGCATGGCTGTCATTAAATCATTGGCAAGTAGATGAACCTGACATCTTCCAGAGAGTAGGCGTGTATGTATCGGAAAAAGTAACTGTGCTTCATACAGTTCACTCCTGCCTGAAGAAGAGTGGAACTCTAATGTGTGGCTGGAGGAACTGTTTGGTTATCCAGGGTGAAGTGTCAAGTGCTCCCTTGGAGTGGGTTTGAGCCCTCAAATCAATAAGCAAAATACCTAACATGCTCTCTTGACTTATGAAAAGCTTCCTGTCCAATTTCTGTTTTCACAAGATGAAGTGGTTATTTTAACTACTATGGAGAACCACAGCTCTGGCTGTTTCCTGCTGTTTGTGGCTTCTCTGTGTCTGAATTCAGCAGCATAGCTGGACCGATAATGCTGAAAAGACAAACCATGATGCAGCCGGTGATGGCAAGCAGCTCTGTGATAGCTTCTACTATTTTAACTTTTTTTTCCCCCCAGGTACGTGTCTTTTATGTTGGATGCAGTGTTCATGGCTAAGCAGGGAGTATGTGGTAGGGAGTAAGGGTTGCCACTTCCTTTTGTGGTCTGTAATCACTTCTACCCATACACTTCTCCTTTTGAGAGACCTTGGCCATGGCAGACCGTTTAATAATCAGTACTATCTTTGTAAAACCGCACCATTGAAATATCAGAGCTAACCTGTTACCCTCTAACAGGGTGGGTAGTAGGGGACCTTTCACAGCTGGGGATGCAGATGACACAGACTGGGCTTGTCTGAAGTTACAGCTGCAACTATCATAGCTGCTTGTATCCAAGACCACACTCCACTTGCGTTCGGAGGGTTCCTCTTTCTCAAAGCTGCAGTCCTGGCAGAGTTTGACCTCTTCTAAAAGGTAATGAGTTTGAAAAGAAGATGCAAGGCAGTGTGACTAGTTTCTTGTGTCCATTTATCGGTGAAATTTGTTTTCCAGTGCTGCATACCAATAGAAAATGTCAGGCTTGATAAATACTCTCAGACCTGTTTCCTTTGACTTCTCTCTCTCCCCAGAGCTGGATTTTCAGGAAGAAATACTGATATCTAAAGTATTGGTGATGTTCAGTTTGGGCACTAAGGTGGAGAAGAACCTTGGCAGGAGTATTTTAGTTTGGAGGCTGGCTGTATGCAAAAACAAAACCACAAACCATGTCTTCAGAAGGTGAACTGTGAGGAAGACATTTTTAACTACATTAAGTGTGGTGAAACATCCTTCCAAATGACTTTAAGAATAATGGAAAGAAGTCCTCTTCCTTTAATATGTACTCTTATTTAGCAAGTAACAGTAGCATTTAACAAAATGTAGAGTTACTGACTGCTAGATTCTCTGAAAATGTAACTTCTGGCTGAAGCTGCTCTTCCCACAGGATCTAAATCAAAAACAAGGTGGGCAGCATATAATGAACAAAAGGAAGATGAGCAGTCGTTTGTGGATTTAGAAACTCATTAGTCCTGTATTCTATTTGTTAGTTATAAACAATGCCTTTTTGAGCTGCATCCATTTGTCGTCAGACTAGTCTGACACTCTCCTATTTGTTAGCAATGCATAATGCCCAGAAGACCTGGAGGTCTCTGCACAGATCTTTTCTAGGCTCTAGTCACCTTTGTCACAAAGGTAGAAAGAGAAATGTGTATGGAGACGTTTAAGAGCGAGCTGCTGGCAGGCAAAACGGCTAGGTCTGACAGCTTCGTTTGAAGAAAGGTTGCCCCAGCCTTCAATCTGAATTATTAGTAGGGCTAAAGGGCCATAGAGGATATCTAGCTGAGGAGCAGAGGTAATAACTCTTATTTGTCAAATGGTGCACAACTGATCATCCTCAGCATGAGAGTCTCTTCAGATTGGTTTGTATATGGTGTGTATTTGCTGTCTAGACATAAACTTGCAAGCATCCTTTATGCAGGCATTTTGCTAGCTAAAATTGCTGCAGTGCATTGGATAGCATGGAACTTTTTTTTTCTTTATCCCAGATGGACATTTCACTCCTTGTTTTTTAGGCAGTAGTGCAGCTGTGCTGCCAAAATTGGCTGACATAATTTAGAGATTATCTATTAATGCATAAAATAGATGTTTCCAAGATGGGTTTTTTCCTTTTGATCCTCACTGTGAACATGAAAAAACAAAAAAAGGAGTCCAGTTAAAAGTATAATTGGTTTGTATGCCACACATTTGTCTCTAGGCAAATGTGTAACCAATTTGAGTTTGACAGTATTGAAATATTGCAGTATTGTTAGCCTGGCGAATGAAATTTCAAATAACTCTAAAAAGACTCGGGACACTTAGTTGAAGGGATTTCTCATATTTTAGGAAGCCAGCTTATCTGACATGAGTGACAGTAGGCTACTGCAATAGATGCTACTGTAGGCAGAAGTGACACTAGGTCAAATGTCATGACAGTCTGATCCACTTCAAACTATAGCTTTAGACCTGTGGAACAGCTGAGTATACTATACCCTTTCTTGTGGCTGGACTGAATGAGCCTCAACACCAACGTTATTTGCTAAATCAATTGGAAACGGCTCGGACACACTCCCCTTCCGTATTTGATCTGACGTTCCTCTTTCTGAATGTGACGTGGGTGGGAAGAGGAGGGATGCATGGGGAGTGACTGGTGGCAAACATGTTTGCGCATGAGCACAATGACCTGTCGCCCTGGCTAGAACGAGGCATCTGCAGCCGGTGGGTGCCGGTACATTTGGTTTGGCTGGACTGGGCCGAGGTGGAGGAACAGGTCATAGGTGCAGCACTGTGGACTTCCCTCGGCTGCTTCCATTGCAGGTGTTGCTCAACAGAAGGCTTGCTTCCAAACCGTTTTCTCAGAGTTGCTAATTATAAGCCATGGACACATTAACACTGTTTTGAAGTACATCTCTGTCAAAACAACAGATTATTGTGCACCTGTGCCGCCCTTTGGGTCCTCCTGAAAACACTGGGTGGTGGTATTTTGGGAAGCAGTAGCTGTGAGCTAGAAAATGCAGGAAGGAGTTGAGAATAATGCTTCCCTAATGCAGGAAGGAGTTGAGAATAATGCTTCTGCCTGAACTGGCTTCTGGGGGCTGAGAAACTTTTTTTTCAATTAAGGCAAAAGGCAGCTCTGAGGACCAGTTTGGGGGCAGATGGCCTCGATTCCTCCCTCTGGAATTTCTGAATGAAAGAAGATTGTGTAAATAGTTCTGACAGTGCTGCCTGCTAGGTGACAGCGGCTCTTCCAGATGTGGAAGCCATCTTTACCTTACTCATCTCCTTTGCAATCTGTCAGTGTAGCTGGGGAAGGGGTGAATAATAAAACCTGTTAAGTTCGGGGGAACCTGTGGTTCAGTAGGCAGCAATGGCTGTCTCTGTGGGGTTGGGAAGAGTTTGGCTTCAGAGAATCTGACTGCCAGGGCTGTGTGGGCCCACTGTAACATTGGTAGAAAAAGCTACCTGGCTCTTGGGCAGCTAAGGGAAGGGGATGGGGAATCTTAGTAGTCTGGTTGGTCTTTTTTGTTGTCTTTTTTTGTGTTTTGATGAGGTGGAGGCTGGCTTGGTTTTACCCAGTCTTACTAAAGGGCTGAGAAAATAGAGAACTCTTAATCTACAGTCATCCTCCTTGACTGGGGATCGCACACGGAAGGGATGTGATTGACCATCTCTTGTAGGCAAGTAGAACAAGCCCAACCCAATGTAGCTGTGCTCATTGTTGGCCAAGCAATCCCACTAGTGATGTTGAATGTGATGTCCCTGAGGCCAGATCTGGCCAAGTTACCCCTGAGCTTTCAACCCTGTGATCTGGTAATGGATTTTATTTTGTAGCAAATCTAGTGATGTGGTTGTTACTGCATTGGTTCAACAGTTTGCACTGACTGCTTGTTTCTGAACTATTATACAGCTTTCTGCAATTATAACTCATATGCCTTGACATTATCCAGAAGGTGCTCTTCCCCCACCTCCCCAGCAATGCAGTGGTTCTTGTATACTTCCACATGTCACTGCCTGGCCACCCTGTCTAGCAGATGTCTGGGGGTTGTACTGAGATTTCACACTAATGCATCTGGTCACACTGTTCTGGTCACTAAGTGAAGTATTGCAACCAGGAGATCTTACAGCATCTTCAGCTCTGCTGTGAAATATGAAATTTCATTTCTACCTAGGAGAAATTTTATGATCTTTGCATTGTCCTGAAGAAAGGCAAGTGTGCCTGAAAGCTTGCAAATATCTAGTTGGTCTCATAAAAGATCACCTCTGCCATGAGTTCTGATTCCTTTGGTCACATATGCTTTCTGATGCTTGCACAATCCCTAGTTTCTAAAAAAATTAGGACCTTGAGGCAGATGTTCACGTGAAGGTGATGTAATAAATAGGTCTTTTATAAGAGAAGAAAACATAACCAGAGCATGGGAGAAAGTTGTTTCACCTTTTCCAGGGGCATCTTGCTTCTAGTTTGCTTAAAACGGTGTCGCTGCAACCTACAGCATTATAACTCTTCCACTTTGAGCCTTTTTATCGCTTATCACTTGAGATGTTGCTTTTATAGAGCAGAATATGACCCAGGCACACCGTTGTTGTGCAGCATCACAGCTGTAACTAACAATGGCAGAAAGAAAAAGTTCCTGGTTTTCTCTGCTTCCTTCCTTCATACCCATTGTCCTGATTTAGGAGCAGGAGAAAGAGGTAAAGGAAGTACTGTGGATATATTAGAGCAGGCTTAAACTCTTAAGTCTCTCTCTCTCTTTTCCCCTCCTCGCCCAGAGACCCAGATTCTCTGCACCCTGATACCGCACCCTTGGTCTTGCGTCTCAGCACTAGCAAGGTTTTTGTGCATGAATCGATACCATTTTAATAACAGGCCAGGGATCTCTCTGCAATCCGTGTTCAGTTGCTCTTATGGAAACCCAGCAGTAGGAATGGACATATTTTTAGTAAGGCTTTTTTTATTCATTCCACTCAAAGTAGAAATCGCACTGTTTGTTTAATCATTCCCTTCTATCAGTTCTGTTTTTCTTATCTGAGAATCGGGATGAGAGCCAGGAGCAGGAGACCAGACGCTTTCTGCAGGGACATCTGTGTGGGGAAGCAGTTCCTCTAAGACTGTGGTTACCAGAGAGATTAGAGAAGCATTTCAGCCGGCAGAGGGAATGGAAGTACTTGGCTCTGAGATCTAATTTTCATCTGCCTAACAAAAGGCAGCTTGCTTCAAGCATTTAAGGACACCAGTGATTTAAGATGCGGCTGACAGAGTTGCACAGTTTGCCCCAGAGCCGTTTGTGAGATGGAGCCTATGGAAAGATCATTCCGTTCTGATTTTGAATCTTGTGCCAGAAAAGTGTTTCATGCTGGAGACCATCATTTATTTGTGGTCCGCTCCATCTTATTCAGAGCCCTAGACCTAATGCTCTTAAGGCAGCTGTAGAGAGCTGTATATTTTACTGCTTCCTCTTTGTCTCTGCTGTTATAACAGATTTATCTGTCCTGACATCTGTCTTTGTCCTGGTTTCCTGCCTTTCCCTAATTAATGCAGATTTTGAAGTAAAGTGGTGTTATAGTGGAGGACAGCGGTGGTGAGCCTTAGATGTAAGGCTTTGTATGCTGTACAATAGACCTGCCTCTTCTGTGTACATGTTGTTTCATTTGCAGTTTTGTTAGGGTTAAATACTGAGAGCTGGGTCCAGCAGCCTACCACAATATGCCAATTATGCCAGCCCTGCTGACACTCCTGCTCCCAGCATTTTGGAGGTCGGCACTTGCTGGACTTTGAGAGTCAATCTGCTTTTATAAATGTCACAAGGGTCTTGGGATCTGGAACAGCACCATATTCTAGAGAGGCTGTGGTTGCATTGTTTGCTTTCTCGTGGCTGTGCCGTATCTTGTTCCCTAATTGAATAGGGGGAAGTTGGACAGTGCTGTGATGAGGGGATTCACATCTTCTAGGGATCTGTGCTTGCTTGACCTGCAGCTCTTGTGCAGGGTGGGAGTTTGCAGGTAGCTCATCACGGATGCAGTAGGTCTGGTCCATCGGTGGAGAGAGTCAACTTGAGCAGCCTCTGGCTGAGCTGTGAGCAAGTGAGGTGGACTGGCCTTCCTGCTCCTCTAGCCCTCAGTCCCCATGCAGGGCCCAGGGAAGGGGCTGATCTGTGTTCATGGATCTGGTGAAGTCGAGATGAGCCAGCTGTGACTCCCTCTTAACAAAGTACTGCCTGCTTCATTTGTTTCTCCCCAACTGACCTCTGGGTGGGGGATCAATATTGCGATTAGCTAGAGAACTGCAGCAGTAGCAGGGCTGTTGGTGCTGTGCTGGCAGGTGGTGGAGGGGGGGTGGAGGAGGGCGTTTGGAGCCCGCTGCCAGCCTCCCACCTCCTCAGGTTTTCGTGTTGCTGTGCAGCTGGTGAGATGCATTGGCCAATCAGAGGCGCAGCGGCGAGGCAGTGCAGCACCCTGGTGCAGGCTGATCTTCAGTCGGAGGCATTGAACTTTGTGGGGGGGGGGGAGACGCTGTTAGATTCGCTGTTTGGGAGGAGACGAGTCGGAACAAAGCCACACAATGCAGTTCACATGCAGGGCTGCAAGAAGGACCTGGAAGGGGGAACCAGACTCACCACAGTCAAAGCAGAAAAAGTGTGTGTGTATATATGTGTGGGGGGGGTGCATGTGTGTGGTGTATCAGGCATTTTTCACATGATGCAGACTTGAGAAGGCTGCGGGTTTGTTTTCTGCATCGGAGAGGTGCGGCTCGCCTTTTCTGCTCTGTGAAACCTGGCTGTCGTCTCCGAGTGTTGCATGGATGCAGCTCCAGGGTTGCAAGGGGAGTGTTAACAGGAATGAATCTGTCTGGCACTGGCACGTTATTAGGGGATGTTTTCAGGGTGGCTTTCTAGTAGTCTTTCCTGCTGAGCACATGCTGTTTGCTGCTCCTCTGTTTGCAGAGTTAATGTTGAGCGGTGTTCATGCTGTTAAACTCTGGATTTTAGTCTTGGCTCTCCTTTGGAAGAGCTCTCTGCATCTGTAGCCCTGCCTGTGGATTTTTAAATGCCTGTCCCTAGATGGTTCAGACTAACCACTGCTGTATTGCCATATCTCCAGAGTGATGTGATATGGCAGAGGGGTGGGGGGGGTATGTTTTTTATCTCTGCCTCCAGGCCCAGTGCTGTGCAGCTGGAATTGAATCCATGAACTCTAATTGCCAGACAAATCACTAGTCTTCCTGCACCCTTGGATCCCAGGAGGTAACTGGGCCAGCACACTGTTCCAGTCTTCCCCTGCCTCATAGCTGTGTGTTTTTAAGAAAGGTGTTCAAACATGGCTCTTGATATCAACTGGCTTATGGCACAGCTCAGCTGGCTGCTGTGAATGGAGCCAAGCCTTGTTAAATGCACTAGAGCAGTGGTTTTAAACCCCCCCCCCCCCATTTGCAGACCTGAAAAAAAATTTTTTTTGAATGCATGTGGACCCCTTTGAATTGTAAGTGTGGATATTCAGATACTTTTGATCATCTTTCACAGACACCTTAGATGTTACTGCGGGACCCCCAGGGGCCCAGGAACCACAGGTTGAAAACCACTGCACTAGAGTTTAAATCGGCTTTGATCCCTGAGAGCCTTTCCTGACGACAACCATGAAGCCAGTATAGGCAGGATCCCCACGTAACAAAAGATTTGGGGCAGCTCTTCCTGTGTGATAGAGCTGGGACTCTGCTTCTGCAGAATTGTTTCCATGCTCTATTATGAGTGCCTCCTGACCACGGGCCTCTAGCACCGTTGTGTCCCCACAGAGGCCAGAAACATCATTGGAAGTAAGTGCATGTGTGAGAGAGACTGCTTGGAGCGTCCTAGTCTGCGTGTCGTCTCATCTCATTCTGGTTACTAGTACGAAGGATGCCTCTGTCTTGCTGGAACCAGACTAGCTGGCAAGATCCTTGGGTTGCTGGAGTTGTTTTTAGTGCAGTTCCTGGGGGGGTCATCTTGATAACCAGTGCAACAGGATTGGGGATAAGGCAAATTCTGACAACCAGTTCAGAGTTGGCAGAGCAGAACCTCTGCAATGGGAGGTGAGTGCAAATCCACAAGGGAGGTGACGCTGTTTTTGAGATCCGTTGGCTTTTGTTTTCCACTTCATAGGAAGTGAGCCATTATAAAGCTAAATCACTTTGTTCAGACGAAAGGGAAGCAAACTTCCACTTAAAAAATGGAAGGGCTCTGAAAAGATGCTTCCATCTTGATGATGGTCACGGCTGGAGTTGGGTGCCCTCCCCGTTAGTCTCATGTGGCCCTCTGTTTAAGCTGCAACCATTTGTGAGCTGTTTAATCTTCTATCTGCATTCCCCAGTCTTGTCCTTCTGAGACATGATATTCAAGACCTTTGTGTTTAAAAAGCATATGGTCCTCTGCTAATCAGCATGACAACCGGGCAGCAGAGCCGAGTGGTATCTCATGTGCCGGCTGACCTCTACTAATTGCATCTCGGTTGCTGAGAAGGCCATCTGCAGCTCCACGCTACAAAATGGAGGAAGCCATAAAGAAAGGCGCTCTCTTCAAACTCTGTCTCTCTTTAGCCTGGCCTGCTGGAGGCCCTAATCCTTTCTCAGCAATTGGCAAGGAGCCTGCATGAGTTCTTTCTTAGCTGGGTAGTCTGCCTTGCGCAGGCTCCAGCATCGAGTTGAGAAGTGGGTAATGAGGCTCTCAGTCTTGTCAGTGGTGCAGAAACACAGGCTCCAGCTGTGACTGTGGTGGGTCTTGGCTGCCTTTGATAGCTTTTGATCTTGCTGCTTCCTCTGTGTTACAGGCTCTATGTGGCAATTTCTTTTCTCTATTCGCAGGCTCTCTAATACTAAATATCAGTTGCTGTTTTTGTCTTTGAGCCTCTTTTTGAGCTGTCTTTCAGAGTGGAGGGATCAGATGGGAAGATTTTTGTTTCCTGCACCTGAATAAGCTCTTTTTTCCTTCCTTTTTGAAATGCAGTGTTTTCCCAGTCTGGAAGCAACAAGGAAATTCCTTCTGCTCCAATTGCTAATGTTTAAGTGGAAGTTGTGAAAAGATATGCAGCCATTGCTCTCAGGGTGTAGGGAGGGGAGCTGTGCTGAACTGTGTTTAGACAGCTGGTCGATGCTAGGTCACTTGAGTTGCATGTAGGTTCTAGGTGATCAGTGAAGCATTTTCCTCCCTGCTTCCTCCCCCTTCTTCCCCCCCCCCTTTCCACTTTTGCAGTATTGCTATTTTTTATCTAAATTTACTTCCCCTATTTCTGTTCAATACCTGGCATCTCCTTTCTCCTTCTAGTGGTGACCCTCACAGACTTGAGATGCTGCTGCACTGTTGACCTTAAGCAAAGGTTACTCAAGGAAGATGTCAAGCAGATTCACTGGCTGGGGCAGAGTCAGTTGTCTTGTTACACAACCTAAGGCCTTGTCTCTTTGGCTTTTGCTCTTTGGAGCCAACTGTGAATGCAGTTGAACAAGTGCAGCCTGCTAATAGAAACTGGTGATGCCATTATCTGCACTAGTGCGGATTTTATCCTCCTCTTGAAACCCAGGCTACATTCCCCGTGCAAGGAGCAAAGATCAGGTTGCTGAGCATTGACGGCTATGCTAGTGCCTGGCCCGTGAAGATGGTAGTCGGTGCTTAAAAAGCCAAAGTATTGTCTTGAGTCTCTTGCCCTTTTGAGTTGTGAAGGTAAACTCCGAACTATGAATCAAGCATGAAGAGCAGCCGTGTCTGTGGGAGTCTGCAGCCAGGAGGAAACCATACTAGAGTGGTATAAAATCCTGAGTTTACTTCTTTTGAAGTCCTCTCTCTGCTGCTGAAATGGAAGACTTTTCTCAGTACCCCGGCACTTGCGTCACTGTTGACTTAAAGAAGGAAAAAACCCAGAAAACACACTTAGGCATGATGGCTTGAATAATTAATTCAGTAAATTGTGTGGGTCATCTTGTTTTGATGTCTTGGTGGGGAAAGTACCATGATTCCAAATTCAACCCACTTTCCCCATTCTCTTTGATATTGTACCATCGCTGCCAAAATACAAGTATTCCCCACCAATTTTGCTACTCCAAGAAACAGCATAATAAATAGTGTGGCTTTTGATGACCCAGACGTGTGTCATTTGGGGAATTGCCTCTTTGCTGTGCTGATAATTTCCACTGGGCTGTTATCTGAGCATTGCCTACTGGAATTTATTATCCAGCACAGGGTGGAGAGGCATTGGGGTCTCGGAGCTTCAGTGAGATGGGAGTCCAAGATGGGTAGTTGTTCCTCAAGGAGACGATCCTCCAAGCTCACAGGGAGGCAGTCCCAATGCGCACCAAGGGGGGCAGGAGGGCTAAGAAGCCCCATGGCTTGGCAAAGGCATCCAGGGATGCCTGAAGGCTAAAAAGGTGATGTACAAACACTGGAAGCAAGGGGCTATAGCCAAGGAGGATTATGCCTCTGTTGCTGGGGACTGCAGGGAGGTTATTAGGAAGGCCAAGGCAGAGATGGGGCTAGGGCTAGCGACCTAGAATTAGGGATAATAAAAAGTCCTTTTTCAAATGCATAGGAAGTAAGAAGGTGGCACCAGCTAATGTGGGTCCCCTACAGCAGTGGTCTCCAAAGTGGGGTGCACAAGATCCATTGGGGTGCGGGAAGAAAATATTAGTACTTTTATTTATGCACTGGTGCCCTCACTCGGTCCGTATGTCAGATGGTCGCGTATGGTACGCGAGGTATCCTGAGGGTAGAGTGGGAGTTCTACAACACAGAGGGGTTGACAGTGGCGCCCTCACTCATATACGGGGGGTGCATGCTCAAATTTTTTACTGATAGGGGTGTGCGATCAAAAAAAGTTTGGAGACCACTGCCCTACAGGATAGGCTTGGCAATCTGGTGATTATGGCAAATGAAAAAGCTGCCCTCTTTAATGAGTTCTTTGCCTCCATATTCCTGAACAGGGACCAGGACATTTCCCCCTCTAGAATTGAGGACGGACCCAGGGGAGGCACCGCCATGCCTAGGGCTGGGGACAACCTAGTTGGGGAACTTTTGGAGGGGCTGGATGTGTTTTAAATCAGTAGGTCCAGATGCTGTTCACCCAAGAGTGCTGAGGGAATTGGTGGGGGTCATAGTGGGGCCCCTGGCATGCATGGCTCTGAGTGCTTGTGGGGCACAGGCCAGGTACCAGAGGATTGGAAAAGGGCCCATGTGGTCCCCATTTACAACAAGGGGAGAAAGGAGGGCCCTAGCAATTATAGCCCATTCAGCCTTACTTGGGTCCTTGGGAAGACCTTTGAGAGAATTATTAAGGAGCACATCTGCAAGGGGCCAGCAGGGGAGGTAATGCTCAGGGGCAACGACATAGGTTCATTGAGGGCAGGCCCTGCCTGACTAACCTGGTTTCTTTTTATGATCAGGTCACAAAGTCCCTGGATGAGAGTGTCGGGGTGGATGTCATCTTCCTGGACTTTAAGAAGGCCTTTGACACGGTTTCCCACCACATTCTCTTAAAAAAAAACTAGGTGATTGGCTTTGATGCCTACAGGCAAATGGGTGGCAAACTGGCTAGATGGTTGCACCCAGAGGAGTGGTGGTGGACAGGTCATTATTGACCTGGAGGGATGTGGGCAGTGGAGTCACCCAGGGCTCAGTCCTGGAACCTGTACTGTTCAACACCTTTATCAGCGATCTGGATGTGGGTGTGGAAAGCATGCTGTCCAAATTCGCTGACGACACCAAGTTGTGGGGTGAGGTGGGCATGCTGGAGGGGAGGGACAGAATCCAGCTAGATCTAGACTGGTTACAGAGGTGGGCAGATGAGAGTAGGATGCAACTCAACGCAGACAGGTGCAAGGTGCTGCTTCTAGGGAGAAGGAACCAGCAGCACCCCTACAGGCTGGGGAACTCCCTTCTTGTCAACACGGTGGCCGAAAGGGATCTTGGAGTCATTGTTGACTCCTGGATGAACATTGACCGCCAATGCGAGAAAGCGATCAGTAAGGCTAACTGCACCTTGTCATGCATCTATAGACGCATCACGAGCAGATCCAAGGAGGTGATCCTTCCCCTCTGTGCGGCATTGGTCAGGCCGCAGTTGAAGCACTGTGTCCAGTTCTGGGTGCTGCACTTCGAAAGGGATGTGGCTAGCACTGAGAAGGGGCAGCAGGGCAGGCCCTATGAAGACAGGCTGAAGGGCCTGAACCTATTGAGCTTTACAAGAGAAGGCTGAGAGGGGGTCTGGTGGTGGTTTACCAACTCACCAGGGGGGACCAGTGGGAATTGGGGGAGGCTCTGTTCCCCCGGGCACCACCTGGGGTTACTTGGGATAACGGCCACAGATTGTTAGAGAGAAAGTTCAGGCTGAACATGCAGAGAGATTACTTTACAGTTAGGGCTGCCAGGCTCTGGAACAGGCTCCCAAGGGAGGTGGTGCTCTCTTCTACCTTTGGGGTCTTCATGAGGAGGCTGGACAGATGTGGCTGGGGTGATATGACCCTGGCACCCATTCCTGCCTGGGGCAGGGGGGTCAGACCTGATGATCTGGTTAGGTCCCTTCTGGCCCTAAGTACTATGATCTAGTGCTGATTTCCAATTTCCACACACCCTAGCCAAGCTGCATTTCAGCTCAGCTATCGTTACTAGGCTAGAGTTTTGATGTTGACTTCTGAATCCCCCCTCAAATAATACCACATCACACAAACAGCTGTAATGCAGCAAATGGGACTAACGAGCATAGGCTGCACCAGACCAGTGGTTAATTTAGAAATGTGAGTCTAATACTACATACCTTCGAGGTACCATTTCCTTCTGAAAACCAACTAAGGACCTTTTAGCCCTGTTGAAACAGCAAGTGTCCTTTGTCCCAAGTTTGCTTCTCATTTTCCACCTGTCTCTGTGAATAATATACCAATAACCACCAGCATTATTCTGTACTCTAACGGAATGCAGAAATGCTACAGTGTTTTGTATCGAGTCATATCATATTTGGTTCACTGTAGCCAGTTTTGGTTTGGTCTCCATTCTTCCTGTGTTTTGAGAAGACTTTTTTGATGGAATCCTGTCTTTCTTTGCAGAACTCTGACACGAGCCCTGTCATAAAGCATGGTCCCACTCTGAAAAAGGCAATATTAATACCAAAAAAAAAAAGTCACCCCTATACCTGGCAGCTCTGCTAGTAGCATGCATTCAGGTATGCCTCCCTTGTTTAAGGATAAAAGTAATGTGTACTTCCGGAACTGCTGTTGGCCCCCCCAGCCCAGCTCCAGAAAAGTGAGCTTGCAAAATGATTTGAAAGCCAAGGATTGGAAATGTGTTACTACAGCTCCCTGGTAACTTCTTATTGCAAGTGAGAGAAGGAGCCCTGCCTGGCTCTTTCCAATTACTAGTCAGATACTGGAACAGTTTGAAAGTGTGCACACCCACGCACATGTTCATAAATTGTACACCTTTGATATGGACCTTGTGGAGGCAGATTTGGAAACTCAAAATGCATTGGATTTTGTTGGTGTCGGAGTAGACCTGCACAAAAATATTAATTGTGGGCTTCATGGTTCAGTTGCTCTTAGATGCAAGCTTTCTTTATTTAGTACAGGAAGTGACCCATTCAAACCATTTCCCCCCCTTAGTTGCTGTTTATGTGCTTGCAAGCAGGAAGGTACTTTGTCTAGTGCATCTCCTCCTGAACACAAGTGTATGCATATATTATGTTAATAGGTATTGAAAGATGTTCTGAAGTGTATCCTCTTTTTGTAGTGCCCACAGTATTGAATCCTTGAAGATATTCCAGCAAGTTCCAAATAATGCAGTCTAATTGTGTTTTAAGAAAAAGCAAGCGGTGCTGTATTATCTGCAGCTGTCACACACTTATGGAAAAAATATATTCTCCACTGATGGATTTCCTTTGGGCTAATTTTCCACGACCGGATAAAGCTTGTTTTGTTTCTGTTCCATATAGAGCTGGCTGCCTGCCCATGTTCTCTCATTCTGCGCCCGCCTCCTTTCTCTTCCATTTAAAGCAGTCCTCAAATCCTTCGTGTTTGACTTCCAAATAGCCCTTTGCAGCCAGTTTCCAATTGGCGAGGGAGGTGGGGGGGCTCGGAAGACCACAGGTTCCCTTTCTTGCCTACCACTGTGTAGGGTGCTGCCTTGTCTACTTCCTTCTTCCAGGTTGGGATTGTCCTTTCTCAAGGGCCCCATCCACAGTGGGGCTTAGAGTTCAGGAGCAGTTAACATGGATTTAAAAGCTGTTCCTGCTGGCTGGGCACTCTGTAGGGATGCAAACTTGCAGACTCCCTGGGTTGTAATAGGTTGCTCTTTGTTCTTCAATTGGTGTCATGCTGGCAAGGATTGGAAGGAACGTGGCCCTGGGTATGTCAAGCACCTGAGGAGAAGCCCTGTTGAGGCCTGACCGAAGGGGAGGGAGTACAGCTGGAGGTGGCTAGCTCCCTGTTACTGGGAAGTTCAGTGCTCCTGCGCTGGGATGAATGTTCAGGTCTCAGAATCTCCTACCCTGTGAGGACACACAGAAGGTGAATACTGTATAGCTGCCAGTGCTGCCTGAGTCCATTCATGTGCTAGGAATACCCAACACACCATGTCATCTTCCCAGAGACCTCGTCAGCACCTACCCTGGAGTCAGGAGCACAGGCAGTTTCCTTACAGACTCCATTCCTTCGACTGATGCAGTCAAGGCCCCCAGAAGAATGTAGGGAGCTTTCTGCATCGGTGGGGACTACAATACCCAATACCTTGGACTGTGTGTTTTATCCCCTTCTCTGTTTATCCACACAGGTATGATGTTGCCAGCTGGCCGCTACAGCAACTGGGAATACCATCCCGCCTGGTGGGACCTGGTGACTTGCTGTCATATGTGCCATGCGTCATAGGCTGATATGTCCCCTTCTGCACTACTCTCCCCTTTCTGCTGAATCTGTGCTGCTAGAACATGCCCAGAGAGGTTTGCCATCTTAAATGAAGAAGTGCTGAGGCCAAAGCTAGCTCACAATAAAATTGCAGCTGTAGTGGGACTTGTGTGCTAGCTTTCAGCCTTGAGTTAGGGCCTTTGGGGTCCTGGGTTAGAGTTCTAGCTTGAGCGAGTTAGCTCTAGGAATACAGTGATCCTTCAGGTAAAGGGTGGGGGAAAAGGATTGGAAAAAAGAGGTGAGGGTTTAAACCAACCTTAAAATGAAGGGTTTAGAGCTTAGTGAGACTTTGTAAGAAAGGATTTAGTGGTAGAAGAGGCCTTGTAATGGCAAAATGAAGTTACTAGCCCCACCCCAAAGCATTTCCCAGTCCCCCCTCCCTAAATATGTAGGGTTTGTGGTCCACTGTGACCTGGTATGGCTTAATCTGCATAAGTGCCCAGTGGACAGCTTGGCACTGCTGAGCCTTGCCTTCTGGGAGCTGCAGGCCCAAAACAACACAAGCTGAACTCCTTCAGCACTCCTGTGTGTGGGGAGTAGTCTTGGCCGGGTCTGTTTGCACAGCGTTTGCTTGCACTCCTGGCTCCAGGCCAGAACTTGCTTGCCCCTGATTTTTGTCTGAGCAGTGACTTCATACTTCCTTTCTAGCACAGAACTTTCCATTACCCAGTTTGCTGGAGAACTGCCTTGCAAGGAGGTCTGCTTTTAAGACTTCAGTGGGTAGTACAGTTTTCTGACAAAGAAGGTAAAGCTGCATCCAAAAACAGCTGTGCCAGGAGGAGCCATTGTGGGGCAGGGGTGTGTGTGTGTGAATTCATTCTTGTTCACCAGACCCTCCACACAAACTAGCACCTCACTGCAGTAGTTCAGATTGGGATGCTACCACTGAGTATGCTGTTCTTTTGCTGGTGAGCAGTCAGTCCCCTTTCATAACCCAGGTATCTAGCTAATTGGTAATACTATTTTGGGACAGCAGTCGGGTCAGGCTAAAAACACGGAGCATATTAGAAAGAGGTAAGTGCGTCTTGGAAGCTGAAGGCCTTTTCCTTGGAGACTGTTCAACCCCAAAGCCCAGCAGAGTATAAAGACCTGCATGAACACCCAAGCATCCGTTTTGTTAGATTCCTGGAAGGGAATTTGCCGAATCCCCAGAAAGGAAATCCGCCTTTTCAGCGGACGCTCATTTGACAAGCTGCCAGTTCTGAGCTAAGCCTCCATTTAATAAAGATTTAGTCTGTGGGGACCTGCCAGTGGAAACTGAATTTGGAGGGAATGTCTCATTCTTTTCATCCTTGTAACGCACAGATTTTCAGCTTCTGGATAAGAACAATCAGCATAGAGGACCCCCCAGTATCACGGTAACTTTCTTGCTGTGAGGTAGACAGGTTGCTGATTTCTGGTAGCTCGGTAAGGGTGGGGATGTAATTCCACTTGTGCCCAATAGAGAACCCCAGTGTTTGATGGTTGGCACAGCTCAGGTTTGTAGGTGCAGAGACCATCCAGTCCCAGCTGTCGGACTAATTCTATGCATTGGGCACTTCTAGGTTTTTCTGTTAGCTGATATGGTTTTGTGACGTTAGGATCCTTTTGGCAGACCTACCCTCTGTCCCAGTGTGACCTGTAGGAGGTTATGGCTTATCTGTGTTATTCCATTGTTCTGGTTTTGGTCCAGACACAGTAGTGACAATGCATCCGAAGTCCTTGATTGTTGTAGAAGTGCCACACTTGCCAAAAGCCACTCTGATCTCCTTCCTCTGCCCAGTCTGCTGTTTTCTCTTGCCTACCCTGTTCCTGAATTGTGGCATGCTACACTCTGGCTGCCTTGTGCCACTTGGCCTGGGTTGACCACCTTTTGTTTTAGAACATGTCAGAGTCTACGGGATTTTTCTCTTCTTAAGGTTAAATCATAATGCTTTCTGTGCTAAACGGCTTTCCATCATTCTGACCGCCTTTTCATACTGGGGGGGAAATGTTGTTCGTATGTAGGAAATGGTGACTGAACTGTTTCCAGAATACAAGTTTCCCTCGCTTTATGCTGTAAATGTGTTCCTGGAAAACGGCGCATAACTCGAATTCACATACAGGAAACCCACTTTACGATGTAATAAATAAGGATACGTTCCAAGACCTCGACTGAACTGACCCCCAGACCCATTTCTATCACTGTCACAAGACAACTTTGGTACTTGCCAACAGCAGATGGTACACACAAGCACAGACAACGAGCAAGGAGCACGGATCCACACAAGACTATTTTGGTGTGCGTCACTCCCACAATGCACCGCACAGAGCAGCTGACTGCAGGCTTCCACCACATTGTATAATGAATTTTTGGTGTAAGAAGGATCATCGCATAAGAGCAAATTTGCACATACAGAACCTGCATGAAGCAAGCGAAACCTGTACTAGTAGTGCCTATAGAAGGACACTGGAAAAATTTAATTTGAATTAAATAAAGCTATAAATCTTAAAGTGGATTAGTTAAACCATATAAGCTTGCTAAAGTGAATTAAACTAAACCAAACTGGTATTAAGGCCACTTGAATTACGAATGAGTATCCCCACCAGATTTTAAAGGTAGCTAACTCCATCTACAACGTTGCCTGGAATCTATACCCAGAGATGAATGGAGGCAGCTGATGCTGATTCACAGAGCTGTTTTCATTTGTACCAGCAAGGTTGATGATTCTGTGTAAGGTTAAGGTTCCTGACTGTAGGGACTTGTGCATTCTGGTCCCCAGGCTTTCCAAAGGCAGCAGTTGTCTGCATCTCTGCTCTGATGCACCCGGGCTATGAAATGCTTGCAGGTCTATTCTGCAGGTCCTCAAGGATGCCATTTTGGGGGAGAGTGCTGTGTGAGGATGAGGCGGTGGAACTTCTGCTCTGTTACAGCATTTTTCTTTACTGTGGGAAGACCCCTAGTTGAGCAGAATATATCCCAGGGCCTCTTGCAGTATACCTCTTGACCTGTTTTACTTTTAGAGTGCTGCATCCAGCACTCGTCCTGGGAAAGCCTGTACCAGAGTGCCAAATCTAGTTCTGAGATCTCCGATAGTCTGTGATCCTAAATGTCTTTCTGCATCCCTCTATGGACTGCATAACAACCTGAGATTAGCTGTTGTGGACAGTCACTGATGGATCAGTCGGCACCTGTGGGAACTCTCCTTGTCTGATACTCTTCTCTGGGTGTCGTGTGTTCACAACCTGTGTTCTTATTGCATGCATGGGATTGAGTCGGAATGATCCTTGTTTCCTTTCTGCTGTCAGCTTGAGGAAATCTGCCTAAGCTTTGAAAAGATTTGTCAACCTTAGCAGTGTTGCAGTGCAGACAGAACCTGGACCCCCTAGGGGCTTCTTAAGGACAAAGGTGCTCGCTGGCCACTACAACAGAGAAAGGGGTAGGAAGGGGCTTTGAAACTACTTCATCCCCGGCTGATATCGCTCCTGGAAGAAACAATACAAGTTCTCCTTTGGCAGTTTCCCAGCTTGCTTTGTTTGTTCTGGGGGAGCACTTTTTTTATCTTCCCACATTCCCTTTTAACCTCTTCTTCTCTCTGGTTGTGATCTCAAGTTGCTGCATGTGAGCCCAGAAGAATGTTAGCCCCAAATTTGCAGCAAGAGCTTTCTTCTGGCAAAGGCCAAGTTTGAACTGTTTATAACTTTACCTTGCAGTGTGGCAGTAATTAAACCAACTGGGATTCTTGCAAACTGTAGATTGTGTTAGTTTAAACCCCACAACTGTCCAGCAGACTGAAATATTTGAATTTGAGTAGAAGCCATTTTAAAAATTGTTGGTGGAAGAGGAGATGCAAATAATAGTATAGCCACATTCCTATGGCGAGTGTATAGCCCAGTGTTTGCTGTTTTGGCTTTTTGTCAAGGAGACTGAACAGAGTACAGTGCTGTAGGTTAGATAGCATCTCGTTTCCCATCTTAATCAGCTGATTGTGTTTGTGTGAGACCTACTAGGCTATGCACAGCTATACCCTAGAGGTGGTTGTGTTCAAATGAAAGTGTGGCTTAAGTTCCTGTTGAAGGACATCATGAAAAGGAGATGAGACTGAGTGGAGAAGAGAGGCCATTTAACCAGGGATATGCGCTTGCTTTTGTCACCACCGTGACCTTGTCTTGCTCACATATTCATGCATTATTCTTCTGGGAGGCAGGCCATCTTCTGCACTATGCACTTTCTTTGTTGCTTATCAAGGGGCCTTGAAAGTGTTAGAGGCTCCTGCTTTTGCAGCTTCAGCCAGTTTTAATGAAATCTAACTAGTGTCAGACTCTCCTTGTCCCTAAGAACAAGCGCTAGCTTTTTCACTGGAAGCAGTTGGCAACAATGCCAGGCTGCAGTGCCAGTGAATGGACCCAGGACCAGAGAAGTATGCCAGTCTGAGGAGGTTTTCTGTAGCCTGAGCATGATAAGACTTGAAGTACATGTACACCGAGACCTCTGATTAGAAAGTGTGCGCTCAAAACTGACCTTCCAGACCTCCTCCTCCCTTCTGTGGCAGGGACCTTGAAGCGAGTTGTTTGCTCAGTAAGGAAAAACACTGCTATGCAATTGAAAGTGAGCAAATAATACTCAATGGAAGCATTGAACATGTACCTGTATGTAAGCCACCCTCTCTTTCCTCTCAAGGCCTTGGTTACATGCTTTCACAGAAGAGAACTGCCTGCTGGTATCAGTGCACTATGAAGTTTCCCCGCTTTGAACTGTGTGATAGGGTACAGAACTTAGGTTACACATTCAAATTCTGGCTGGTCTGGTAGTAAGTGAACCTTATCTTGAATGTTTGTGGTAGCCAATGCTCTCAGACCTACAGGGAGGACCCTGCCTTAATTGAAAAGTGCACACCTATGACAGCAGCTGCTTTTATCGTAGAATCATAGAAGTCAGGTCGGAAGGGACCTTGTAGATCTTCAAGTCCGACCCCCCGCCTGGGTGGGAGAAAAACTGGGCTCAAATGACTCCAGCCAGGTAGGCATCAAGGCTCTTCTTAAAGACCCCCAGAGTAAGAGCCAGCACCACTTCCCTTGGGAGTTGGTTCTAGATCCTAGCTGCCCTGACAGTGAAGTAGTTCTTATGAATGTCTAATCTAAACCTCCTCTCCAACAACTTGTGGCCATTATTTCTTGTTACCCCGGGGGGGCACTAGGGGAAACGAGGTCTCTCCCAAATCCTTCTGGTCCCCCCCCCTTAGTGAGTTTCTTGACGGTCACCAGGTCCCCCCTCAGTCTTTTTCTTGTGAAGGCTGAACAGGTTCAGGTCCTGCAGTCTCTCATTGTAGGGTCTGCCCTGTTGTCCCTCTCAATGTTGTCCACATCCCTCCTGAAATGCAGCACACAGAACTGGACACAGTACTCCAGCTGTGGCCTGACCAGTGTCGTGAGATCTCCAATAGGTTGTGATCCTAATTGTCTTTCTGCATCCCTCTACGGACTGCATAACAGCCTGAGATTAGCTGTAGAGGATCACCTCCTTGGCCCTATTTGAGATGCAGAAGCTCCGGTTAGCCCTGCCAACTGTGACCTCGCATTGTCGACCCATGTTCATCTTGGATTCAGTAATGTCTCCCAGATCCCTTTCTGCCTCCATGCTCTCTAGAAGGGAGGTTCCCAGCTTATAAGTGTGCTGCTGGTTACTACTGCCCAAGTGCAGCACCCTGCACTTGTCAGTATTGAAGTGCATCCTGTTTTTGTTAGCCCACCCCTGTAACCTATCCAGGTCTTGCTGCAGTCTTTCCCTCCCTGCTAGCGTGCTCACCTCACCCCAATTTTTGGTATCATCAGTGAATTTAAGCAGGGTGCTTTTTACCCTGTCGTCCAAATAGCTGATAAAGAAATTGAACAGCACGGGCCCAAGGACTGAGCCCTGGGGGACTCCACTGCCCACTTCCCCCAGGTCAAATATGACCTGCCCACCACCACCCTCTGAGTGTGACCCTTCAGCCAATCTGCAATCCATCTGACTGTAGGCATCAATGCCACAGTCGCCTAGTTTTTTTTAATGAGGATGGGGTGGGAGATGGTGTCAAAGGCCTTGCTGAAGTCCAGAAAGACTACAACCATGGCAACACCTGCATCCAAGGCTTTTGTGACCTGATCATAAATGGCAATCAAGTTGGTCTGACAGGACTTTCCCCTAATGAAACCATGCTGGTTGCCCTTGAGAATCATCCCCTGAGGCCGGCCCATCGCAGATCTGCTCCTTGATGATCTTAAAGTTTCCCTAGGATTGAGGTAAGTCTGATGGGCCTATAATTGCCTGGGTTCTCCCCCCTCCCTTTTTTTTTAAAGATGGGGACCACATTGGCTATCTTCCAATCATCTGGCACCTGGCCCGAGCACCACGAGCGCTCGTAAAGCCGTGCCAAGGGCCCTGCAATAACCCCTGCTAGCTCCCGCAACACCCTGGGGTGGAGAGCATCTGGACCCCCTGATCTGAACATGTCCAGCCCCTCCAGAAGCTCTCTAACCGTGTCCTCCCCAGCCTGAGGTCTGGAGGCATTCCCCTTGAGTGTGTCTTGCATCACAGTGGGGGAGTCCCGGTCCCTGCACAAGAAAATGGAGGTGAAGAATTAGTTAAAGAGGTCTGCTTTCTCCTCTGGCACAACCACCAGATTGCCGTGAGGATCTTGCAGGGGCCCCACATTTCCTGCTGTTTTCTTCGTCTTCCTTATATACTTGAAAAAGGACTTTTTATTATCTTGGAGCTAGGACTTGCGTCCAAAATCAATGTCTGCCTTAGCTTTCCTGACAGCCCCCCTACAGGCCCGAGCAGAGCAGGTATACTCCTCTTTGGAGATATCACCCCCCTCCCACTGGTTGTACGCCGCCTTTTAGGCAATCAGGCATTCCCGTACACCCTTGGTTAGCCAGGGGGCTTTCGGGCACTCCTGCCCCCCTTGCTTCTTGTTGGGATGGTCACCCCTTGGGCCCTGAGTATCGTCTCGTTGAGGAACGACCACTCATCTTGGGCACTGAGCTCCCCTGCTCTCGAGAACCCCAGCACCTCTCCCACTAATCTCAACTCGTTGAAGTTGGCCCTCTTGAAGTCTAGGGCTACTGCCTTGCTGCACTGCGCCCTGCACTGGATGGTGAGTTCCAGCAAGCAATGATTGCTATCACCCAGGTGGTCAAGGACCTGGAGGCCCCTTACCAGGTCGTCGCCTGTGGCCAGGACCAGGTCCAACAGGGCATTTCCTCTGGTGGGACTGTGCACCTCCTGAATTACGTGGAGGTCCTGTATCTCAGCCAGGAACCTCCTGGAACGGTCCGACCTGGCTGACTGTTCCTCCCAGCAGATGTCCAGGTAATTTTAAATCGCCCATAACAACTACATCCCTTGCCTTAAGTGCCTCTGCAAGCTGGCCTGAAAATTCCTGGTCTAGCTCCTCCCCTTGGTTGGGGGGTCTGTAGTAGACCCCCACCATTAGATCCCTCTCCCCATGGCCCCCTCGTATCTTGACACAGAGCACTTCAGCTTGCCCCTCTGACTCCATTCTGCTGGCAGAGGATGTGTATTGCTCCTTGACACAGAGCGCCACGCCCCCACCTTTCCTCCTTCTTTTATGAAGATGTTAATATGGGAGGGCAGGAAAAAATATATTGTTAAGTTATTGCAACTTCAGCTAAAAACCAGTCAACACCACGTTTGTAGCCTATCATCTCCCACTGATTTATCAGTGACCTGTAGTTTGGAAACCTCTGACAAGTAAGAGTCGTTTACTGGAAAGAGCAGACAAGGGGCCAAATCAGCCATCCCAGCTACCGCTGGGGGTTGCCTCGCTGCTTGATCTCAGCCGAAGCCATGTACTACTTGGCTCTAGAAACTAAACTATCCTAGAAATCCATAGCAAATTAAGGTGTGAAGGGACCTCAGGAGGTTGCATCTAATTCAACTGCTTGCTCAAGGCAGGACCATCCCCACCTACAGCATCCCAGCCAAAGCCTTGACTAGCCGGGTTTTAAAACCCCCCAAGGATGGTGATTGCTCCACCTCTCTGGGTAACCTGTCCCAGTGTTTTACTACCCTCCTAGTAAGAAAACTCTTCCTAATATCTAACCTAAATTTCCCTTGCTGCCATTGAGACCATTGCTCCTGGTGGCATCTGTCACTACTGAGAACAGTCTAGTTCCATCCTCTTTCAAACCCTCCTTCAGGTAGTTGAAGGCTGCTATTTAAATGCCCTCTTAGTCTCCTTCTCTAGACCCAGGCGTTTTCAACCTTCTTAAGTGTACCCCCAGTGGCTGGATGTGGAGCGGGAGGAGAAAGGGTGGCATGTGCCTGGATGCAGAGCAGGGTGGGGAGGGGTGTAGTGGTGGCTGGATGTGGAGGGGCAACAGCACAGGGTGGTTGGTGGTGCTGTCAGCCACTAGCCCATACAGCTGCCTCCCACAAGCAGGGCCAGGGGGAAGGGGAGGGGACGCCTCTGTGGACTGCAGAGGTGTCGCCCACCCCATTGGATGCTGGAGGGGAGCTCACACATGGTGGCTGACAGCACCACCAGCTACCCCATGCTGTTGCCCCCTCTGCATGCGGCCACCACCATACCCTTCCCCACCCTGCAGGGGTCCTCACCCAGAGGTACAAATACCCGTGCAGTACCCCCAGGGGTACCTGTACCTCTGGGTAATGACCCCTGCTCTAGACTAAATAAGTCCAGTTCCATCAGTAGTGTCCTTTCCTCCACTCCATTCACGGGTGCCAGGTAGAAGCACTGCAGTAGGATAATGTTGGTGACCATTTAAGTGCTCAGATGGAACTAGTCTGCCACTGAATAGATTTTTGGCGGTTTTTTTAGTGTCGGAAGGGACGTCAGTAGGCCATCGAGTCTGAACCCCTGCCCTGGGGAAGAAAGAGCACTGGGGTCAAATGGCCCCAGCTGGGTGCATGTCCAGCCTTCTCTTAAAGACCTCCAAGGTAGGGGAGAGCACCACCTCCCTTGGAAGCCTGTTCCAGACTCTGGTCACCTTTACCAGAAAGAAATTCTTCCTAATGGCTAGTCTAAATCTGTTTTCTGTTAGTTTGGCTGTTTTCTAGTTACTCCAAGGGACACGTTGGTAAACGGAGCATCTCCTATACCTTGCAGCCCCCACCCCCATTTGAATTTGTAGATGGCCACTAGATCCCCTCTCAGCCTTCTCTTTTATGAAGGCTGAAGAGATCCAGGTCCCTCAATCTCTTCTTGTAGGACCTTTCCTGCAGGCCCCTAACCATATAAATGGCCTTCCTCTGGACCCTCTCAAGGTTATCAATATCCAAAACTGGATACAGTACTCCAGCTGTGGCCTTACCAGTGCTGCATAGAGGGGAAGTATCACCTCCTTAGACCTGTTCTTGATGCACCTTTTAACGCATGATAGAGTTAACTGTATTGATCACTTCGTCACATTGTTGGTTCATGTTCATTTTAAGTCAGATATGACTCCGAGTTCCCTTTCTGCTGCTGCGCTGCTTAGAAAGTCATTTCCCGATCTGTATGTTAGTGATTCCTTCTCCCCAGGTGTAGTATTCTGCACGTATCCTTGTTAAACTACATGCTGTTTTGTTCTGCCCACTTTTCCAGCCTGTCCAAATCCACCTGAATTCATTCCCTGCCCTCTACTGCGTGTCTACTTTGCCCCATAATTTGGTGCCATCCGCGAGTTTGGACAATGTGCTCACCACAGCCTTGTCCAAATAACTGATGAAGATGCTGAACAGCATTGGCCCTAGGACTGAGCCTTGGAAGACACCACTGCCCACATGTTTCCAGGCCGAGACCGCCCCCTCCACCACTCCCTGGGTACATCCCATTAGCCAATTTGCTACCCACCTGACCATGTAATCATCTGTCACATGGTGGGATTCTGTTGATGATTCAACTTGCCTTGGGAATTGTGTATTCCTCAGGTGTGAGGCTTGCTGTAGGATGTGGGGTTTAGTTTTTCCCCCTTTCTAACGTTGCTGTTGATGCCAGGTATGTTTTAAAGTCGGGCCAGCTGGAAACACAATGGGAGTCTTTTAAAGATGGCAGCTTCACTGAGTGGAGTCTCTGGAATGGACATCGCCCTGGAGCCTTTCAGTCTTAACATCTCTACACAGCCACTGCTTCCATCCGCATTGCTATTTGCTTTGATTTTTGCTACAAGGGCAGCTGCTAGCCTGGCTCTTACTGCTTGGATTTACACTCCATTTCAGGGATTGCTTTATCTCCACTTCCGCTATTAATGTCAGCCCAGTGGTAAAATGTTGCCCCTCCAAGTGGTGCCCATATTTTTGTAAGTATGGCTCGTGCATCCTTGCTATAATGGATCTGGTAGTTTAGCAAATGTTGGAAGATGAATTGCTGCTCTTCCATGGCAAAAGGCCCAGTGCATAATTTTACATTTACTTGGAATAATGTAGCCTTGGATATCACGGGCCTGGATTTAGTATTGCTGGCTAAACTGTCTAAAGGTTTTATCCAGCCTTGCAACCTCTTCTTTAAAATATTGTAGTTTAATCCTGGCAAGCAGACACCAGCCCATCTCTAGTAGAAGTGAGTTTTTCATTGACAGGCTGTCTCTGGGCTCTAAACTGAGTCATCACTTAAAAGGATTAGCCATTCTAGCCTGTATGAGTTCAGGTTTTGTTTTTGGTTTTTTCATGGTGCAAGTCCATTGGTTGGAAAGAGAATGTAGTCTTTCTCTGCAAAACAAAGTTAGTTCTTTGGCCTGCTCCTAGAGAGCACCGCGACTCGTTCAGCTCCAGCGTTGCAGCAAAACGAACACAAGCTGCACTTTCACAACTGGATGGTTGTTTCTGTGGCTGCAGGCCTTACACAAGAGCCTTTCCCTTTGGATCAGGCTGCAGCTCAGCACACGAACAGCCTCACAGTTTACCCTTTTAAGCTAAATTGGGTAGGTTGAGGTAGGAGAGTCTGCATTACTGCAGAGAAACCACAGGGGAGTTTCAGTGTGGCACGTGCAGGTAGTTGGCTATGTGCTAGTAGATGGGAGGTCCCTGGACATGGGGGAAGCATGGGTGTCTCCCCTTCTGAAGGCCTCTGTGTTCAGCACTCGAACTTGCACGCACCATCTGGTGCGACTTCCATAGCAACCCCCCTTTTCCCTGCCTTCTGCATTTTGTTACAACTGCCTATATTTCTGTGCTCCATTGTTTATCTTTGCAATCATGGCCTGCAAAGCAATCCCCTCCTTCCTCTAGATAGACTTCTAGTTAACTCTGAGTTGGTTTCTTAAAAGCTTGAGATAAGTATACTCCCATATAGGATGTTTCTGCAACAGGCAGGGTGTGAACAGGTCCAAGCTCTGGATACACAGTTGATGGGTGCTAGGCTCTGCAAACACTGACGTTCGGCTTGGCTGAAAGGACTTTGAGAAGTTGGGCGGCTTGCAAATTTTGCCAGGCCAATAGCACAGCTTGCAGCATCTGTGAAATGGAGAAAGGGGAGTTTGGAAAAATCTATAAACAGTCTATTTCAGATAGACCATGCTGTTATAACCATGTTGTAACAAATGACCTTCACTTTGGTTTAATTGCAATGTTCCTTGTGTCAGTTTCCTGACTGGGAGTTATTGTTTAAAAAAAAAAAAAAAATCAAATAATTCTTTTTAATTGGATGTGGGTTGGTAGTGTGGGAAGAAAAGATTGGGGAGATGATACTGACTTAAGAGAAAGAAGTCCTTAGTTGCTGGAGAGATCTGTATCTGAGACGACTGGGTCAGCACTAAATTGCTTTTTGGACAAAATCTGGATTTTGGTAATCTAAATGCCGACAGATTAAAAATGGCTTAAATAGATGCAGTGGGGCTCAAGCAGTTAGCTGAAATATCCTTTTGACTACATTAATGTGGGAGAATGACTTGAATGCTCTGAATGGACCTTTTTGTTTTTTCTTGGTGAATGTGGGATTTGCCAGGAGAGTATGACCAAAAGGTTGGAAGCTGGAGTGTCATGTTGGCTGCCTTGGAAAGAAAACAATAGATGCAAGATTGGGAGTAGGTATTGAAGCTAGTTCTGGCATTGGCCACTTGGTAGTTATTGTATATTTGCCTGTTGTTATTGCTAGGTGTGTGTTTATATGCACTTGTCTGGGAGAACGTAGTGGTACAGCCAGCGCTCAGAGGCTTATTTCAAAGCCAAGGCTACGATCATGGATAACAAGCACCCTCCGTTTCAAACTCACTCCTGCATTTGGCTTTCTTGTGAGCAAGTGTGTGAAGATGAAAGGACTTGTGCAAATGGAAACATGCTGCTCTTGTAGCATGTGTTTTTTTTTGGTGAGGAGGGAGTACAGCTGGGGATGACTGCCCCAGCACTGACCTCTGCTCTGGTTTCGCACAGGGAAATCCTGACTCATTCAGGCTGTTCCCACTATTGTCTTCCTGAGGCTGCATCAGCTATTTTGTAGCTTGCACGTAAAGCCGGTGTGAGGAGGCATAGAGATGGTAGGGCTGTTTCCCAAGCCATATGATCTAGAATAGAGGTCACCAACTCCTGGCACATGCCAGAGTGTGGCACATGAAGCCACTTTGCTCAGCACGCCACAGCCATCCCAGGCTCTGGGCAGACCCCTGCCTCCAGCCACAGAGCCTGGGCTGCTCGCAACAGGCAGCAGGGAGACTGCAAGCAATTCCACTGGGGTCCATGTGGCCCTGAAAATGCTGACCCCAGCCCCTTTCCTGCTGTCAGCAATAAGCCCAGCCAAGGCTGCATGGACCCCAGTGCAGCTGTCTGCAGCCTGGGCTCTGGCTGGTGGCAGGAGTCTGCCCAGACCCTGGCCCAGTTGTAGTAGGCAGTCAGGAGGCTGCAAGCATCTGCACTGGCATCCGCAGAGCCCTGGCTTGGTTTGTTGCTAGTGGTGGATGCATGCGCACCTCTGGGCAGATGGCGGGGAAGGGGCCAGGGCTGCAAAGCCCCAACCAGGATCAGGCTCCTCATGGTCCCCCCCCGCCACCATCTGCCCCTGGCATGCCAGCATCTTCCAAGTTGAGGTTGCAGGGGTTTTGGCACTCTGCCCAAAAAACGTTGTCAACCCATGGGCTAGAAGCTTTGGGTTTTCTTTGGGTTTTTTGTTTTTTAAATCAATCTAACATTATTCTGTAAAAGTTCTGATGTGGGGAGGGGTTCTGTACCCTCGAATCCATGCGACTGCACTAAGCCATCTGTCACCTCTCTACAGATATCTCCAAGGTAACTGGGATTTTTGTCTTTCACAGGCCCTGTTGCTGTTGGGTGGTGTTGCCCTGTCCTGCCTTGCTTTGGATCTCCTCTTCCTCCTGTTCTACTCATTCTGGCTGTGCTGCCGCCATCGGAAAAGTGAAGAGCACTTAAATGCAGATTGCTGCTGCACTGCCTGGTGTGTGATCATAGCCACCCTAGTGTGCAGGTAAGTTTTTTCTATTGTCTGGAGGTGAAATGGGCATTCACTTCACCATTGCCTGTAGCTTCCAAAATGTTCACTTACCTGTTTTGTTTTTTGTTTTAACCATGGTGGAAGCAGTGCTCTACACTCTGAGTTAGAGTAAGTATACACAAGATTAACTCAATCCACATTAACAATCTTGAGTGCTTGGACCCATAAATGTGTCCAGTGGCCTTACTGTCTTCCCCAACAAAGCATCCTGCTGTGAGCTAGTCTGGCAGCTAAGCCATGCAGACTTGTAACAAAAATAAACCTCCACTCCTGATATTGGGAGCGTTGGCTATATAAACATCCCTTCCAGTCCTCCTGAAAGTGCTGTGTTACAAACCCTTTCTCCCAGAGTCTCTTGATTAGTGTGCATTACCCTCATGCCTAACGCTTCCCCAAAACATTGATGGTATTCTCAGACCTTGTACTTCCTTGTTGTGCAAAACTGCTTTAGTTTTGCCCAAATAAGACTAGGTCTTCATTTTCAGGTCGGTGTTGAACATGCGTAGCACGCTCACTTCTGGTGAACTGAGTGCCCTGTGTAAAATAGATGCTAAGTGCCTCAGAGAAACATTTGGCCTGGCATGAGGGAAAAGTGTAGCGCACATCTAGCAGTAACACACAGTATATTTTGCATCGGTTTGAGTGTCTCCTTTTACAGTGGAGAAGCTCAAATGAGGAATTCCTGGCCTATGAGAACACAAAAGGGCTGTATAGTAAAGGGGTGATGACTTCTGTCATTGCTGTTGCTTTCTTCTCACCTGACGGCAAAATGGTGGTTTGGCCTCCAATAGTCAGCATGGGTTGGGTTCCCTGGCAGGGGAGTAAGCTGTTCAGTTTGCCACATTGGCACAAATATGAAAATGTACCAAGGAAAGTAAAAAACTGCACAGTGTGGGAGCAATCCAGCAGACCATACCAGCACTCAGAAAGGTGGGCATGGATTTGCCTTCAAAAGTTGAGTCTCCATGCTGAGGGGAGTTGGGACTTTGGCGAACGGTGGATTCAGTTTGGGGCGCTACTGATTTACTGATCAGACAAATGTTTGGAATGGAAAGACAGACATAATATTCTCTTATATTCTTTAATATCTTAATATACTTTATTAATAAAATTATGTGTTGTTCTTTGCGGGCTATTACATGTACAAATCCAATTCATACACACAAAATCAAATTTGTGTGTGTAAAATAGCTTGCAAAGAATAAACCCCCAGTCTTGGTTGCCTGGCTCATTCTGATCCGAGGAGCTTCTGCTATACAAATATCTCCTCCGATCCCCTCCGAGTGGTATGTTCCTAACCCTTTCTTCCAGGAGCTGGAACCAAAGCTATTTATAGTTGTGCTGCTGCTGTAGGCTCTCCGGCTATTGTTATGCAACATATGTGTCCAAGGCAGCTGCGGCAGTGAGTTCTTGAACTGTATGGAAAGGGTGAGATGGAGCATTTGTGCAGGTTTGGTGTCTCCCAGAGCTGGCAGAAGGTTGAATTTAGAATATGAAAACATCAGAGCTCTTCAGCCTTGGATAATCTCAGTGCAGCTGTGGTTTCTTTATGAGGGGTGTAAAGTCATCTCCAGAATTTCCAGCATCTCCACCAGCTGCCTTTTTTAATCCTGGGTATCCCAAATGTTCACCAGGCATGACTTAAGGGTACATTTTTACAACAGACACATTTGTCATGCGTTGTCTTTCTCACTTGCCCTCCTCTAAAGGCATACTATGTAGCGAGAAATTCTTTAATTTTCGCCTCCAGAATAGATAAATAGCTAGTTAATTAAGCAGCAGTAGATCATGGCAATCCATGGTAAGTGAAGGTGCTGTCCAAATGCTGCTCACCCTCTATGAAAGCCATTGCCCATTAGCTGACACTTGGTAGCTCTCAAAGATGTACTGCTGAGTCTAGCTGCAGTGTGTCCTGTGACAAGCAGGAGGCCAAATAAGGTGGGCACACATCTGTTAAGATTGAGATGTTTGAGACATGGTACCCAATTCAAACTTACCTGCTGAGTGTGCCCCCCTGGAGGCGTTTAAAGAAATGAGGGTGCCAGACAAGCAGATGCTGGTATATTTTGAGGGTGATGGGGAGTAAGACTGCTCCAAATTACAGTCTGCACCTGCTGGAAAGGAGAATCTGTAACTACCATCTGGACTGCTCTAGAAGGCTGGAGGCTGGAGGAGCAAAGCCAGCCAAAGTGGGCTATTATTGTATGATACTGCGACATGCATTTTACATCTTGGGTGTCTGGGTAGTAAAAATCACATTATCACTGTCTGCCTCTTCTCAAAACATAGAGGTGAGGCTGACCACCCTCCTTCTAGCTGAGAATTCAGGAACTCTATGCTACGTAAACTTGCTAGGGAAAGATGGTGAAGTGTGTTCCATGAACCCTGCTGGGCACTGCCTTGGTCATTTCTGATCAGCATGTTGCTTAAGTTGCCAGTCTTTCCTACTGGGATTTATCTATTCTCTCTCTCCCCCGTCGCTGGGGAGGTGCACAGTTTTATGGAATAAACAGAACAGTGGGTAGTCTGAGTTGGTCACGGCCTTCTGTCTGACTGGAGGGAATTGCCCAAGTGGTGTAAGACGTGTGCTGCCTTCACACTGTGGTGGTGGAGGATGTTAAGCTGTAGAGCAGGGGTGGGAAAAACCATTCTATCTAGCCTGCAGGGCCCCTAAAATATTTGAAAACTAAAATTTATGTGTCCTTGGTTTCTGTTTTTAAAAAAAAAAAAAGGGCAGGGAAGGAGCTGGTGTGGAGCGCGAGGAAAAGCAGCCCCTTGCCCACCCTGTGGCTGGCACTCCCTGCTGCAGCCGCTCGCAGCCCGTGGAGGGCTGTCCTGAGCAGGCTCAGGCAGCCCCATGCGGGCTACAAGCGGCTGCAGCATGGGACGGGCAAGGGGTTGTTTTTCCTCCACACTCAACCCCAGCTTGTAACCCGGCCCCATGCCGGCTCTGGGCTCACCTATTGGGGTTGTGCCGCGGCAGCAGCTGCAGCCCCCCCACTAGCTGCCCTGGGCAGTGTTTACTGCTGCACGCCTGGAGCTCGTGCCGCAGTAGGCTTGAGGTGAGGCTGCCACTGCCACCTCTGGGCTGCCCAGCTGCTGAACGTGTGGACCTAAGATGGTGTAGTGCGTGGGTATTTGTGTGCTTGCTGCAGGCTCCTTTCTTTTGAAATATTCAAAAAATGAAAAAATATTCAAACTCATGGTGCTCAGGTGAAGTATCTGAAGACTGGAAGAAAGCCAATGTGGTACCTGTCTTCGTAAAAGGACTGTAAGTAGATCCCAGGAATTACAGGCCAGTCAGCTTGACTGCAATCCCCGGTAAGATTCTGGAGGAAATTATCAAGGAGACCCTTCTGGATAAGCCGGCTGAGGTCAACGTCCTGAGGAATAGCCAGTACGGGTTTGTCACAGGTAGGTCTTGCCTGACCAATCTCATCTCCCTCTATGACCAGGTGACGTATCACCTGGACAAGGGAGAAGAGATTGACAGCCTATATCTGGACTTTAAAAAAGTCTTCGATCTGGTGTCCCATGACCTCCATGGAAAAATTGGCCAGCTGTGGCCTTGGTTTTGCACCACAGTCTGATGGCTGGGAAATTGGCTCCAAGGTTGAACCCAGAGAGTAGTGGTCAGTGGTAGTGAATCACTTATGGTGCTCTGTGACTAGTGGAGTCTCCCAAGGCTCTGTCCTTTATGGGTTCTCATCAACATCTTTTATCAGCGATGTGGCCATTGGTGGCAGAAGCTCACTGGCTAAATTTGCCGATGACACCAAACTTTGGGGCATAGCGTACACACCTGAGGTCAGGCTAGTGATCCAGGTTGACTTGGATAAATTTAGTAAGTGGGTGGATACAAACCTGATGACGTTCAATACCAATAAATGGAAGGTACTCCACCTTGTGCGGGGAGTGGGGACCCACAGCATACGTGTAGGCTCAGCAGTGCTACACTTGCCAGCACCACAGCTAAAAGAGACTTTGGGGTCATGACTGACCACAAGATGAACATGAGCCACCAGTGCGATGGTGCAGCTGGTAAAGCAAACAAAATGCTGGCTTGCATCCATAGATGCTTCTCAAGTAAAACTCAGGATGTCCTCCTCCCCACTGTACTTGACCTTGGTGAGGCTGCAGCTGGAGTACTGCATCCAACTGTGGGCTCCACAATTCAGGAAGGATGTGGAGAAGCTTGAGAGAGTCCAGAAGAGAGCCACACATATGATCAGAGGGCAAGAGAATAGGCCTTATGAAGAGAGGCTGAGAGCCATGGGACTCTTCAGCCTGGAAAAGCACAGGCTCAGGGGGGACCTGGTGGCTGCTTACAAGTACATAAGGGGTGTACGTCAGGACCTGGGAGAACGTCTGTTCACCAGAGCACCCCAAGGAAAAACAAGGACCATCGGTCATAAACTCCTCCAAGATTGCTTTAAGCTGGACATAAGAAAAAATTCTTTACTGTCCAAGCCCCTAAGACGTGGAATAGACTCCCTCCAGAAGTGGTGCAGACACCTACTCTGGTCTCATTCAAAATACACTTGGATGCTTATCTTGCTTGGATCCTTTGACCCTAGCTGACTTCCTGACCCTGGGGCAGGGGGCTGGACTTGATGATCCTCGAGGTCCCTTCCAGCCCTAACATCTATGAATCCCAGGACTCCAGCTAAGAATCCATTTTAAAACCAACAGAGGTTCCTAGCCCTGTTGCTTCTGATACCAGCTTGCTATTAAATAGCCCATGTTAGAATTGCCCTGTGCTGAATCTGTCTCCACCAATTGCCTTTGTTACCTGGCTGCTGCTTACTTGATGACTTGGCTTGTCCAGTTATCTGGTGAACTCTTCATTTACAGTTGTTATAACAGGTGCTGGTTTTGAGCCTTTTGGCCAGACATGGCGCGTATTTTGTAAAGAATCCCCATATTCTTAGGCTCTGTGGCTGCAACTCAAGGTGCCAACCTAAATGATGGAGTTCAGCAGAAGTCATGGTGCTGAATGAGGCTGGAAGCCAAAATCTGTGCTGTATCAAGGGCGTCATTGGGAGGAAAAGCATACACATAAGTGGTGAAAGACTGCTTTCTCAGATGCCAGAAATAGCACTCTTCCCCCTGATACTGAAGTGCAAGGTGGTAATTAGACAGACAAATTAACATTTCTCCTGAGAACGTGAGGTTTGAAAGGGCTTCCGCTTATGAAGCTCCTGTAATTAAAGATGACTTCGTACAGTTAAATTATTCATTTCCAAAGATGCATTTTGAACTGGATAGGCTGGGGATTGGACACTCAGAGGCTTTCATACTGTATTTATCTTGCATCCAGAGAGAAATTCTTGTCTCTGCCACCATCCTTTAAGCATCCATCCTGCTCAGCAGCAGATAAGAACCCAGTAGATGTTCCTGTTCTCCACGAACAGATACTTGTCCCTTCTATGCAGGCTTTTGGTCTGTAATCTGGGGTCCCTCCTTGCATTCAAAGTTTTGCAGTGGCTGCGGCCATTGATTGACAGATTAAGTCAGTCTTGGCATCTTCAGTCTTCTTGGTCCTGTTCCATTTGGCTACTGTGTGCAAGTCTTGGGCTTACTGAAACTCTGTGCTAAACTTTAAAGTTTTTTCTCTGTCTACCCCCTAAAACACTAGGGGACAGTGGTGTTGACACCCACACAGTCAAATGGGTCACTAACTGGCTGGAGGGCCACACCAGAGAGTGGTGGTGGTGCGGCGCACCAGAGAGTGATGTGTCATTTTCAACCTGAAGGGATGTGGGCTCGGTCCTTGGGCCCGCACTGTTCAATATCTTCATCAGCGACTTGGACGAGAGGGTAAAAAGCACCCTGTTCAAATTCGCAGATGACACGAAGATGTGGGGGGATGTGGGCACGCTAGACGGGAGGAATAGGCTGCAATTGGACCTAGACAGGTTACAGGGATGGGCGGATGAGAACAGGATGGGTTTCAACATTGACAAATGCAAGGTGTTTGGGGGGGGGGAAGGGGGAGAACCAGCACCATACCTACAGGCTGGGGAACTCC
>NW_017728927.1:12725181-12738937 GCF_001723895.1 Crocodylus porosus
TGTTACAGACTAGTCAGAGGGGACCAGAGGGGGAGTCACTGTTCCCCCGAGCACCTCTAGGAGTGACCAGAAATAACGGTCACAAGCTGGCAGAGGGTAGATTTAAGCTAGATATCAGGAGGCGCAACCTCACAGTCAGGGCGGCTAGGATCTGGAACCAACTTCCAAGAGAAGTGGTGCTGGCTCCTACCCTGGGGGTCTCTAAGAGGAGGCTGGATGAACACCTTGCCAGGGTCATTTGAACCCAGTACTTTTTCCTGCCATGGCAGGGGGTTGGACATGATAATCTGCTCAGGTCCCCTCCAACCCTACCAACTATGAAACTACCCAGCTTGAGTGCCTGTTTTCTAGGGTCTGCTGACTCCCAACATCTAATGCTATTCTAATCTTACAAAACCATTGGATTCCTCTAATGGTCTCCTAAGCACTTGGAGAACTGTCTCTTTAAATGCAGAGTTGCAGTCATGCAAGTCAAGGGACATAGATTTTCCCCCTCCCCTTCTCCAGCTCTTAATGAAATCAGTGCAAAGGGCTGCTTTGATCCTTTAATGTTATAACTTTGGTATGAGCTAAATTGACGGAAGTTGATCGAGGGATAATTTTAAGATGAAACGAGCTGCTCCTTAACCAGTCTCAACCAAATCTGTGTATAAACTGGAGGCTTGAAGCAGCTAATGGACTGAGAGGCAAATAAAAGCAGGAGGTGAAGTATCGACAGCTCCCTCTGCTTTTATTAAGATTTCCTAGTTCCCCTCTGTACCCTCCAGCTGCATCCCCCTGATCTGAGAGAGTTCATCCCTGTGCAGCTCTGAAGGCTTATTCTTGGGAACGCTGAGCTTTCTTCCTGCTATCGTGGCAGGAAAAGAAACCGCCAAGTTGCTGTGAAACTCGCTTCTCTGGAAAGATATCTATTTCAGCGGTTCCTATTAGCAAAGAATGTGAATAAGTACTTGGCCATTGCTCGCTAACAGTGATGTAATTAGTTCCATACTTAGCCCGCAGTGGCTTTGGTGCACATAACCTGGCTGATTCAGTCTTAATTTGAATGGCTGTATCCTAAATCCTGACACTGAAGGCTTTTCAGTAGTTCCTTCTCAGAGTAATGGCTGTCGTAGGGAGGGAGGGGGCTACTGGAGTGGATACCAGTGCCCTGTGGGAAACGGAGGCTGCAGCAGTGGCTCCAAAATCCTTTGCAGGGTGCTTTTTCTTGAACACGCTGGGTGTGTGAGAGTTGAACAGTTGGCTGCTGGCAGTGAGGAGCCTGTATAAGAGCAGCATGGTACTTTTAAAACGGGGCTAACATCTGAAGCGAGCGGCTTGTGTTCCAGCCAGAGCACCATTTCCCCACCCTGCCGACTAACCTACTGCAGCTGTGCTGAGAATACTAAGAGCCCAGACAGCCTATTCTGGCACCCATGTCATCCGTGTGCCAGCATAGCTAATGCTGCCACAGATCACCAAAGAACGGTCGCTCGGCATATTGCAGGGATCCCATCTGCTGTCTTGCTGTGAAGAGGGGTCTGGCGTTTGCTCTGTGCAGATGACCAAACAAACTACAAGCTTTCCCCTACTCCAAGGGTGGATGCAGCCTGACTAGGCTTTTCCCAGCTATGTCCTTGGACTGCTGTGCTAGATGGGGGCTGGGTATTGAGGGGTCTTGCAGTGACATGGTTCTGAGATTTTTCTTGTATCCAGAGCACAAGCGTCAGATCTGTAGCCACTTATGACTGAGGCGCTGCCTGGGCTTGTATTTTTTAGCCGTGACAGTAGCTACTATCAAGGGAGGAATCTTTTCCTTGTGTAATTACCAACTCCATTTGCATTATGAAAATGCTTTTGTGGAACAGTGTTTGTGAGGGAAGGGTGCAGGAGCTGCATCTAGCTGTAAGTGCCATTTAGAATGACATGCCTCCTACCTTCTTTGAAGCAGCCAAGATGTAGGTTAGTTGCTCCCCCTGTGGAGAAGCCTTTAACTAAGGATTTTATGAGCCAAGCCCCCAATAATTTATGGAGCCCTTGATTGCTGGGAAAAGCAATAGGTATGCCACAGCCTTGGGCAGCTGCTTTGTTTCCAGCATGTGGTCTCTGGTGGTATTAGCAAGATCAAGTCATGATGCAGCTAACATTAGCTGCATTGTCTTGCTGGTTCCTATGGAAGTGGAGAGACTCAGGGGGCATACCTGAAATAGCAGAGCTGCTAAGAAAGATCCTTGTAAAATGGTTCATACTCTAGACAAAGACCATTCTAACCTCAAGAGGATCCATCGTTTCCTAGCAGAGGTGGGAAAGGAGGGGAGGGTATGTTTACCGTCCTTTGAGCGCTCCTCTGAAACAAAGGCGCTATGCTGACTTGTCCTGGAGGCTTTGTTTGGATCACTTCCTTCCTGTGCCTCTTGTCAGACTTCCTTTGTGGGACCACTGGCTGGAGCCTCGTGACCGGCAGGAGGTTGGTGTGAAGATTTTGATGTCTTGTTTAAATTTTAAGCACCATCTGCCAAAAGAAAAGCTTGAATTTCATTTTCCCTTCTCAGAAAGACAAAGCCACAAGTCCTGCCCTAATCTCAGTGACGTGTGTTTTCTCTTAGATTAGCTCCATACTATTTTTCCTTCCCGACTGGTGGATGGGTTTGGAGAGGATTGGAGAAGCCCAGTGGAAGAGGGAACACCAAGTGCTGGTGACATGCTTCCCTGATGGCAGAGAAGAGATGGTATCAACTTGGGGCAAGATCACCTCTGCTGTTTCTCTGACCCATGCCCTGCTCCCCAGGTTTCGTAGATTGTGAAGCTCACCCCAGGTTTGGTGACATGACTGGAGAGCAAGTCTTTGACGAGGGCTAGGATCAGATATTGGCAGCCAAAAGTTGTTTTAAAGAGTATAAATATAAGTTCTACTTAATTCTGTTCTTGTTTGGGCACAAGGCACTGCCATCTCAAAGCCATAAACCTAACAGCGAAAAGGTTGCTCCTGGAAGACTGGTCAGAGATACTGGGCAGTTTGGTTATTCAGAATAGGGAAGGGGACAAGTGAAATGGGTTTAGACAAAAGCGATAGTGGATATGTGCTTGTGGTACGAGGTCCTGAAGACCCCTGTTTTTAATTATAAGGATTTAGAGCTCTGTACAATGCTTGTCCCGTGTGTGTGTGTGTGTGTGTGTGCGTGGCACCTGATTTATGACACGCTGGGGTAGCTTTCAGGAAGGGAACTTGGCTGTTTCTCCTCCTACAATCCATGACTAAGCTGAGGTTCGCCTGCTTGTTCTTTAACTAGACCTCATTGCTGAAGCATCAATCAACATGAAGATTTGTACAGGGAGTGCATACATCTCAGTCCGTAGGCCCTCAGCAAAGAACTGAGGATTACGTCTACAGCAGAGAAGACTGAACTGGAGGCTGTTTCTCAAGACAGCCAAATCTGTTCTGTGTGTTTTCCTGTGCTGATTGGCGAGAGCCTGACTCTCTTCCTTCACCTCCCTGGAACCAGGGGAAGTGAAGCCCTGGTCCAAGGGAGAGCTGGCAGTGGCCAGCAGGAACCTGCAATGATGGCTGTGTTATCTGGTAACTAGTCTCTCTTTTTGTTCTTCAGTGCTGGCATTGCGGTTGGCTTCTATGGAAATGGAGAAACCAGCGATGGCATCCACCGGCTTACGTACTCACTAAGACATGCTAACCGCACTGTGGCCGGTGTCCAGGACCGGGTAAGCCCAGGGAGGGGCTGTAGCACACAATTGAGGGGTGTGAGTGAAAGAACAGACTCGGGGATTTCCTTGAACTGCCTGTGTCCATCTGTCCGTCCTTTGCTAATCATCAGAAGTGTGCGCCAAACTTTCTCCATTAATGAAAAGATGGTGTTCTCTCCTCACCCTGCCCCCATCTTCATCACTTCCAAAAATATCAAAGCGAAGGAAATTTTGTTAAATGTAGAAGTATTCTTTCACGATCGTGTGTGGTTAAAAACAGCTCTTCGTTAGCACTACACCACCCCCAGAGAAGGCGGTAGGAGAACAAGCTCCTTTGAGGGAACAGCATAGTTTTAATAGGAATAGCTGTTGCTGTGTCACACTTCACACATGCAGCTCCTTGTGGATCTCACTTGTTGCTCTGCTGAACCCTTGGGTAGGTTGGTCAGTTTGGAGCAAGGTCTCCAGATGTGTGGCTAGGAGCCCTGTGCTTTACAGCCCCCTTCCAAAAGTTAGGCAAATAAATCTTGTTTAAAAGCAGCCAAGTTGTCCAGCCCTGGTAGTGCTATTCTGGCCCTGTGCCATTGTTAAGTGTGCCTTGCATTTGTTTAAATCCATCTTAAGTGCCAGCTGCATTGGAAGTGAAAACTTCATGAATTGTCCCAACTTCTGGAAGAGGCTTGTTTTATAATCTGGAAATTGCCTGTTGTGTTTTGGCAGAGAAGCCTAATCTTCACTAGCTGTTTGTATGTTCTCCTTCCTAGCCTGGGAGAGTGCTGTAAACATTTATTGTGCCCCCTTCTCTGTCTCTTGGATCACTAGGTGCTGGACACAGCAGTGGCCCTGAATCAAACTGTGGAACCCAATCTCCTGGTCCTAGAGGAGATGTTCGCAAAACAAACAGATTACCTGCATGTTGTCCAGAAACTCCAGGGCCTCTTGGATGACCTGGTCAGGCAAACCACTGAGATCCCATTCTGGAAAAATGAAGAATTGTCATTAGAGGACCTGGCCACTCAGGTTGATCTGTATGACTGGTACAGGTGAGTAGCATGGCTTGCTGCCCACTTCTTTGCTTGTGAGCGTCTGTTTGTTCTGAACTAGTAGTTCTGTAGCTGCCTTAATGCGAGTGCAGTCTGTATGCAGCAGTGCACTCTGGTAATGCTGCTTCCAGTTCTGGAGGCAGCGTACCCAGACCAGGTGCAGCATACCTCAGCATGGTGTGACCTGGTACTCTAATGGGGTGGGATAAGGAAATCTATAGTGTCCAGTTGTAAAGAAAGGGTTTTTAAATTTAAAGCAGGACTGGGGACTGTTTTTGAACAGGTGAATGCTTGGGTCATTCTTGCATACCCTCATTTGCTTGGACTTCAGCCACCTGTAAAGAGCTCCTTGGGGATTAGTCACTAGAGCTTTTCATTAGTAGTGAATCCTACTTGTTAAGCTTCGGAGCTGGAGGGCCAAGGCTTTTTTTTTTTTTCTCCTCTTATGTTTCCTCAGATGCCAGTTCTCCTTTTTCTAACCACCTTTTGTTTCTATTTGCTGCAGGTGGCTAGGATACCTGGGCCTACTTCTGTTCCATGTCCTGATCTGTTTGCTGGTGCTCTTTGGGCTAATTAGGAACTCCAGAGCCATTCTTATGGGGTAAGTCCTGAACTAGACAGTACTTTATGGAAGAGCAGCGGAACATTAACACCTGCTGATTTAATCCTAAGGACTTCTGTTAGATGCCCTTGTGGGCTTTTGAGCAGTAGTAAACTGTTCATGTGCTTGCCACTTAATTGGGAGAGTCTCCATGTGGCCTCTGGGATCCATTTGCAAGAAGATATTTCATCAGTAAGACACGGTTGGTATGTTGATTTTGCAGTCAGCTGTCATGTCAAGAAGATGAAACTCACTCCACTAACAGTGAACTTGATATCGCATAAGTAGCAATGGGAGCCTCTGGGTAGTTCACTTACCTTTTGGTTTGAAAGCATGGCAAAAAATCACCTTGAAGGAAGACCTTTCTTGACATTTAAAATGGTTGTTGAATTCGGGACTCGCCTAATGCTCTTGATGATTGGGGTTTTTTTGTTTTTGTTTTTGTTTTTTTAATTACATCATTAAGTGAGCCTAACACTCAAGACGTGAATGATAATCGTGACATCAAAACATACTGTATCTTATTTGGCCTGGGCTCTACCACCTGGGAAAATGCAACACAACCAATGGCTTTCACAACTCTGAAGGAGCAGCCATGTAGTCATGGGGTAGAACTAATAAGGCATAACAACTTTATTTTCATGTGCACCCTGCATGTTACTATGCTGGAGGCACCATTGCAATAAAGCCCTATTCCCCTGGCTGTTCCGTGGCACAGTTTTTTTTATTTTTGCACTTGTGCCTTAGGACCCTGTTGTATCACGAACATTTGATTTAAATGGCCTTACCAAGAGGCTATCATGTTTATAACACAACACCCCAGCATGGTGATAATTGCAATGTATATGGAGCCTCTATTTATCTGCCAGATGACTTCATACCTGGCAGGTTACAAGGACAAAAGTCCAAATGCATGCACAGATGGTGAACCCGCAGTTTAAATTAGAACTTTGCCCTTTATTAGCCAGAGTTTCCAATTAAGGCATTCCCCAAAGGAAATGCATCGGATAAAGAACCCCAGTTTTTCGCAGCCAAGCTAGATGGTGAAATGCCGGTTTCAGATCTCTTCGCTAAACCATCAGCTACTGACCCAGTCATCTTCATTTAAAGAGAAACAACAACTGCTCCATACTGAGTGGCTTGCCATGCTCAGCCAAAAGGCACCGAGCTGCGCTGTCCTTATGTTACAGTACAGTATAACATTGCTAATCTGCAAACCTGGTAATTGTCACATTCGCTTGGGAAAGCAAGGCAAAATGTCCAGAGACTTGAATAGCAAGGGAGCTGTAGAGGTCTTGTGCTGAGGCTTTCTTATGTGAAATGCATACTTCAGGTAATAGAATGTAAAGATTCAGAATTGGAGCTTTTCAAAATAAAGGAATTATTGGTGCCCGATTTAATAGGGACGTTTTTTATGTGACTCTCTATACCAGATTACAACGTGTAGTAGACTCTGTTGGAGCTTCTAGCTGTTAATGTGATTCAGTAAAGAACTTCTTCCTACATATATGTTCTGTACATTAGAAACGATATTCTTTCCATGCTATGCTTACCAGATGAATCTGTTGTTTTAGGCTTAATTTTTGAATGTTAAGTGTCTCACTTGTGAAAACTCCTTTTGTCACTGCAAGCTGTTGCACTCTGTCACTCTAAGTCATCCCAGAGACCTAGATTTTGCAGTGTGAGGTGACTGGTTTTATGATTGCCAACCTTTCCTCTTCTCTCCTTGACTTCCCTGAGGTTTTATGCCAGCTATAAAGGGAATTGGCTTAGTGGGCAGAACCTGCTAGCTGTATCGGGTGATTTTTCTCCTGGTGTGATGTTTCAAAACCTGGGTTGATGAGGAGACTTGTATATCGTGATCCTGAAAAATCTGCAATTTGGTCTTTCACCATTCTGCTTCTGCTGCTTTTTAGAAATGGGTGTTTTCTAATGAATATGTTTTGCAGTACACTATATGTGCTCCTTATTTTTTCTCTCTCCTGAGCTCTGGAAAAGTGTGATACTGCCAGTCGGTCTGTATACATAGCTCAGGTGAGCAGAGTGCTTGGATAGGTCAGCTGAGTAGTTGGCTATCTGGTAGAACTGCTTGTGGTATGAAAATATAGGTCTGGGTGTCTTTTTAGCAGCATTTGGCTTGTATAAATATCAAGGTCCTTCCCAGAAGTTGACTTCCTTCTGCCACTTTCACTTTCATGAGCAGGTATCCTTTTCATTACCTGTCATGATTGAAATGAAGGCTTTTGGAGAGGGTCCATCAGGCTTCCTGGCTTTCAACTCTGTCTCCTTTTTAAAAAAAAAACAAACAACCAAAAAAAAACAACAATCTCTTAAAAAACAAACAAACAAACAAACCCTATCACATCCCTTTTGTCATTGGATGCCAGAATGGCTACAAACCTGGGGAGTTGTCTTCCTAAAGAAAGAACAGGTATAGCATGAAGGGCCTTGTTTCTTTGCTTCTGTAGTAAGTCTGACCTCTTCTCTAGGAACGGGATCTAAACCTCTCTAAGCTCAGTTAAATATGTCTTCATTTATATATAGAATTGGGGAGTAACATCTCTAGTCCCTGCTGACCTGGGCTGCCTCGGTATTGCTTGTATGAGTTGGGTCTGCTTGTCTGCAGCCTCTGTCTCTTGCAGAATGTTTGCATGTAAGAAGCTAAACTCTTTCCACATTACCAACCAGTTCTCATTTGCTTAACTGGCAATTTCTCCTTTTTGGTTATAGCTTTTGATCCCCAAATAATAAAAATCCTTGTTAAAGTATCTAGGTACTTGAACTAGTGCCAGTACATCTGCCATCTGTCTCTTCTTTCTTTTGCAGGGTCTGCTTTCTAGGAGTGTTTGCCCTGATTGTTAGCTGGGGATCCTTGGGCTTGGAGCTGGCTGTTGCTGTGGTAAGTGGTGCTCTGATCCAGATTTCATGCACCCTTTTCTGCAGATGTACCAGATATGGGAATAAGTACATGCTATGCTGTGCCTTTTTTATAAGGCGTTTTAAGTAGCTGTCGTGACAAAGGACATGTGGAGTGGATAAGATGGTCTCTTTACATGGTGGAGTTTCCTAGCAGTCTCCCTACTCTGCTCTGTTCCAAGGCTTGGTGATAGACCTATAGGAACTGTTCCCAGGGGGTGGCTCGTATGCTAGACTTCTGCAGTCTGCATTATGGACCGACCCCCCCCCCCCAAAACCTTGGGAGCCTAGAACCCAGGATTCTCTCATGCAGCCCAGTAGCATCTTCCCTGTAGCTCCAGTGTGTTTTAATTGATTCCCTTCAACTTTGCTGTTCCTCTCTAGGGCTCCAGTGACTTCTGTGTGAATCCAGATGTCTATGTCTCCAAAGTGGTGGAAGATCATGCAGTGCTTAGTACTGGTAAGTGCTGTTGTTGGGACTGGCTTGAAGACATGCTGAGCTGTAGGAGTGGCTGGGCTGAAAGGTGGAGGAGTTCGATCTGAAACCCGAAGCAGAGTTTGGAAACTAGAAATAGCAATAAAATGGGAAAAGCAGAAGTGTTCAAAGGTCAGAAGAGCCAAAATACTACAGAACGTTTTCCCCCAAAGGATTTTCTAATGGACAGAAACATAGTTTCAGCTCTTCTTTCTGGGAATTGGTTTTCTTTTACCTCTGTATGGCAATAGCTTATGGGGGGGTGGAGGCAGTAGAAATCCAGGAATGGAGAGTTATTCATGAAGTCAGGGTTTCTTCAAACTGCTCTTAGCTGACTTACTTTCTGGACTTCAAGATTTATTTTTTTTTAAAAGTCGATTCTTGTTCTTCTGGTTGTGAATGGAAATGGCATTCTCCCCCCCCCCCAATTTAGCAACTAAATGGACTGAAACAGTCCATATTAATTTCCCCATGCCTCAAAATGATGCATTTAATCTTTATCCCTTTTGTTCATCACCTTAGGACTGCTACTTATATCAGAATAATTCCAAACAGTCTGTTTTATTCTGCAGTGGGGTTATTCCATTTATCTAAAAGGATTTTCTAGAGAAATAAGGCTGCATCAAACATGGAAATGGCTGCCTTTCCAATATTTTAATCATTTGGTTACTTAAATCTTTGTTCTGGCAAAAGTGGTGTTAAAACCAGATTGCATCCAGAACTCTATGGGGTAACAAATATTCTTATACAGCTTCTCCTACCTAATTCTCATCTGCTTTTAAAATACAAAGGCATGGCTAAGTAGAATAGAAAGCAAAGATTAAAATCGGTTTTGCCCTTCTCAGGCATTCCCCCAATTCTGCAGTCAGTCCTTCTTGACATTACACTATTAGGTACTGAAATAGGTTTTCCTGACTTCAGGTCATTGCATAAATCTGTGCAGGTGTGTGGTTTTTTTTCTTTAAACTCCTGTTGCCCTGGGAAGTCTGAACTCTTTTCTGTATTATGTTTAATAGCAGAACATCTGAGCTTGCTCCTTATGAGGCAGTCCATAAGCCTCTTGTCCAAATCATGTCCTGACTAACTATTCTGGGACTCTTAGTCCTCAGCTTAGATTTAAGAATAAGGTGAAATGAGTGGCATCTCCTGCCTGGGACTGAATAGGGGAATGTCCTCATTGTATACCTGCCACTCAGTGAAGGCTCAGTACCCAGTAGAGGAACGCTGTTAAGAACCTCTGCTGCCGACTGTTCAGTTGGCAGGTGGCTTTCATTGGAATCTGAAGAAGTAGGTTATTTTAAGCTCCAACTGACATTGTTGGTAAAGCAGCATAAAATGAAGTCATTTTTTTTTTCACCTGTAACATCTTATCTTCTATGTTATGAGCAAGCACAACTTTGGGAGAGCCTTATGGTGTGCATTGCAAGGAAAGCTGTTTGGAACTAGGGTTGCTCTGCTGCTTATTTCCTGGGCTATTAACAACTCTTTTAAGGATCTAAATGCCAACTTTGTCTCTTGGTGCTTTAGATTGCTATTGTCCAGTCTTGGCTGCTTGCTTTGAAGCTGATAGGGAATCGGAAACAATGGTGTAGCAGGACATGCAGAGACCCGAAGCAAAAATGTTTGCGTGAAAGTATGAAGAATGGAGCAATGAGCAGTATTTACGGGTTAACATTCCTACCTGCAGGCTTATTGTTGGAAAGCCTTGTGTATCGGCTTCCTGGAAAGGAGGGGAGGGAGTCGAGCAGCTTTGCATATAGATGCCTTTTATTGTAAAGAGATGTGATGGTGATTTAGGCCTGGGCAAGATGAGAATTTCCCCTCCCTTGGAGATGACTAGAATTTGACTTGAGACACCAGCAGCTGCTCTTTTGTTTTTACTGAAAAAGGCAATAAGTGAATGGGGAGGGGAGCAGGGGGATATTTCTTCCTGACTGACCACTGATGTCAGCTGCATGTAATTACAGCTCAGTACCTTGAGCCAGATCAATAGTGTGTTGGCAGTGATGAAAGGTAACCCTGGAAAACCAGAGGAGCTGTCTTTTCCCAAGGCACATGCAATACATTGCTTGATTTGGGGCTTGTTTTTTCTAAGCATTGCTTGGAAGATTAATGGCCACTCCAACTCGTGCATAAAGTTTCGTGTTCTCTTGCTCATCTGCTGGGATGAGAGAGCACCTTGGATACAAGGCTGTGCCTACTGGCACAATGGTAGCCACCGTCTTAGCTGTGATGCCCTATCTAGCTCTGCACAGGAGGAACTGCAGGCTTGGGTATGAGGCTGAGGTTAAAGTGTGGGCCATTCTCTTCTAGGTCAGTAGGAGATCTGCTTATGCCCATGAGAGGTGGACGTGAGAGCTGATTTAACTGCTGCAAGTTAGTAGTCTTCTATGAGGTTACCATTATAATATTATATCCCATTTCTTGGGGGAAAACTGGGTTAGCAGCTCTTCGCCTTACTGTCTAATGCATCAAGCTCCTGAGCTGGAAGTAGATTTATGATATGAGGGAGCCAGTACTGTCTTTGCAGGGTCCATTTTAAAAGTAGTAACAGTAGGTGGTGGAGGGAGGCAGGGGACCATCAGCTCAAAGCTGGAGTCTAGTCATTTAGTGTGTCTCCTTTTTTTTTTTTTTTTTTTTTCTTTTTCCCCCCTGTAGTAATTTTCTTAGAAAAATATAAACACTGCAGCCAACAAGACATTTTTAAATAAGCACAACTGTTATTACCATGAATGTTCAGCAAAAGGAATGCAAACATGTCTCTGCTTTTCAGTTCTGTGGGTATTATTTTTTCCCAGTTAAAGAATTTTTTTAACAGTTGTGGCAGGGGTAGAATAATAAGTGCATGTTAGATGCGTGTTGTATGGAACAATTCCTGGAGTGCCACATAAAAGCACAACTTCAATAATGCCTCCAAGGACATCAGCCCCCTTAGGTAGATGAAGTCAGTCTTTCATCAAATGCCTTGAAAATGCATAATGTTTTTAAGAACAGAGCTGTGCAATTTCTGGGAGGCCCTGTGGAGACCCCAGCTGGCATTGCCCCACGAGCAATGGGCAGAGTGGTTACTAAGTAGCACACCCTAGGCTGGATGTTTTAATTCCTTGTGGGCCATGTGTGGCCTGTGGCTGCTAGTTGGGTAGTCCTGCTCTAATATAATTTTTCAGATGGTTGAAATGCCTCGTGTGCCACATTCAGAACGAGGGACGGGTATAGTCAAATGTTGCTTTAATGGGGAAAAAAATTTCACATCCACAAGATGGGGAAGAATTTTATCAAATTTTTTTTATACTAAATGTAAGGGCAAAGACGACCCCTGCCCAGAGTGCCTTGTCTACTTATCCAGGTGGCTTACTATGTACTGCTGCTAATGATGGTAGGAAAATCTGCACCTTCCTTCCCCCAAAAGAAAGGTAACTTTAGTTCATCGTATTCTTTCTCTACTTTCTCTGCCTATTTACTTTCTCCATTCAGAGCTGAAAGAAGTTTTTGGGTCCCAGTGCGTTTTTATCAGCCTTACAAGTTTGAATCCTGGTGTTGCCTTAGAAACATCCCATCTCTTTGGCTGATGGCTAGAAGAGGCTTCTTTCTGAGCGTAGTGCTACACCTAAATTAGTATCTCGGTAATACAAGGACACCCAGCTTTCCTGCCAGTCAAGGGCTTTCAGTGTTGCAGCATAGTGCTTCTAGTTGTGCTGGTCTCACAATGAAATCGTGTCTGCATGACCTGGGTTCATGCCCCTGGTGCAACAGTGTTGTGTGTAGCTTATGGGTGGTTTCTAGGAGAACGGGAAAGGAAGTTGGGTAGCAGAGTAGAAATCCCTTTTTCATTGGCTTTCTGTTATTTTAATCACTGTTTTCAGACCCAAGCAGAGCTATTAGCTTTGGGGAGTAATCTGATTAAATGTATGATTATCATCATGACTTCTTAGCTAGGGAGGAGGAGACCTTCTGTTTTTGTACTATGCCTATGTTGTGGGAAGAAAAATCAAGATCCAGAATGCTTTCATGCAAAGTTCATGGAGGAGGAGAGTGACTTGTAAATGATTTTGGGAAAGGCTGATGTACACACACTACTTGCCCAGTATTCATTAACACAGATAAAGCCAATGAAGTTGAACACTGACAGAATAATCATCTCCCGCTGCTTGTAAAATGCTGCTGTTCTGCCAAGATGTTTATTTTCAAAGCAGGAGGCCATCTTCGAGTCCTGCTTGTTTTCACTGATATTGTGTTATTACCAAATGATTTATTCGATAACATTACATGGAAAGGCACAATCTGCTTAGGCAACAGGAAGACGGGTTTCAAGATGCAGCCTTCCAGTAAGAGGGACAGAAAGCGGCTTATCTGAGGGACCACATGGCCCAGGGGGTGAGTAGTGAAGCCTTTCATCTCAAATCCAGCCAACTTGGGCACTGCCTGGAAGTTGTTACTGCCCGGTTGATCGGCAGCCTGTGAAGTGATCCAGCCTCAGCCAATTAGAAGCGGCCAGGTGTTCATGTCGCACAAACCATCCAAATTGGCTTCTTATTGACTTTTTCAGTTCAGAAGCCAAGGATTGAATGAGCCAGGCAGGCTGAACTCCTCTCTCCTTCGCTGAAATGATTTTCTGCAGGTTAGGGTCGAGATGTGATTGCAGAGCCGTGGGCCATCATCTTTAAAAACTCATGGTGATCAGCAGAGGTCCTGGATGATTGGAAATGGGCAAATATAGCGCCCCATGTAAGAAAGAGAAAAAGAAGGATCCAGGGAACTACAGATCCAGTCAGCCTCACCTCAGTCCCTGGAAAAATCATAGACCAGATTGTCAAGGAATACATTTGTAAGCACTTGGAGGAGAAAAAGGTGGTGGTTTTGCCGACTGTTCCTAAAAAAACAAAAACATGGATTCACCAGGGGCAAGTCATGCCTGGCCAACCTGATTGCCTTTTATGATGAGATGACTGTCTCTGTGGATGTGGTGTACCTTGATTTTTAGCGAGGCTTTTGATGCAGTCTCCAACAACATTTTTGCAGACAAGCTAAGGAAGTACAGGCTGG
>NW_017728927.1:12740212-12741747 GCF_001723895.1 Crocodylus porosus
CAACAACTGCTCCATATTGAGTAGCTTGCCATGCTCAGCCAACAGGCACTGAGCTGCACTGTCCTTATTGTACAGTACAGTATAACCTCTGTGAACTCCATACAGCGTGATCTATATGGTATTTTTCCCCCAAGCGTCTGAATGTTCCTGTGAGTGTAGAAATGAGACTTCATGATTTCCTTGTATTTTTGATTGTTAGACACTTTTTAGGGAAGTTAAATGGCAGACTGGCTGACGTTTCACTTTCTGTCCTTTTCCCCAAGAGTTGAAGCCTAATTTGGCTTGCTTTCCTCCTCTGCCTGAGTAGGGGTGAAATATGAAATATTTAAATTTGAATGAAGTGGTGTGGAAAAATCTCCCTCTTCCCGTCAACCTGTACTCTGAGAAGGTGGGCTAGTCGGTGGAGAGTATGGGAAGGTGCTCGGACAACAGGAACTCTTTTTCTCTCCAGTTTTGATATCCCTGCTGGGATTTTAACAGTTTGCAACAACCAACTACCAGGGAGATGGTGCATCTTGCTTGTAAAGCCTTTGGGGTGCAGTGTGTGAAATGCATATTGGTTAGGAGTCCAGTCAGGTAAGCGTGAACACTGGCTTGGAAGATTTATGGCATGCCTTTTGGGCAAAGCTTCATACTTTAAATCTATGTCCTTTTGTAAAGCTGTCTGCTTTCTACCATATCAGATTTCTGCTGCTTTTCGGGCACCTCTGTAATGGAGGCTATTGTGTCACGTCCGTGCTGTGGTTCTGTGCTGTTTGGGAACCGGGAGGCTTCTTTCTGTGTTTGCAGAAGTGAAAAATGGAATTCGGCAACTGAAACTGCCTTTGCTGCTTGTCATCAGTTTTACTTCCTTGCTAGGAAAAACAGATTTGGCAAAAATAAACAAATGAAAGGATTTCAAATGGATGTTCTTCATCAGATTGGTTCCTTCGCCTTATTTCTGCTCCAGTACTCTCTGCTGTGATGGAAAGTGGGTCAGGAGGATTGGTGCTAGCAGCCGCAGGCAGGCATGGCAGCTGTGTGCGTGACCCCAGCCTCTCTCATGTTGATCTCTCTAAAGGACGGTTTCAGAAACCAGCTCTTGACATTGGGAGTTGGCTGTGCAGAATTGCAGACTGGAGGAATAAAAACCATTTTACTGTTTTACTCTGCTCTTGGGTATAGGGATTTTTGGGAGGCAGTAGAGTGGCCATCATAGGGCTGTATCTTGGACAGAGGTGTCCAGCTGAGAAATCAGCCTTTGTCCAAACTTTCTTCTCCAGTGTAAAGACAGTAATTCCCTTCCCACCTTGCCCTCTATGGTGGAAATAAACTAGCATGTGGGGGGTAGGCTAGGAGGCATATGGCAATGTTTCTCTTCCACTGGTAAAGTGGAATTAAGGTCCTTATGCGATTCCCAGCATAATTAAGCTAGGGCTCCAGCTTGCCCTGGAGTGGATCAGGGAGCTGCAAAGCAGGCTCTCTGGCAAGCTTCCCTGCTGCTTTCCTGCAGCACAGCTGGGCACAGCACAGAGAAGTCACTTTGATGTTCACTG
>NW_017728927.1:12742440-12800196 GCF_001723895.1 Crocodylus porosus
ACTCGGCAGAGGGGGCATGCAGTATTCATAGGGAACATAGCAAAATCAGGATGGCATTGAGCTCATTTGTGCTTCTCCTTTCTTTGGAGCCTGTGGTTTGGGGTAATTGAAAACCCCATGATTTCCCTCCACCATAATTTTTTTGGTAACATGTAGATTAAAAAGCAATCTACAAAATATTCACACCAAGGGAATTTGGCAAAACTAATGCTGGAGAGGGCCCAACATCCACAAGCAAGTGAAGGAGGAGTGTGGCAGGATGGGACTCTCATAAATAGTCATTTACATAAATCATCCTCTCTATAGCCTAATGGAGCATGGCTTAATGATGAGACGGCTGCATAGTTAGCACATGCAGCCTTCCCCTTTGCCATCACTGGCTTCAATATTTAAAGCAGGGGGTTGTCAACTGGGGATACACATACCCCCAGGGGTACTTGAGAAGGCCCTAGGGGGTACGCAGGGACAGAGCACTGCCCAGGGGGTAGGGGAAGGTTGCACGTGGCGGCTGCCACCACTGCATTTGGCTGTGTGCTGCCCCCACATGTCCCCGCTCTGCATCCGGCTGCCGGAGCTACACTGCTCCGTGCCCAGCCCCCAGGAGTATACTGACCCAAAAAGGTTGACTTCCCCCCCACCCCCAATTTAAAGGGTTGATGTGCTCACCTTGTGAAGCCTCAGGAGGAGGAAGGGGCCTTCTTTGCACACCTGTGGCAAGAGTCTTTGACTTAACTGTTCATTAGCTGCCAGGGGTGTTGGTCATATGTGGCTTTATAAATAGATAGTTGGGGGGGGGGGTGTTGTTAATAAGACATTGCATTGTCAGAGTTCTTGGGAATGTCTGAGGTGCTGAGAGGCAGTGCAGTGATAGGGGAGGCAGGGACTCTGGGGATGGGTGGGATGTTTCCAGTCCCTTCGCAGTCCCTGGTGTGCTCAGTTTTAAGCAGTGTGACCTAAGCTTGCAGTGGACTCCATTGACTTAGTGCAAAAATCCCCCTTTTGATCTCCCTAGGCAAGCAGGGAGATTTAGGTTCATCTAAAAGCTGGGTTTTAATCACAAGTGTGCAAGTACCGGCAGGGGGTATTGATTCATCTTGAATGCACTCCAGAGACCCTCCAACCTGTTCCATTCAGCAGCTCCACCTTGTCCTCCGGCTCTTTCCCAGCTGTTGTTTACACTGAAGGTGAAGATGCTGCTGCTTACCCCTGCATGGGTACTAGATTGGTTTGGGGCATCTGTTTTTCAGGTATTATGATTCTTCTGAATTGGGAGCAGGCTCTTCTCTTGATGTTTCTGCAAGTTCTGTTCAAATCCCAGCCGCTCCTTTTGAGAGCAGCAGAGCAAACCCATGCTGCAAAGGCGTTCTCTTCCTGCTCTCTGGGGTGCGCGAACTGGTGCATTTGGGGAGATGTGCATAGAGCAGATTTTCATGTAAGCATCAGTGCACATACTTTCTTCAGTCTTGTCTGGCGGCTTGATTTCTGCAATTCCACCTAGGATGCTCAGCAGCAGGGAAGACTTGTGTGCCTTCAAGTATTATGCTGGATGGCAAACTAGCATTGGTTGCTCTGTTAATGGTTCACTTCACTGTGTCGCTAGGAAAATGTAATTAATTTTTACTGGTGGGAGGAGGGAGGGTACTGCAATGGCCTCAGATTTTAGTAGTGCCTGCCTTTTTTTTCAGAAAGTAACTGGCCCCCTGTCCTCTGCATCTTTCAAGCTGCATGGAGGAGGAGGAAAGCATTCAGTCCACACACCTTGTCTTGTCACCCCGAAGACTGCTACTTGTGCTTTTTAAGGACCGTCTTCCCCTGCTGCAAGTGTCAGAAGGCTCGACCATGTTCTGATTTGTTGTTCTTTTGTCTCAATAGATACCCTGCGCTATTATATTGTCTGTAGTGCTGGATACCCAAATCCCTTCCAGCAGGTGAGTTTCATCAAGCCGCACATCAGTGATTACATTACTAATCGGTGATTAGTGATTACATGCAGTCCTGGAGCAGGCAACATAAGTGAACTTAGCTTAAATTTTAGAACGCTATCTGCCTGAGATTTTCTCCTGCTTTGGTGAAAGGAGAGATCCAATGGGAACGAACACTGATGCAAGTGACCAAGTCAAGGCACGTGGCACTCCTCCAGGACATCAATCCCTGCAGTTCCAGGCACATAAGGCTGTCCAAGTACCATTTCTGAAGCAAAAGATGATCAGGACCATTGTTGGCGCCTGTCAGTTACTTGGCATTTGTCCTTGGAGCAGAGCTATTTCTCTCACTTGGGCCACGCAACGGTTCAAGTTGCTGCTGCCTCCCTGTGGCTGATGCAGTATTCACAGGTGGTGTAGGACTGCTGTGTGCAGCATTCCAGTCCTGCAGTTGAGCCACTGATGAGGATTACACGGCGCAATACCCCTACAGAAGTGCCCACATGGCCCTGCGGCACAGATGTAAAACACGCTATTGCATTCTGGCTCCTTCCTAGCACAGCATATAGGTACGTCCCCACAAGCATGCGTATGCGGTTTGCAGCACTGAAAAACTGTCGTCAGTGCCACATGTTCTCCATGCTGCTAATTTGCAGTGCAGTGACTTCTTTGAACACTGGGAGATCCTGGTGTCAAAGCGTGGCAGAGCACCTGACTAGCATGTGTTGGCTGGCCAGAGCCACACTCCAGCTTCCAGCAAGGCTCCATGTACCTGGACCAGTGCCATTGCAGCCCTGGGAGGACCCCAGGTAAGGCTGGTGGGGCTAGCCTAGGTGCTGCCCTTAACCTTCCCTGCCCCACCTGGGACAACTTGCTGCATGCCTGCAGGGGCGTGCCCAGGAACAACTAGCAGTGGCATGTGCCGCTGCTAGATGTCCCTGGGGAAACTAATATTGCTGCTTGTGGGGACATAGCCTGTGAGTGCAGCAAAGTCTTCACTTGGATTCTAACATGTATCCCAGGACCAGAATGAATTGGTTCCAGCTGCTTCTCGGCGCTCTCCCTACATTTCTGCAGAATTTTTCATTGCGTTTTGAAATAAGAAGTTTCTGGCTGGCCTTTCTCCAAAGAGAGCCTTCCGGACATGATGTGGCGCTGCTGTCAGTCACGCTCATAATCGCTCTGTGTAACGGTGTCTAGCATGCGGCTGAGTGAACTTCCCTGACACCTCCTAGCGGGGTGTCTTTGCTGCATGTGAATAAAAACAGAAGAGATATTGGCATTAACTACTTCACTGCCGACTGCTTCAGTAGAAACATCCCAGCAGTGCTCTTTATCTGTCGTAAAAGGGCTGTTGGAATTGGATGAGGAAGTTTTGGGTCAAGTCCCCAGTGCTGTAATTTCTCCTTAACCAGTGGTTCTCAACCCAAGTGCTGTGAGATTGTCCCTGGGTGGGCAGAGGTAGCTATGAGGTCTGGGTTAGAGACAGACTGGTTCCTTACCCATGCCTACCTTCCCCCAACACACGCACTCTTCACCCTCCAAAGTAGTCTTACAACACAAGGTAGTCTTACCTTAAGGAGCTAAGCTGTTTTGTATGTGCTGCCACTCTAACAGGGAGTAGTAGAGCTGGTTTAGCTCAACACAGTGCATGGGCTAATGAGCTCTGCTGAGCTGCTCCCTAGCTCCGGGGTCTGCAGCAGGCCTGACAAGAAGACGCCTTGCAGGAGGTCGGGTGGAAGACGAGTCCCAGGATTAAAAGGATTCAATAAACGGCAATATAGCCCATGTCTAAATATGTCTGAGCAAGATTTAACTTGACAGCAGCTCTTCTCCCCCGCCCCCCTTTTCCGCCTTGGGAGCTTTTGCACGTAGGTTGGCTTTGCCCCTCAGGACTTAAATGTTCATGTTTATGTTGAGCAGAAGCTGTCAGGAAGTCATAAGGCCCTGGTGGAAATGCAGGATGATGTGCTGGAACTCATGAGGTCAACCAGCAGAGAATATCCCACCTCCAAGGTAAGCTCTGTGAGCATGCCCTTCCCACCTCCGTGGCCTCAGAAATCCTTTCCCTTGGATCTGTTCTTTCCACACACACAAAAAATCCTTTCTTTCAAATAATCTCCAGCTTGTTGTTTACAGGAATATCTTATCCGCATCCAGGAGGTCCTAAATGCCACAGAGATCAATTTGCAGCACCTGACTGCACTGGTTGATTGTCGCAGTCTACATCTGGTGAGTACAGCAGGGCAGTGTGTGCAGCTGAGAAGCTGTGGCTGCTTGGATGCAGGCCCCATAGTGCTGAGCTCTCTGAAGGCAAGGGTGCAAGGACCTCAGGAGTACCAGGCTTGAGAGACTTGGCTGCTCTGCTCCTAGAGAGGACTGAGTAGTAGTGTTAGGCTGGGCAGATTAGCATAGGGAATTAGAGCTCTGAGATTTCATGGGCCTTAATTTGGTATAAACTTCATACAGCTCTGCCCAGGGTCCTTTCACACACAGTTCTTCACAGCCCTGGTTTAAGGCCTCTGCCATGGTCAACTGCAACTTTTTGCAGAGATGCAGATAAGTTGTTCAAGCCTATTTTAAGCTCAAGTGGGGCATCGGATGGAAGATCTGTAGAATTGGGAACATGACAATGACAGCTGCTGCTGCCACTTTAGGAATAACACTGAGGATTGAAGTAGAGTAGGCAGGCCTTTTTTTTTTTTTTCCTCCCTTTTCCTGTGCCTGTGGCTGAAATAACATACCTCCATCTGGACTTGAATCAGGCCCAGCATACCCAATTCAGGTCAGTAGGGTTCTTTAAAGAAACCATGAGCCTTCCCGAACCATATTATAGCAGCTTTTCAAGCTATGCTTTTAATGTTGTTAGTTGGTAAACTGCTGTGGAGGGTCAGAATCCAGGGGCAGTGAAAGCTGACTTGCAGAAAAGGCAGTGTTTTTTCTATGGTGAATACACAGCTGACTGGCTTCTTTCCCCAGGACTATGTCCAGGCTCTGACGGGCTTCTGCTACGATGGAGTGGAGGGGCTCATCTACCTGGTTCTCTTCTCCTTTGTCACTGCGCTCATGTTCAGTTCCATTGTGTGCAGTGTCCCGCACACATGGCAACAGAAGAGGTATGTGTGAGAATTGGATGCAGTCAGCTCTCACACACTCGTGTGTTCTTGGGCAATTTGCTCCTGCAGACTGGTCATTGGGTTTGTCCACTAGTATCTGGAATTCTTCACCGTGTACTCTTGAGAGTGGATTGACAGAAACCCCTAGGTCTAGTGGGAGAAGAAACTATCAACCTAGGTCCAGTGGGAGAAGAAACCATCAGTTTCTAACCAAGACCAAGGAATTCAGAATGTCTCAACTCAAAAGGTTTATTGCTGCGTACTGGTTTGGTGCCCAGTAAGAGTTCTGTTCTTCTGAGTTGGATGTTAATAGGCTAACTCAAGAAAAGAGTACTCCTTGTCTTGTATAACTATCCTGTTTTAAAAGTGCCTGTTCCCTTGTATTGCTTTTAAGGTTTTTATAAGTGGATGGGAGAGGGGGTGAGATCCTTGAAGCATTTAGGATCGTATGCTGCTTGCCTTATTCCATTCTTTGTCTCAGACTTGCCTAGCTCACTTCAGCTATGTGATTATGGCCAAATAAAAGGTGACTCCCCCATTTTACAGCAGCACTGGAATGGAAATTTCCAGCAGATATTTGATGGTTGTAAGATAATTTGACCAATTTGTCTTCCCCTAGCCTGGCAGTTAGTCAGTTGTTACACGAGTGCTCCTTTTTGCTTTTTATTTATCTGTTGAAAAGTGGACTGTGTTCCTCTGCAAAACATTCTTTTTAGCCAAGCATAATGTTTCCAGTGACTAAAAATGGTCTAGGCACCAAAATGGGGTATGGAAACTTCTGGGGAAATAAGGGGGCTTTCTTTACTGGAGAGGCTGCTGGGAATGCGTCACCTGCAGCTGTAGGGGGGTCTGCACCTGTGGCAGGGCATGTTTTCTCTTGCAGGTAAAAATCTGGTGTCAGTAACGTTTAGTTCCTTTTGTAAAATGTTGCTGCCCCCATGTGGTGCAAATGATTTCGTTGGAGGAAACTTGCTAAACTGTTTGACCCACCTCCCTGCCAGTGCAGCGTTTTGAAGTGTTGTGTTCAGTGCACTATCAGATGTGCCATGCAGCGGTGATGCATCGTGTTCTCAGGGAAGCAGAATAAGTTGGCGTGAGCAGCAAAGGGATATCGCAGTGACTAAAAAAAATCAGCAATGTCCTTCAGCTTAGGTGTCAGAGAGGAGTAATACAGTGGTAATACAGTGCTGCTGTGCTCTGAAGTTTAGAGTGCTGTCCCGTAGACCTGTACAAAGCAGCTAGTATTTGTTTTGGATTTGGATGATTCGGGGGACAGTGATTTGATTTGGTTACCCTTTTGAATCGCTGTCCTGAATCGATTTTTGGCTGAATCTGATTTGGAGATTTGGCTGCCTCCGAATCTGACAAACCATCCTCATCCCCTGCCTGGCCCCAGCTCCTGGCACTCACCAGCTCCTGTCAGGCAGGGGACGATACCCACTGCCCCGCACTGCATGGGAGACTCTGCCACGAGCCCTCAGAAGCCCTGATGGTTGCTGGTGAATGCTGGAGCTTTTTTTAAAAGAGTTGGGAGCTGGGGCTAGGCAGGGCAGCCATGGAGGGGGCCTGGGACTGGGTGGGGGCTGGGGAGTGCTCAGGGGGGATGGAGTAGGCAGGGGATGGGGCCTGGCAGGGGTTCTCATGGTCCCCTCCCCTGCTCCCTACTTACCACAATGGAGTGGAGGTCCAGCTCCCTGTGGCAGGAAGCAGGGACTGTCCTGAATCTCTAAAGCTGTCCGAATCTTTTCTGAACTGATTTGGAAAGCTTCGAATAGATTCTGACCTTTTTATTGGTCTCCTGATTCAATTTGGAGATTCGGCTGCCAGATTTCCTCCAAATTGAATCGCCACCCGAAGCTTTGCACAGCCCTACTGTCCAGTACATGTAGTGGATGGGGGATTCCTGTATCTTGTTTTCCAGGCTGAACGGCAGATTCCCTCTGTGCTTGAATCCACTTAAGCTTGTTAATGTGCTCATTCAGTTGGTGCTTCATGGAGGTTCTGTGTTGCCCTATAGTAAACCTTTTAGCAATGTTTCTTTCCTTCTGTTTTAACTGGCAACCCTGTAAACTCACTTTAGGATCTAAGCATTCATCTGTTTTCTCTTATATATCCTAACTAGTCCGAAAGGCAGCTACCATCAGTGTCTTTTCATGGATGGAACAGAGATTGGCTGTGTAACTGGATCAATGTTGTTGATGCCTATGAAGGAATAGAATTGCCTGGTCTCGTATCTAATGGAATGGTTCCACAGAGCTCCTCAGCATAAACCTATGTTTACTAAGTCAGTAAGATTCAGTTGCAGCACCCAAGAGGCAGAGCTGTCAAATTAGATGACTCCATTGATATATGGCATATTTTGGGATGAGCATGGGCAAAGCCTACTGTGAAGAACTAGCTCTAGTCAGTACAAGGTTCATGTTTCTGTAAACAGACCCACCCTGGAATAAATGGTAAGATTACTTTTGTAACCACAATGGCATGAGCATAAACCTACCATTGTGCAAATGCATGCATAAATCCAGCTTTTCAAAGTAGCAAGAGCTTTGTTTTTAGGATGGAAAGAACAGCCTCTAGGCACAGATGCTATTGTCACCAGTAACTAAAGTGTTCGGTGTACACACATGCATACACATGTGTACTCATACGCGTAGAAACTGGAGAAGCGTGCTTATGATCTTGCCATGTGTAACATGGGAAAACCTTGGGAAGCCAGTGCAACAAATGGAATTTAGTGGAAATTGAAGCCAAGTGAGGCTTCAACTGGTGGGAGAAGACTATGAAATGCCCATACTGTAACATGCCTCCTTTAACCAGATGCTTTCTTGGATGCATCCACACTTCAGTTGCATGGGTGGGGAGTTTGTGTATTTGACTGGTCTGCCAGGCCCTGGGGGAAGGACTTGGGATGTTGTTAAGAGATATCACTGTTTTGAGAGAGTCCAGATGGTGACTGTGGGAGGTCTGAGTCATTCTGGTGGTGGGGGAAGAGAGGTTTTGTGGGTTGTACTCCATGCTGCCATATTGAGACTTGCTGAATGGTTCTCAACGAGGAGGTGTGAAGGGTAGTTGTGTTAGTCGGATAACCACACGCTTTGGTATTGTGCAGACCCTGCTAATGTCGTGACTTTGAGGATAACTTTCTTTCTTTCCTGCAGGAGTTCAGATGATGATGGGGAGGAAGAGTCTGCTGCTCAAGGGAACAGACAAACCCATGATAATCTGTACAGGGTGCATATGCCCAGCCTCTACAGCTGTGGGAGTAGCTATGGCAGTGAGACCAGCATCCCAGCAGCAGCTCACACAGTCAGCAATGCTCCTGTCACAGAGTACATGTGAGTAGCCACAATGGGCAGCCAATTCTATCCAGATTGCCTTGATTCAGCTTAGTGGCAGGTGCCCACTGAGCAGAGGCAGCTGAAAAGGCCTTCAAGGCCAGCTCTGCCTTGAATTGGAGAAGCTTGTTAATAGCAGCCCTAACTGAGACAAAAATGATAAAAGGCTTGCAACTATTGCTCTTAGTGGAAGAAAATACACTTTTACTTAATGTGGGAAAGCTTGCTAATGCTGCAGTAGAAATATTGTAGTAGGTAGGTTACCTGAAACCACTTGCTGCCTGATGTTGTTGGTGTTGAATATTATCTTCCTAGGGAAAGGTTGGAGAGGGGTTTCACTTGGCTTCCATTGTATGATAAGTCTCGTGTCTCAAGACCCCATTAATCAGATGCAACTGTTCTGCCAGAGTTTTATGCTTCCCACGTGGTTGGGAGCTGCAGAACCACAGGTTCAGCCTTTGCCTGGAAGGCAACTCTGCTGTCTTTGCAGTCTGGGTTCAACCACTTCAGGGCCTTCATTTAGTAGACACCCCTTCCACAGAGCTTCGCACTTTAACCACCTGCATGGCCTGTTTGTCTTGGATTGCTTCATCTTTTGCTTGCCCTCCTCACCAATGCATTCTCTTTTAATTTGGTTCCACTTTTGGTTTGGGGGCAGGGAACCAGAGTTCAGATGCAGCACTCCATATGCATTCTCTTTTACAATGGTTCCAAGGGACGGGTGGATTCCCCTCATGGCATGCCAGTGATGGGACATGTAGGAAAAGCATTCCAGGAGCTGGATTTGCGGTGGTATTTTCAGGAAGCAGCCATGCCCTCAGTCCTAGACTCTCTCTGTCTCTGCCAGATCCAGAGTCCCCATACGGAGGAGGGGGCCACGTGCATCTGTCACCATCTATGTTTCCCTTCCATAGGAGCCAGAATGCAAACTTCCAGAACCCCCGTTGTGAGAACACCCCTCTGATTGGCCGGGAGTCCCCACCTCCCTCAGTAAGTTTGTCTTTACTGCTTCTCTCTGCTTCAGCCTCCAAGGCCAACTTCTGCTTTGGAGATGCACACGTGCCACTCTTGTAATACCTCCAGGGGGTGCTGATTGTGCAGCTGGAGGCAGGATCTGGCCCCTACATGGTAGAAAGCTATGTAGACAAGTCATGTCTAAGCTGCCATGGAGAATCAAAGCAGAGTGTGCTGTTGTGGTCACATATATATGTATGAGCAAGATCAAACTCACTCTACAAAATCACATAACACTCTGGTCCCTGTCCAGTGAACACTGAAGTGCATGAGTCGCGTTTTGGGTGACTTCAGTGCCATTCTTCACATGCATGCTGTTACTCACTTTTGCAGCATTGGTCCCTAAGGCTCAGAAAGAAGTTGTAAACTCAGAGTGAATGCTGAAACTCTCTCCTTAATCTGCCCTGCGAAGATGAGAAGAAACTTCCGATTTATTTTTAGTTTTATTCTTTGTTTCACAGCATTTTTAGATGTTATTTTAGAATTTCTACTCCTGTATTTAATTTCCTGAGGAGGAAAAAAAAAAAAATCTTTCATGGAAGGTTCTTTGGGAGCTTGGAGTGGCTTGGTAGCCGTTTCAGTCTGTTGGGTAAAATGCAGAGCTTTTATTTATGCCTTTGTAAAAGGTAGCTGAATCTTGTCCTCATTTTGCTGGATCCTGTGACTCTCTCTTCAGCACCATAACCACGTGGGGAAATGGGCCATCACACTGCCAGCTACTAACCTGCTAACAGTTACCAAGGATGCCAAGCAACACGCTTTCATGTTGAACCAGGCAGGCTTATTATAGTTACCATACTCGCTATTGGATCCAATTCAGGTTAACCAAGGGGGGGCCATGGGGCACTTCATGGTCTTATTTACATGCAGTCAGAAGTTCCTCTAACTTCAGCAGTGGCAAAATAGATAGGCAGCCCTTGTCTCATGCTGGCTGGGGTTTTTTGAACTTGCTTGAAATTGGAAAAGAAAAATTTGGGCCCCTGGTGTTCTGCACTTGAGCTCAGGAAGTGTTCTCGGCTCTTGGCAATGGGGCTGGCTTCAGAGGAAGTGTTGGTGCAGCCTACAGCACAGTGCCACCAACCACTGCTTTACCACTGGTATCTTGCATTGCAATCAACTCCTTTTAATACTGCACAGACCTGTATTGGTTGCTTCCTCTGGGGCAGAGCCCTGCTGAAGATCACTTCCCATCCCCAGAGCTCTTCTGCCTCAGAAAAGAGGCTTCTTTCTGCAGGGACTTTAGCCTTGGTTGAGAGGATTCCCTGGTGCTTCAGTAGCTGGTTGCTTTAATGACCTCAAGGGTGTATCCTAAGTCTTGATGCCTTCAGCTGATTTCTGAGAAGAAATGCTGGTAAGGGCTTTTTTTTTTCAAAGGAATTTCACTTGAGAACCAAGTGGGAAGGGGTCTGGGGAGCAGTACATCCTGGTGTAATGGACGAGGTGGAGAGGGGACACCTAATCCCCTGTCTCAGCTGTGGAGATGACTGTCCAAAAGGTGTGAGGACTAGGGTATAGCAGCAAATTTACCTTCCAAATAGATGAAAACATTGGCCCAAGCTGTTTAAGTTGAGGGAGGAGAAATGTGTCCCTTCTCACCTGCCACCCAGGCAAGTAGTGGGATAGAGAGGACCCTGTGGGATGTCGAACCTCCATGCTAAGTGGCTGAGGCCACGGTGTGAATGGAAGAAAAAGCTGATGGCACGCAAATCGGCCAACAACCCTGCAGTACGGACACTTCCCCTTTGGGTGTCGTGGCCATGAATGGAACCACGCAAGCAGAATCAAGGACATGGGACAGGCCAGAGGTATCCTGTGCGGCTCAGCTCGTGGGAACTGACTGAGAACCAGGCTGTAAGGATCCGACTGCATTGTTTGTCCTTTTTTTCTTTTCTCCCTGTCATTCCTTCTGTCGTCTCCTTCTTACCCCAGGGCCATTCCTGTAGGGGGATAGAGCCCTCATTGTCACTGGCACACATCACAGCGTTTCACTTGCTTGCACTGTGTTTTTCATGCACGTTGAGGCTGCACTCTCTTTTTCTCTCTCTCTCCTGCGTCATCACAGTTGTATTTGGCTGCCATGGACAGTAGCAGCCATATGAGCTGGCAGTTTAAGCCCTCGGACAGTGCACGGACGTACTGGTAACAGCGCCCACAAATGGAACAGGTACTGAAATAAGGTCCTTCTCGCTCAATCCCTTCTCCACTCCCACCTATCCCTCTCATCCCTGCACTATTTACCCTAGGCCAGTGCCTTATTTCTTCACGTTCCCTCCCCCTGCACCTTCCACCCCATCCCTTCCTGCCAAGAGTTAAGCTAAGCAGGCCTGCCCTGGTGCTGACTTGGTGGGTAGCTTCAACACTTCCCCTTGGCACTCGTCCCCGTGCATTGCAGCGGCCAGAGATCCCGTGCGAGCCCACATCGCTGCGTTCGAGAACAGGCTGAACACCTGGCCCCAGCAGTCCCAGGAAGCAAATCTGTTCCAGTTCCTCATTGCAAGAATCCAATTAGAACAGTAACAAGACTTGGCACACGAGCCTTTTAATAAGGACTGGCTGTTAGTTTCCACCTTGGTCTCCTTTTTGCTCTGACTGCCGCTCATTATCTCACCAATGTGATGACCCATGCTAGAGACCAAGGATATACCTTTTTTACCATCAATTTTAAGTTCCTCCACAGTCTGAACAACATGGTTGTCCTTAGGATAGCTGGCCTAAATGGGCTGTCACATGGCTTATCAGAACCAGCAGCCCCTCTCAGAGCTTAGCTGTTCAGTTGCCCATTTTATATTTTATCCTAGAATTCAAGGTGTGGAATAAGCAAGTTTTTTTTTTTTTTAAAAGCAATTCTCCCAGGTGTCCAGACACATGTTAACATCCTTGATTCTACATAGCTCTGTTCTAACACTTCCTTGTGCCAAAAGTATTCCATTAATTTCCTACATATGCTGGATGGAGCACTTGAGTCCTTTCCTGGCATCAGTCCGTAGTTAACAGGAGGTGGTTAAGACCCATCTCCAAGATGACAGAACCCCTCATTTCTTCTCTCAGCTCAAGGGCCATTTACCATAGGAAGGGAGCAGTTGTCTGAACCGCATTTTACAGTTGCAGTTTATGAACTGCCTGTGGTGTATCATCTGAATTCCTGGGCAGCACACCGGCTGAGATCAGCACAGAGATCTTTGCAAAGAAAGTGGTAATCGCAGCCTAACTGGAACACGTTAGCTCCAGCTGGAATGCAGGACCGTCTCCAGTCGGGTGCTGCAGCCAGTTTGCACTCAGCTCCCAGCCAGACTTGTACATACAGCTGCTGCTCCTCTGCATCTGCCATTCCTCCAGGGGCTCGTACACTTTTACCTTGCACTGGTGACCATTCTCTCATGTCACTGCTTGGTCTGCATTCTTGCCGCCTCTCGCCATTTGTCTGCTCTGCTTTTATGGGGTGCTTGGGGGTTTCTGAGACACTGGCTGACACGTGGGATCAGGGGTGGGCAGTTGCTTTGATGTTCTCTGTCACTGTGCATGACATGAACGGGTCTGTGTGCACACTTAATGCATGCTGCTCGTGCTGTCCAGAATGTCACCGCTTCCTTCACTCTGTTCTAACAGTCTTGCAGAGACCTTTCTTGGGTGTCAGGTCCTGGTGCTTGTGTGCTTCCTTATTCCACAGGTATTGCATTGGTGCTTTAGCGATGCTGTTTAAGGATCCGTCAACACCTCTTTATCCTCACCTTTTTTTCCAGGGAGTTAACTCTGAGTTTAAAATGTTTACTAGACTTAGACTTGACCCAAGGATCAAGGCTTTACCAGAATCACGCTCAGAGTCACATGGCTCACTGGAAAAGTAACAAGAAACCCCCCTGCTTTTCTTAAAGCTTTGCTTGGAACTTGGTAGCCCTCCTGGAAACTAGAACCATTTTGCTATTCCAGGATTCACTGGTTATAGCCGAGTACCTCTCCCCACAACCTTCCCCATGAAAAGACCTGCATATTAAACTCTCTAGTTCAGGGGTCAGCAACACTTTTGGGCAATGCCACAAACTCCCCAACTAGACTTGGAATATGTTGGCGTGTCAGGGGCAGGTGGTGGGGCATCTGCAAGGGGCCCAGTTCTTGTGGCAGTGCAACCTAGGCCCCTTCCCCCACCGTCTGTGCACAGGCATGCGTGCACCTGTCTCCAGCAGAGAGCCAGGCCAGGGCTCTGTGTCCCCGGTGCAGCTGCCTGCAGCTTCCCTGTTGCCTCCTCTGAGCAGCCCAGGCTCCATGGTGCATGGCAAGGGTCTGCTCCAAGTCTAGACTGGCTGTGGCGGGCAGCTGGGATGTGGCAAGCAGCTGCACCAGCATCCACAGAGCCCCAGCCCAGCTTGTTGCCAGCAGTGGATGCATGCACGCCTCAGGGTGTATGGTGGGGAAGGAGCCAGGGGCTGCTCTGCCACAGCAAGGATTGGGCCCTTCACTGCTCATCTGCCACTGGTAACGAGCTGGGCCGGGGCTCCGCAGACCCCAGTGCAGCTGCTTGTAGCCTCCCAGCTGCCTGCCACTGCTCACCTGAGCTCTGGGCAGGCTCTTGTTGCCTGCCACAGAGCCCAGGCTGTTTGCAGCAGGCACTGGGGAGGCTGCAAGCCAAGCCCTGGCCTGGCTCACTGCTGGTGGCGGGTGTATATGTGCCTTAGGGCAGATGGTGGGGGACCCAAAGGGGCCTGATCCATGTTGTGGCAGTGCAGCCCTAGCCCCTTCAGTGCCATCTTCCCCAAGGCACATGTGCCAAGCAAAATGCCTTCATGTGCCACGCTCTGCCATGTGCTGGGGTTGCTAACCCCTGCTCTCGTTATTTAAGGTACTTTTATTAAACTATAAAGTTTCAAGCCTAGCAGTTTTATTTTCAAATTCATTTTTAAAGCATGGTAAGATTTTAGGGCCTTAATAATGAAAGGGGATAAAAAAGGCCGGAGGTAGTTTCTGTAAGTCCTTCTCACGCTAAGATGACTAGCGCTATGCAGGGGGTGGGTGAGGTGCATCTGCTTATTTTGTAGACAGTTTTGCCATACAGTTTAATTGCGGTGCAACTCACGATCTGCAGAGACCTCAAGTTTTTACCTGGTGAATATTTAAGTGTGGAGTCTCAAATCGAAGGACTCCATGCACGTTGGTGTTCTGAACCAAGAGTTCTCATGCATGGAAACTTCCACTGCTAATCACCCAGCAATTGGCGAATATACCCAGCTGGTACTTAGTGGTGAAAAACGTTAGTGAAAGGAGGCCTAATTGGCAGGGGTAAAACGTCTTCAAAATGTTGTAATACAAATATAGAAGCCATAGCAGATGTAGCTCACTGCTAACACTTCTAGCTCACTGGTAAGTGAATGATTGCTGAGATCCATCAAGCATCTCAAGACCAAATCAAAACCAAATGCCTGTGTACTCATGATTGCCCAGTATGAAAGCGGGCAATATAATCAAAATAGGTATTAAAATTTGTATCCCTAACATGATGTGAAAAACAATATATGGGTGTAGCTTGTCCTGAAGACTCCTTTTCAGACCTGAAGGATCCAGAATAGACTTTCTTAAACCTTCTATGAAAGCTGTTTTTTGGTATTAATTTTTTTTTTAAAAGAAAGGAAATTAAATACAATCTTCTGTCTTGAAAGAACTGCTACAGATGAGCCATTTGCAAGCAACTCAATTGAGTCCAAAGTGTCACCCGTTAGATGTGAACTGTTCGGCTCACACTATGATGCTTAACAGTTTGTTTGTTTTTTAAGCAGGCAGAGGCACGATTGTTTAACTGTACCAGTAACCTAGTCGACTTTGGTCCATATGGCTGCAGCTGTCTTGCTCTCATAACTAATTGGTGTATCTACACCTACTAGCTTGCGTAAACATTGGTATCTGCATTCAGGGCGTCTATCTCATGCTCCTTCAGCAGGGTGGATGCGTTCTTACCTGACGTGACAATCCACTTTACGCAGGGCAGTACACTTGAGGATAACTAGCTGCTTGGGATCCCATGTACCCTTCCAAAATTGCTGTGCTACATTATCTTGTTACCAGCTCACCATGCAGTCTGAGCGAAATGTTGGCTGGCTCAGCTGCTTCGAGTTTTGAATTAAAAGCTGTGTGCGGACATACAGCCCTACTTTAAATGAACCATAACAGTTCAAAGACGGTTAAAATTTGGGAAGTGGACAGGATCTTAGGCATGACAGACCTGAGTTAAGGAGAGAACTTCAGCCTTAACTCTGACTCCCCTGGCTTGTGTCCGCTTGTGAGACAAATTGGGGTGGGTTTAAAACAAAGCAAAACTCCGTGCTCGTCTGTCTGTCCAGTTCTTCCTTGACTTTAAATCATTCCGTTTCTGGGTGGCATTTAAAACTACTGTGTTGTTGGATAAATGGGAGCAGTCCAGTGCTTTTTGACCTCTTGCATGTCTGTAGACATATGTAGTACGGCTTCAAAATGCTGTTCATTAGGTTGTATCTGTCTCTTGATGTGAGAATTCTGCAGAGACTGGCTGTAAGTCTATATCCAGGAAGCGACTGGGGGCAGGGGGAAATGTGTTCCTAGTTTCTTTATCTAAATGCTCCCTGCTCTTTGAGAACCTGGTAGGTGAGGGGTGTTTCCCTCTGTCCATTCCACGTTTTCCTTTTCCTACCCCTGCTTTCCGCACAGTATAGAGGGAAGATTACTGATTAAATGGTTCTCCTTTTCACAAGACCTTTTTCAGCCTGTCCTCTGAAGAAACCCATGTAAAGAACTTTAGATTTTTTTTTTTTAAGTTCTTTGAGCTAATTTGGTTGATGCAAGGTTTTTTGGGGTTTTTTTACCAGTACTTCAAACTTTACTTTTGTGATAGTGGGATAGCTAATATTTAAGCAGCTGTGTAATGCGTCATTCCTGCTACTAGTTAGATGCACATGTGAGAGCACACACTTTACATTAAGAAATTAGTGTTGGATTGGTGTCCTATCTCACTCACTTTGAAAGGCATTTAAGAATGTGTAGTCAACAAATAGTAGCATATCAAGTAGTATACAAATACACTACATTTTAGTCTTGCTGAAATGGGCATATCTTCTCCGTGGTGCAGAATCAGTCCTGAACACGGGAATGCTGCTGGCAAAATTCAGTTAGCACTGAAAAACACTTTGGGGCTCTGCTGTGGAGTTCTGGGACATGCCATCATGATCTTGTCCAAGAGGCAGGGCAAAAGGTATTGCAATATAACTGATACGCTTAGTTTCATAATTACATTTTTCTTGGCTTTTTGGGTAGCCAGCTTCATTATGCAGTGTCAGTTATAAAGTGCTAAAAATCTAGACATATGGGTAGCATTGTCAGGAAGTTTTAAGTCTCTGTTCACTGCCCAGCTGTGAAGTGGCTGTTCATACTATGAAGACACATGGAGTGCCAGCTGCAGGAGCAATAACACCATGCTTATGGTGGCTTTCTTAGACATGCTCACATACAGAGGCCAAGACTTCATGCTTACCTCTGCATGTGGGGAATAATGTTTGAAGTGGCATAGCTCTGCTCCTAGCAGCTCTGAAATCTGAGTAACACAGGCTCATCCAAAGCACCTTAAATTCCCTCAACATTAACTAGCAAAGCTTCTTGGCCGCTGTGAGTTTCTGCCATTCCCCACCGAAAGCACAGCTGTGCCTACTACCAGACTAGTTCTAAACTAATTCTTGATGTCACCCATCCCATTGCTGGTTGATAAGTCCCAAGTGACTGCATCTTTTCCCAGCCTGGTCAATGTTTGAAACTATCTCAGATAATTTATTAGTATGTATGCAAAGGCCACAATCACCCTTCTTATTGTAGCAGAATGAAAGCTTATTGCTCTGACTTGACTATATTATGACCTGTGGAAACCAACCTTGTTGTGGTTTCACTTCTGTGGGTCCATGGCTGCCCTGTCAACAGACATGGGCATAAACCTACACCCGCAGGGATTTGTTCTTCAGCGGTCCTTGGCCATAATTGTTGTGATGCCTGTGGTCTGTTGAAGTCCCTGTTGCACACTCTCAGTATAACTCACTCTTCTGGGGGGTTTTCGAAGCTTTTCATCCTTCTACATGGCTGAAGAAAACAATACAACTGACTGCTGAGTCAAAAAAAGGCTGAAATCCGGAGATGTGTGTTTACAAGAGCAGTGCGCCCTCATCCCCCCTCTTACTCCTACTTAAGTATGGAGTACTCATGAAACACCGATTTATGGTGCCTCTTGGCACTGGTATTTCCTTCCTGGTGGGGATAAGGGGTATAGGTTATTAGTATGTATGCAAAGGTTGCAGCCAGCCTCTTCCTGCAGCAAAATGAAAGTTTGTTGCTCTGCCTTGACTATTTGACTATGTTATGATCTGTGAAAATTTCCCTTGTTGGAGACTTCAAGAGAACCAAGCCGAGAGGCTTCTTGGTAAGCCACGAATAAACCAAAATGAGCTTGGGAAGTGGTAATAGCCCAGCGTTTCATGTTGGTGCTGCTCATTTTGACTTACCGTTTGTTTTATTTTTTTTGTCTTTCTCCAGTACACCTCCAGCATGAGAGCCAAATACCTCGCCACCAACCAACCTCGCCCAGACTCTGGCAGTGTGCATTAAAAATAACACACAGTAAACTAAACAGATGTGCCAACTGCTGTGCCCCCCCACCTGTGCTGTCCTCAACCCTGCTGTCCTGCCCCAAACCCAGCGCAGATCCTCCTCCTCCTCCTCCTCCTCCTGCTTCTCCAGTACAAATCACCCCTCCAACCTGGTACCTGTCTCTTGGGAATCTGAATGGATGCCCCTTCCAAATTAAACCTACATCTAGCTGTACCTGGTAGGGGAAGGAAGAGAGAGAGAGAGAATGAGCATGCACATGCAAGCATCTGAAAAAAAGATCACCAGCTCATCTAGGTTTGCTGTGTTTGGGGCCAGCTCTGTCAATAGCCTATCAGGAAATGTTTGCAAACACCTCTGCTTCTGACCCCCCCCTCCCCCCTCCATTCTCCAGAGGGACTGGATGAAAAACGATTTCTATCTTCAGCTTGGTGAGGGGATCAGCAAATCTGCTCAGCCTGCAGCGTGTTGAAGAAGGAAATGCTCCTTGCACGTGGCTGTCATGGGCAGAGAAGGAAAGCCATGCCCATGGGCCACCTCTTCAATGCCTGTGCAGCCGGTGTTTCTGCAGAAGTCGTCTTGCCTCTTGTCCCCTGTGGAAATTTGCCTTCTGGTGCACTGAATATCTGCTTTACTTGGGAGCTCTACCTTGGCTTTATTTAGAACAAACAGAGCCACTGTGTCTCTGGTGATGTTGGTCAGCTCAATTCCTCTTTCTTTCCCCTTTCTATTCAGCTTTTGAATTCTCGAGGAGGAACTGCATGTTCCCAGCACCAGCCAGCTGCCCTGGATGTGTCCTTGCCTGGCCATAGCTCTGCGCCTGACCTTTCTGCTCCGTCAGGGAAGCCCATGTCTTCGCAGATGGCATTCTGGGCATTGCCTTTGTGAGATCAGCACACCGAGATCAAATGAGCCAGCAACCAACCCACTTGGTGCCAAATTTTTCCAGGAAAAGACTTTGTAAGGGTATAAAGGTTGTCGGGGGGGTTTTGGTTTGGTGGGGTTTTTTTTTTTTTTTTTTGGTTTTTTTGCACTAACTAGTTTCCGCTCTCTAGGGCAGTAGCCTGGCACTTGGTTTTGTGGGACAGTCAACTTGCAAAGGCAAAAGAGACTAAGCGCCAGTGGATTTATAACAAATGCAAGAACTCCGAGGGTGTGGCCCATGGCAGATTGCTGGACTCTTCTTATGAGTTGGGGTGGTGTGTTGCATAGAAATATGGAGTCTCAGAGCATTGGCTGTAGTGGAAATCCCTGGGGCGCACACCCCAAACACCTCAAAAGATTGGCAATTTCACCACCACCTTTCCTCGCCAGAATCGTAAATCAAAGTGAAGTCTCAAAACTATTGTGAATGTCAGAACAAGGTTTTGTTTTGTTTTTTTTTTTTAATTGTATTTTTATTCCTCCTCATATTGCTAACCACTAACATCAGGCACATGCATACAGACTCCCAGAGCCTCCTTGGCATGAAACACAGGTGTGGTAGGTGGCGGGTGGGGGACACGTTTGGTGCCCGGAGAGGGGGGAGGCATCACACATCAATTTCGCACTTTCCATTGAAGAATGGTGCTCTACAGGGCATAGACCACTTCATATTAGAAAAGAACCCACCCTGCAGCGATGATGCAAGTAGTGTGTAGTGTTCATTCTCAAGTAAGTAAAAGACGCCTTTTATTTTACCTTTCTGTACAAGCCATTTTGACCCAGTCGTTTGGGTTGATGTCAAGCCAGTGACAGGAGGAGTCAAAGTAATCATTGAGGTTGGGACACTGGACAAGACAGCTCAAACCTCGCTCTGTGATGTTGAGACTGCATTGGGGAAGAGGATCCATTTCTCACCTTTCTGTTCTCTCTGCATAGAGTGTACGTTACGTAGCCTTTCAGCCTACCACTGCCTCTCCTCGGGCCAACGTCATTGGATTCCCCCAGACTTGCAGCCAGATCTGTGCACTGTGCCCTTTATGCTTCGACTAGGTCATGAGTTATCTTATCATCGCTCTGTGGATTGTTGCATATTCCACTGCTCATTAACCAGGGTGCTAACACTTCTCTTAGCAAGTCACCTACTTGGAGGGAAGAGCAGCAGGTAGGGGGCAAGTCCTGAGATGCCTCTAAGAAGCTGGTAGCTGGCAAGTTCTGGGTAAGCTTCAGACCCTTGGAGAAACAGGGTGAAGGAAGGGAAACAGCACACAGCCCAGTTCTCTGAGAAGGAAAGGCTTTGAGGAAAATGCCACCATGCTCTACTCCCCTTCTCTTAGTCTGACGGGAAAGCTGAGCACATCTGTGTGAGTACAGACCACTTAGCCTAACAGCTTCTGGCCGGCCACCTGGCTACTTATAGCACGGCAATGGGTGTAACCAACTGGGAAAACCAAAACTGTATTGTCAGTATTTCAAAGCCCCATGGTTTGCCACTTAATAAGCACATCAAATCCTTTCCCAGGTCATCTCAGCCAGGTAGGGTCTGCAGGCTCAAAAATACTACTTACAGTTGTAGTTTTAGAGAGGAGTTGTCATTAAATTTGCTGCCTGCCTCTTGGTACTGTGGCCCCAGTACTCAGAGGCAAATGCTACTTGAAGGAGAAGGCAGCAGAAGGAGGGAACCTTCCATCAAACAGGTGCTTTCACTGTCGACTTTGCCATATGAAGGATGCAGCATCACTCTTCTTGTGTCCCATGGAGCCATGGATGGAGGTGGGATGTGGAATGCCTCTGTTCCTACTGTCCATGTTAGTAAGGAGGAAAAAGCTAGTACCTTTAAGGGCTGCATCCAGGTCAGAAATGGTGTCAGCTTGCTTTCATCCAAGGTTTGGCTTAATTACTAAGTGCATTGTTTACAGCACAGTTTACAACAGTGATGGGGGTTCAGAGTTCTGTAGCAAGATGCAAGTTGGAGATCTCTGCTTGACTGTGCAGCGAGAGGGTAGTGCCATGGAGACTGACCTCTCCTCTGCCACCTCCTTCAACCCCACGTGCCAGAGAAGCAAGGTTGTGGGGCGAGCTGTGGTGCTCCTTATTCCAGCCAGGACCTCCTTTACTTGACACAGATTTTGCACTTTTGTAAAGAACATGGAGCCCTACTCTCCTGTGGCATGTGATACAGGAGCCTGCATATGTTACCACAACTGTTTTTTTTTTTGTTTGTTTTTTTAATGGATCCTTGAGCCACGCTGCAGAATTCCTCGGGGCAAGTCCAAATGGGTCTGCTTCAGAGCCAGTAGTATGTTGGTTCATCTAGATGTAAGATGAATGGCAGAGCCTGTTAGTGGCCAATCTGGTGTAGTCTGTACATACCCTGAACTGATGCTATTGCAGTATGTCTGTGGAGTGGCCCTTTTCCCAGCAGATCTCCCAGCCTGACCCCCCTGTAGAGTGAACGGCAGATGCTGACTGGCAGAGAGTAACATGTTCAATGGCATTACTGGTAACCAGAATCCAAGCTCTCGGATGTGTAGTGAGTAAAGCTGCAGAGATTTTTTTTTTTTTTTTTTTTTTCCCTCTTCCATAACTTTTTAATGTGATAAAATGTCAATGCCATATCACTCGGGATGAGCTGCATCCCAGCTTGACTTGTTGACAGCGTATCATCTCAGAACCTGAGCCATGTTACTGATTGCTAGTACAAGGCTCCAACCATCAGGGGAGAAAACTCTGACCTCTGGGAACCTCACTAACAGCAAAATGGAAGGCAGCTTCCCTCTGTTCAAAGGTGACTGCAACAGTGAAGACTCTTTGTATTCTTTTTTTAGAAGCACAAACACGGCCATCAGCTTGACCCATTGGTTTGGTTGCTTTCCATCACATAGCCACGTGCAGTTTTAATTTGGAAGTGAACTCTTTCAAGCACACAAGCATCTCCAAAATGTGAAATGTAAATAGCATGTTGGACTCTTATGTCCAGTGTTCAAGACTGCATTGTAATTGTAAAGGAATTTTTGAATCAAGACTTGGCTGTGAATTTCTTGTGCTGTCTTGGGAATAACTGTAGTGTTTGTATCCTGTATGTAATATTAACTGAGTTCATTTTACTTGCTGATAAAAGGGTTCAAGTGGAGTTTTTAGCATCTATCCATCTCTCCAGTTACTGGAGGGATCAGGGGCTACTTTTCTCCAGGCACCCCTGTTTAATTTCTCTCCACTGAAAGGCATTAATTATTTAAGCATAGCCAGCTCGGCTCAGTCAAAGGGGTGCTTTGGAGCTGGACATTCTCAGAGGGGGAGTTTTTATTATTATGATTATTATTGCTGTTAAATGATCCCAGATCAGGATTCCCATAGAAGTTTCCCATAACATTTGAGTGTTCACGTGGAACATTCAGGCTTTCCCAGGGAGAGCTGTTTCCTATGGCCTGGCTTGGTACCCTTGTATTTGTTCTTGGCACTGCAGTTTGGGTTGCAGATGGAACCACTTGGATGCTATTTGGATGAGCACTGTACAAATGAGTACAGACCAGTGGTGTTCACCCTACAGCCTGTTGGCCCTTTCTAGCCCCAAAAGGGACTATATTCAGCCTACAGCCTGGGGGATTAACAGCAAGCAGTTTGGCCCTATACATCCCCTTCCCTATCTTGTACTGTCTCACTGATTCCCCTCAGCAGTCTGGAGGTAAGCTGTCTTCCTCCCTCCCCCTACACGGGCCGCCACCTCCCCTACTGAAGGGTAGTGGTGGTCTGTGGTGCGGCCAGACCACAAGCACCCAGACAGATGCTGGTATAGATGGTAGCCCACTGACTTCTGGTCCTGGTTTCTCTGTGATGGGAGAAACTTGAGGTTGATGCTGAGGCAGCACATTTTAGAGGAGAGAGAGAGACATCTGTGTTGCTGACTGCAGCCCCTTCATATGATTTAGGTGTAGATGAGTTCCTGTCTTCTGAGGATAGCCAGCGCAGAGGAAGAGGAGAGATCTTGCTGGTGCTGAAAGGACAGAGTGGAGTCTGCAGACACTGTCTTGATGGCCTTTCCTTTTCATGCATTGCAAGCCCCTTAATTACCAGGCAGGGGCATGAGCAGATAGCGGTGGAGACTGTAACGTTAGAAGAAATTTCTAAGCACTTGTTAAAAGCTGTGGCGCGTCCTCAACCAGGAGCTGCTGCTGCTGTTGCTGCTCCTCCCTAGAGCCAGAAATCAAAAAGGAGCAGAGGCAGGAGATTGTCCACACTATGGGATGCGCTTTCTTTTAGCCCCTTTCCCAGGTGCTTTCAGTGGAGCATGGGAGATGGTAGCACTGCAAGATCTTGCTTCACTTTGGGTTCAGCCTCTTGCGTGAAGCAGTGAGTAGGAAGATGGAGCGTTCCAGCTCTTGGCTCACACAAAGGTGGAGAGAGGCTGTGTCCTCCTGTGGTTAGGCAGTCTCTAGCATCCCTCAGAAAAACTGAGACACCCAGTCCCTTCCCTCCCCACCAAATATCTAGAAGCATGAACTCCACTGTCTACTGGGCAGGAGGACTTGGTGGGGTAGGGACCTTTACTTCCATGCACTCAAGATGGGTGTTTTCTTACAACTCATTCTCCCGGTCTTTCATGGTTGAGTTGCAGATAAATGATGGATGGTCTTTGGTAGTGTCAGCAGGAGCAGTCAAAGCCCTGGATGCTTGTAGCAACACTAGGCTGAGTGGGCTGCTCTTCTACTGCAGAGTGGAGTCTCCTCCTGTCTGTTGCAGGCATGTTGCCCAAACAGGAGGGGAAAGCGAGAGGGGATGCGGTCCAGAGGTTAAAAGACAGCCCGGGAGCTGGGGATGTTCAGCTGTACTTGACTGGGCAAATTGCTGAGCTTCTCCAGGCCTCAGGGCTGTCAGTGAGATGGAGCAGTGCCTGCCAGTGCTTTTCCACCTGTGTGCCCAGGGGTATTTCTTTTATTTTGCATTCTCTCCAACTGTGCCCATGGGTCTGAGCACGTGAACAAAACAAAACGTCAAAGACGAAGCACTTGCAGAAGTGCCAAGTATTCCTTACTGCAGAGAAGTAATTCTCCCATCAGGGTCCTTTGAGGTGCTCTGTGTATCTGATACCACATTTCTCCTCACTATGCAATTCCATACTCTTCTCCCCTGTTCCCAGACAGAGTTTAATGAGCCGACTTCTCCAGGGGCCCGGCATCCAAAGGCTGCTGAAGTCGCGGAAAGACATTGTTGACTTTCAGCGGCCTTAGGAACAGACCCCAGGTTCATCGCACGCCTTGGGTCCCGTGTTAGCTAGCATGAGCCAGGAGGCCCCCGCAGGTTTAATTAACCGTCATTTGTTAAGAGGGAAGTTCTTTAATTTCAGTTTTTCCTTTGACACTGTGTGCACGGAAACTTACCGGTGAACATGTAACTGGCCTTTTTGTAATTTTCTGGTTTTGTTCTTAACCATAATGGTTGTATATCATACCACTTTATATACATATATATAATATATAAATATATATAATTTTTTTTAAAACCTTTGAATCTGCTAGTTCCTCTTCAGGTGTTCCTGCACTTACCCAAAATGTTTTTAAATTGTGAGGGTTAAACTGAGGATTGAGCCCCTTTTTGTATCTTTTTTCCTTTTACTTCAGTAGTTCTATTGATTGTACCGTAGCTATTTTTTACTGTAGCTTTTTTTGTTTGTTTTGCAAATACTAAAAAAACAAACAACAACAACAAAAACTGAAACAAAAAAAACCTAAATGTAATTTCTGTGGTTTCTATTCACCTTGGGTTTCATGTTTTAAAATAAACAGTTAAAAACAAGCCTACATACCACTCTTCTATTTAATAACTTTATTGGTAGCATATTCTGCTTTTAATATATATATTATTTTTTTTAAGGCATATTTTACTACAGTACACAAAGTTGTATATTCTTAGCCATGCACTGTGTGTGTGAAATAAAGCCAAGTGGTAACAGTTCCCACAGGGACAAAGGGAGTAGAAACGATCTAATACTGTGTTTTGTAGAAATGCCAGTGAAGTTTGGGATGTACACAAGTATTTTCAGGCCATTGCTGTGTCTTTCATTCTGGATCTGATTTTTTTTGTTTGTTTGTTTGTTTTGTTTTTTTGCGTTAGAAATCCTGGCATTTATAACCACATCCCAGGAGCACACCCCGTGCTAAAACTGGGTAAGTCAAGTTTCTCAAGAGTTGAATGAAGACAATAATCAAGGTGGTGGTTTCCCCCCAGCACAGGGAAAACTCTGAATCAAGATCATTCCTTATCAGTCTTCATAAGCTTTAATGAGGAACGTGTTCTTGGCAGATTTTCCTTTCGACTGTCCCTTCCCGTTGTAACAAATACCCATGTGGAAGATGGTGAAGTGGCTGCTTGCGGCATGGGCCCACTGCACATTTGAAGGAGCCGCACGCTGATAAAGGGATCGCCTCCCTGATCCGCTGGCTGTGTCAGGGTCTGCATATTGTTCTAGGCATTCCACGCACTTGCTGTTCCAATGCCCTTTCTCTCTATTGTGCTTCAGCAACAGTAAGCGAAAGGATTATCTTTACTGGGAGAAGTAGAAACTTGACTCTGTATGTTCTCAGGTGGGCTGAGAGTATGGGAGAAGCCTTTTGTCAACATAAGCTGGGAAGACTAGCTGGGGTCTTCTGGACCTGGTCTCGGCTCTTGCAGTATTTTAATTTTTTTTTTTTTTTCCCAGGCCTTCATCTGCATGATGTTCTGGCCACATGGCATCGCCACATAACAGAGAAGCTAAATCTGTGGTCTTCCTGTCAAGTGGTTTTTGTTTGATCTGTGGGGTCTACTCACCTTGACATAAGGGTTCTCTTTTTAGCAGTGATAGCTGCCTTCCACTGTCTAGTACTTCACCGCTGCTGGTGCCTGGTGCACCAGAGCAAGCCCTAGGCATCGCCAACTAAGTCTGGAAAACCTTGGTGAAGTCAAATGAGCAACTGTGGAAACCAAGTTGCCAGGTCTTGATGCTCAGTCCAGCTGCCGAGTTCCAATTGCTCAGGATGGAGATAATGGGAAAAAGAAAAAAGGGGAGGTGAGCATGTGGGAAGGGGCAGCGGGGGATGGCTAGAGAAAACGGGCAGTGGAAAGGCTTACCTAAACTTCCCTGGGAGCACCCAAACGGCAGCTTCCGAGTCCCCGCACGGTAGATTTGCTTTGAGAAACCAGAGCTTTGAAGCTGCTGCAGTTCCAGTGAAAGTCGCCTGTTGCCGTTTGCTGCTTTGGGCTGAGCGCTGAACAATGTGGCAACGCTGCCACGAGATGGCGGCAGCAGCAACCCAAAATCACTGGGGGTGATTCTGCCGGGTTTGAGCAAGGCTTCTGAAAGGCAGGTGGGCTCTCCGGCCCTGTCAAACATCCTGCAGACCAAAATGTGAGCTCCTTTTCCCCCAGTGTTAACGAGTACGGAGTACTGCTCCCCTCCTGGTGTGAAGATCTCCCTGTCTCTCGGAGTACTATGCGGAGCAGCAGGCCAACAGGATGAGCTCCTATGTCTAGGATCATAGCCCCTGCCTTGCACCTGTAAAAGAGTTGGGTTGACTTACTGATAGCCCGAGTGCAATGGGCTGTGGAAAGACTCCCATGGACTTCAGAGGTGTGTGGAAGTGTTCAGGGCGCAGCTGCTATCAGTCCTTTCTTACCTACAAATTCACTGATTTTGAGTTGCTGGTATTTTGATTGTATTGTGGCACCCAAACTTAAACACTAAGCCTTTGTGTGTCTGGAAAAGTAGGTCAAAGTGGTGGGGTTCATTGCCCCGCAGCTGGCATACAGAAGTCTGGATGTCGGGGTGGTACCAGGGGAATGCAATTCTGGTGCCCCATGTCCCTGTCCTTTCCTCTGGTCCCTGGCTTTTGCTGAGGTGCTCTGGTCCATTAGAAGGGAAAACCAGGCATGGTGATTACAACTTGATAGTGGGTGTCTACTACAGATTGCCTTGCCAGGGGGATGAGCTGGACAGGGATTTCTTGGGTCAGCTCGCGGAGGCAGTAAAGTCAAGGGATGTGGCTGCCATGGGTGACCTAAACTACCCAGACATCTGCTGGGAGGAGCAGTCAGCCATGTCCAACCACTCATGTAGGCTCCTAGCCGGGATACAGGACCTCCACCTAACCCAGGAGGTGAGTAGTCCCACCAGGAGAAATGCCTTGCTGGACTTGGTCCTTGCCATAGGCGACGACCTGGTGAGGGCTCTGCGGGTACTCGACCACCTGGGCTACAGCGATCATTGCCTGCTGGGATTTACTATCCAGTGCAGGGTGGTGAAAGCAAGCAGCAAGGCAGAGGCCCTTGACTTCAGGAGGGCTGATGTCTGTAAGCTGAGAAGGTTAGTAGGAGAGGCATTGAGCTTCAATGAGGTGGGAGTCCAAGATGGGTGGTTGTTCCTCAAGGAGACGATCCTCCGAGCTCAAAGGGAGTCAGTCCCAATGCGCACCAAGGGGGGCAGGAGGGCTAAGAAGCCCCCGTGGCTTGGCAAAGGCATCCAGGGATGCCTGAGGGCAAAAAAGGAGGCGTACAACAGTGGAAGCAAGGGGCTATAGCCAAGGAGGATTATGCCTCTGTTGCTGGGGACTGCAGGGAGGCTGCTAGGAAAGCCAAGGTGGAGATGGAGCTAGGGCTAGAAACCAGAATTAGGGATAATAAAAAGTCCTTTTTCAAATGCACAGGAAGTAAGAAGGTGGCACCAGGTAATGTGGGGCCCGTACAGGATAGGCTTGGCAATCTGGTGATTATGGCAAGTGAAAAAGCTGACCTTTTTAACGAATTCTTTGCTTCCATATTCCTGAACAGGGACCAGGACATCTCCCCCCACTAGAAGTGAGGACGGACCCAGGGGAGGCACCGCCATGCCTAGGGCCAGGGACAACCTAGTTGGGGAACTTTTGGAGGGGCTGGATGTGTTTTAAATCAGTAGGTCCAGATGCTGTTCACCCAAGAGTGCTGAGGGAATTGGCGGGGGTCATAGTGGGGCCCCTGGCATGGCTCTGAGTGCTTGTGGGGCACTGGCCAGGTACCAGAGGATTGGAAAAAGGCCCATGTGGTCCCCATTTACAAGGGGAGAAAGGAGGACCCCAGCAATTATAAGCCAGTAAGTCTTACCTTGGTCCTTTGAGAATTATCAAGGAGCACATCTGCAAGGGGCCAGCAGGGGAGGAAATGCTCAGGGGCAACCACAAGGGTTCATTGAGGGCAGATCCTGCCTGACTAACCTGGTTTCTTTTTATGATCAGGTCACAAAGTCCCTGGACGAGGGTGTCAGGGTGGCTGTCGTCTTCCTGGACTTTAAAAAGGCTTTTGACACAGTTTCCCACCATGTTCTCTTAAAAAAACTAGGTGACTGCAGCATTGATGCCTACAGGCAGATGGGTGGCAAACTGGCTAGATGGTCAGACCCAGAGAGTGGTGGTAGACGGTTGTTTTCGACCTGGAGGGATGTGGGCAGTGGAGTCCCCCAGGGCTTGGTCCTGGAGCCTGTACTGCTCAACATCTTTATCAGCGATCTGGATGTGGGTGTGGAAAGCACGCTGTCCAAATTCACTGATGACACCAGGTTGTGGGGTGAGGAGGGCCTGCTGGAGGGGAGGGACAGAATCCAGCTAGATCTGGACGGGTTACAGAGGTGGGCAGATGAGAGCAGGATGCAATTCAATGTAGACAAGTGCAGGGTGCTGCATCTAGGGAGAAGGAACCAGCAACACCCCTATAGGCTGGGGAACTCCCTTCTTGTCAACACGGTGGCCGAAAGGGATCTTGGAGTCATTGTTGACTCCAGGATGAACATGAGCCTCCAATGTGAGGGAAGCAGACAGTAAGGCTAACTGCACCTTATGCATCTATAGACGCATCACGAGCAGGTCCAAGGAGGTGATCCTTCCCCTCTGTGCGGCACTGGTCAGGCCGCAGCTGGAGGACTGCGTCCAGTTCTGGGTGCCGCACTTCAGGAGGGATGTGGCCAGCACTGAGAGGGTGCAGAGGAGGCCACTTGCATGGTCAAGGGGCTGCAGAGCAGGCCCTATGAAGAGAGGCTGAAGGGCCTGAACCTATTGAGCTCCACAAGAGGGGATCTGGTGGTGGTTTACCAACTCACCAGGGGGGACCAGTGGGAATTGGGGGAGGCTCTGTTCCCCCGGGCACCACCCGGGGTTACTAGGGCTAACGGCCACAGATTGTTAGAGAGAAAGTTCAGGCTGAACATGCAGAGAGATTACTTTACTTTACAGTTAGGGCTGCCAGGCTCTGGCATGGGCTCCCAAGGGAGGGGGTGCTCTCTCCTACCTTGGGGGTCTTCATGAGGAGGCTGGACAGATGTGGCTGGGGTGATATGACCCCAGCACCCCTTCCTGCCCGGGGCAGGGGGTCAGACCTGATGATCTGGTTAGGTCCCTTCTGACCCTAAGTACTATGATACTCCCTTGAAACATGATGGAAATATTTTTAAGTCAGAAACTTTTTTTTTCAGACAGTTGTTCTGTTTTTCAGGTGTTTTTCTGTTATAAACAAATTGTAGCAAAAACAGACGCTTCCTGGAAAGCTGCCTTGTTACAAACTTGGTTCTGATGGAAATGTTTTTATGCTGCCCTAGTTACCACTCCTGTCGTTTCTCACAAGAGCTGTTTTGCAACTGCAATGAGCAGAGGTGGGTGGGCAGAGTTTTGTCTGCCATCCAAAAGCTGTGGTAGCGATCCGGTGCTCCTCTGGCGAGAAAGGAGAACCTACGGTGTAGCCAGCACCACTCACTGCAGATACTCTGACCTGGCTTCGCTCCGCTCAGCTTGGAGCTGGTGCATCCATAATGCAAGCGCTCAGGCCTGTTGAAGAGAAAAAAATCACATAAAATGCCCACAAGGGAGGTCAGGCTGCCTCGCATACTGTCTTGTGGGATTTTTCCCCATCTTGTCTCGACTTAGTTTATGGGGGTAGTGGAACAATGTGGGTGCAAGCCTGAAAACAACTGTTTGGAGGGGGCTAGGTATCAACTACTACTACTCGTGTGCCTGGTCCCTCTTGAGCTTTATGGAGAGCTGTTGTTCCTTAATGTGCCAGCTGCCGGTAGGGGACACGAGTTTGGTTTGGAAAGAGATCCTGACAGGCGAGTTCCTGGATGCCATGTCTGCTGTGAGGCCCTTGCAGTAAAGGGAAACCTAGGTTAGAGTATAGGGCCCTTCTATATGTGCAGGTAAAGGCAAGATGGGATCTCATGCGTGATCCACACAGTCGCACCTCTTGCCATGGCTATGAAGTTAGACCCATCGCGTCTTATTGCTGGTGCAAGGGGAGTCCAATCTCAGGCTCCCCCTGCACCAGCATCAAGTAAGCTCCTGCAACTGGGAGCCGCCTCAGTTGAGGAGCTTCCAGCTGTGGGGGTGCCCCCCACACCTGCACCTAGGGGATCATGACAGCTGTGATCTCACAGGCTCAGGGGTGCAGGAAACCCTGCTGCTGCAACCCAGAGCCTACAGCTGTTTGCCCTCTGTTTTGGGGATCCCAACCCCAGCTGGGCATGGTGCACCTCTGCTACACACGCAAATTAAAACTCAACAGGAACTAGCTATGAAATTAGTACACGTTTTCAAGGTCTAACTTTATAGCTTATTGGAGCTTGTTATGGTGTGCTAGCTACTCTGCACATGTAGCTGGTCTTGAGATAATTGCACAAGTAACCGGGTAACTGTGTGATACCTGTAACATAGAGGGGGCCGTAGTCTTGGTGTGGCAGAGCTGTTTTATGCTCCAAGAAAACGCCAACTGATCCATGTAGCACAGACCCTTTGCCTAGTCAGAACTGAGCCATGTGCTGTGGGGACCAGTCTTGAGTTTTGCAAAGTGTCCTTGGATAAGGAACGAGGGTGGCTATTTCACGGTTCTTGAGCATGTGAGGTTATGGTTGTAGAGGCCTCCTTCCAATACCTGAACTGTTGTGTCTGAACAAGCCTGTGTTCCTACAGCAGCCAGCATGAAAACGATTTCATGTGCTGAAGGAGGCGGCGGCGGCTTTGAAACGAGGGCTGCATGCACAAATGGTGTAGAATCACAGGTTTGAGGGCAACTCGTGTAGTCCAGCCCCTCCAGTCCAGAGCTACAGTATTAGCTCTTCCTAAAATGTCCCAGGCTGGTGCTCATCCGGTCTGTGACTGAAACGCTCTGCTGAGGGAGAATCTACAGCCCCCCCAGGCAGCTGATCTCATTGCTCTTCCAGTTGGGAAGTTACCAACCTGCCAGATTTACTTTTAATCTGCTTGAACCCGTTGCCTCGTCCCCTGGCAGGGGCTGGGGAGTTTCTTCACGTTCCCTATAAATCTCCTCCTCTCCAAACTTTCAACTTATGCCGAGTTGTCTCAGCCTTTCCTCATATGGGGGTGGGTTGCCTAGTGTGTCGGTCTGAACCTGGAAGAGAGCTGGTTTGGACCTTTTTAGGAAGTGTTTGCTTGTCTGTGAAACTCATGCTCCTCTCAGCCATGAATTGTCCGCTAGCAGGCAGTAGCTGATGAGCAGCAGCAGCAGCATTCCTGAGTGTGCTGTGGGCACGGTGGGATCTCTTCCAAATGTCTCCTTCCATGGCTGGACATTGGTCCAGACCACCTCGCCCTCCCCACTGCCCTGTCTGTAACCGGGCAGCAGCAGTGCGCTTGGCCAAGACCAGCTCTCCACCCTTCACTAATGATTACCTGCTTTGCTTCATTGCATCTCTCAGTGATTCCTCCAGGATCAGCTTTTTTTTCTCTGGAGAGTAAGAGTCTGTGTCCTCTTCTTCTGCCCCCTACTAAGAGATGATTAAACCGGGGGTCGTGCACTTGGTGGCACTGTTTCTGGGCTCCAGTGGAAAGGGAGAAGAGCAGTCGAGTGTATTAGGTGGCATGAAAGAGAACAGGAGCTCTCATCGGAGTCCCCGTGTAAATGTTTGACCGGCTTTGCTGTCTCCTACCAGGGCTGGGACATGAGAACGCCACCTGCACAGTGACCTCTGCCGAGGCTGGAGCTCTCCCATCACACTTTCCCAGCAGGTCAGGTGGCTTTGTCTCCACTCCTGTGCCGTCCCTTCATTCTGCAGATGGCAAAAGGTGCCTCTCTCCTTGGGGAAGTCCCAGCATGAGATTCAGAATCTGTGTTGTATGCTGGTCAAACTAACAGTTGTGCCTTAACAGGGCTTCCCACATTGAAGGCTTTGAGGCACTCTAGAAAAGTTTGGTTGTAACCCTGATGTAAGAGGGGAGGGGGGGGAAGGAAATGGCCCACGCAAACACATTCAGAAAGGTTTGTTAATGCTGGTGCACTTGGCTCTGAAAAGCAAGGGCCTCTGAAACTGCTGCTTTGCTGTAACACCCCAGGGACTTGGGCTTCCAAAACTCTGGCTGCTGTAGCAAGCGGGGAGGGGAGGCACCCCCACCAAACATCTAGTATGTCCCTCTGCCTCTCAAGTGCTGTTTCTGAGGCTGCAGCAGGAACATGGAGCAGTTTGAAATGGGGCTTTCTCCCTTCTCAAAGGATGATTTACTATATGCATCCCTTTGTGCATGACAAGAGCAGGTTCCTATCTGCCCCCAGGCCCCTGTCTTCAGCTGAGGTGCAGATCCTTCACATCTTCCCCCACCTCTTGGGACCTCACAAGCTATCTGAAGCACCTCTTGTCTTCTGAGGCCATCAAGGCAGACCATTCACAACCCAGTCTTATACCATATAAGTGAGCAAGAGTTTGGCTTCTTCCTTTGCTAGTTGACTAATAATTGCTCTGCGCTCCCAGCTGAATGGATGCCCTCCCCAGGGCACAGCATGGTTGAGTAGCTCCTGGCCGGGCAGGTGGTATGAGGGCAGAGGAGAACCGCTTGTGACTTCAGTGACACCCCCAAGGGCGGATCGCTGTCAGCAGAGCTGCACAGCCCTCGGCTCTGACCCGCTCGGGGAGGTGGGCCAGGCCTGGCCAGTCCTGCTTCCAGGAATAGCCCGAAAGGGAAGGCGGCTGCTCTGGGACCTGGTACGAGAGGAGCTGCTGAGAAGTCTAGGGTGCCAGGCTGAAACAGGGACTTCCTCTAGGGCCAATCGCTCTTGAACCGGCTCACAGCAAAGGCTCAGATTGCTGCTGTCACGTGCCATGCAGAGCTCTGACATCGAGATTAGCACCAAAGCTCCTCTTATACTCAGAAGGGGATGTGGCTCCTTTCCTTTAGTGGCAGGACAGGCTAGGATGCCCATGAAGGCTCTCCACACACACCACTTTGCCTGTGGTCACCTAGCATATCCAGTTAGCAATAGCCAAGAATTGTCTCTGCCTTTCTTTTCCTTTTTTTTTTTTTTAATTCCTGGACCCAGGTTGGGGCTGGGAGAAGTAAATGTGCATGAATTGGTGGCAGCGTGCCTTGTGAAAGACTTTTCACTCTTCCCATTGAAAACCTCTCAGGTGATTGTAGGGAGGGAATCTTGCATTTCATTCACATTGCAACTAGCAGATCTCTCTAAGCACGCGGTGTCTCTCAGAGACCAGGACTGTCTGCCTCATATCATACCCCCAAGAGCTGATCGTGCCTCCTTACTGACTTCTGGAGAAGTGAGGAGAGAATTCAGGCCTCGTGCACCAGTAAGACCTGACTCTGTAGCATCTTGAACTCTTCCAGATAAATCCTTTTATCACTTGCAGCTCCTTTGTGGGTGGCTGCTTGGCCCAGTGATCTGTACTGCCCCGGCAGGAGAATAGGACTGTGAGGCTTGTTCCTTGCTGCTCTTCCTCTGGGTCAGTCGCTTGCAAGTCCTGTCCTGTCCTGCCCCGTTCCCACAACTATAGAGCGGTCCTTCTGCAGGTCCCTCGGGGGTTCATTTCCCAGCCCCGGTCACTTTGTCATAGGGCATTTCTGTCTGCAGGTAGGTGCTGAAGGGGCTGATCTGTGGCTGAGTGGTTTGTCTGGCTGAGGTCAGAAAGGTAGAGAAGAGTTTCCTACCAACACCGCATCAACTGCACCTGCCGTTTGGCACCACAAAAGCAGTTTTGCGGTGAGGGTCCCGCTGTCTCTCCCCCTTTTCCCCCCTCCCTTCCCCGCCCCCACCCCTCATAACTGGGAGCAAAATGGAGCAGTGTAGCTGTGCTGACAGGCTTCAAAGTCAACAGAACATCCTGTGTTTCCCTTGATAATCTGTTCACAAAGGATGCCCATGCTGTGCCTGCCAGGGCATGCTGAATGGGCTGATTTGCCTTCACACTGACCACGTGGGAGGCTGGCAGGGCTCATGCCAGGCTTTCCCATGTGAGCTGGCGTCTGAGACTGGAGCAGCTCCTACCGCATCTTCCCATGGGCTCCAGGAGCCAGTTCAGTCGGAAACCCAGAGGTTAAAAGGAGCCAGTGCTTGAGATTAATGCCAGATGAGAGAGAGGAAGGAGCTACTTTTCACATTTCTGGGTTATGATGCTGCTTAATCATTCATCTGAGGCTCTCCAAGAGGTTTACGGGTCTAAATCAGTCCTACAACACACCTTACATGTGAAGAAACTGAGGCAGGCCGAAGCCTTGTCCCCCCCCTTTTTTTTTTTTTTTCCCTGGAGTCAGTGGGCATTTATAGAGGTGCCCTGGGAGATGTGTGTCGGGGGGGGAGCACTTTTAATTAGCGAGCCACACTAATTGAAAGCAACCAAGCACCATGTGCATCAGCATCCCTGCGCTCAAATAATGGCGGTGGGGTGCTTTGAACTAAAGCTTGTTCGACAAGCTGTAGTTCAAAGCACCCCACCATTTTTCAGTGCAGGGACACGGATGCACATGATTTGCAGCATGTTGGAGCAGCCTCCCTGCATGTGTATAGGAGCCTGGCATGCCTTGCTCCGTGTGGCCTAAGGTTTTAGGGGGAGAACCAGGACTAGAAACCAGGCACTCAGCTGTGCTCTCCCACTTCTGGCAGCTGGACACAGTGCAGCCAAGGGGGTCCCAGCTTCACGTGACCGCGAGGGCCTGGCTGGGCTGCGCCGTGCCAGAGATGGTAGCAGTGGTGGGGGGAGGATGTGGCAGTGGGTGCTGATGCCATTGTCTAAACCTCTCTCCAGACGGCTAGAAAGGTTCTTGCATTTAGGAAGCGCGTGTGCAGCAAGGTCAGAGCCGCGTGTGGCTCCTGAGAGGAGCCTGATACAGGGGTGTCGAGCAGCAGTCTGCGGAGCAGCAGCAGCAGCCACTGAGCTGAGGAATAGCCTTAGTGTCAAAGCTTGCTCTGCTGAACGCCGCCTCCCACATCCCCAGTCAGAAAAGCAAAGTCCAGGTGCCTCCTGACTGGGTTTGATATTCTTCACAGCAGGGGAGGAAAGTGTTTCTTCTTCTGCTCCTAAAGCCAACGCCTTCCCTGCTGCCATACCGGTGAATTCAAGGGAAGGTTGGTTCCCATCTTTCTTGCCTGCCCCCTCTGGCAGCAGCCACTGAGCAATGCTGCGCAGCCCCCAGACTGGGGAGCAAGCCTGCAAGGAGCAATTTAAAATGCTTAAGTAGCAATTCAAAATCCATTATCCCCTGATCCTGCCTGCAGCGCGCACAAAGCCTCCCAAAGCCCATTATCCTGTGGGTCACCTAAGGGAAGCTGAGACTAGCTCGTGATCCTAGCACCATGCTTTAAAGGCCTTGCAGAGAGGCACTGCCGCAAGGGCCGTTACTGCTTGAAAAGGTGAGCATGTCTGTTTGTGGCCTGGTGTTTCAGCTGGCAGTGCTGAAAACCAGGAACCTGCCAGAGAAGCCTAGGTTTCTCAGGCAATATTTGCAGATCAGGATTCGGGTACGCTGAAGCACTGAGCTGGGGCGTCCTGGGGGGCCCCAGCTCTGAATGGAAATGCTGGGGCTGGCTGTCACCTGCTGCACCAGCACCTTGCCCTCCTACACAGTAAGGGCTTATCTACGGGGGGGCAGGGGACTTACTGGCATGATTACAGCATCATGCTGCTTGATGCTGGAATAGCTGCCTATGTCGACACTCCTGTTCTGGAATAACAGGGCCCCCTTAAAATGACAAGTTATACCTGTGACAAGGTCCCCCGTACTGCACAACAGGACCGAATGAGTATAATTATGGCTGTTTCCCCATGTCGACAAGCTCCAAACTCCCTCCTGTGTCTGTGCTGGCTGCAGAGAGGGGAAGGGAGGAAACGGTTAAAAAGAGCCAGTCCCAAGAGCAATCTGTGCAGTCACCACCACCCTCCCACCCCCTTATTAACAGCCCAGTGACTCCTTTACACTCATCCACCGGTGACAAGTTAAAAAAAGAAGCTTGAGAAAGGAAAGGGAGAGAGACGGAGAGGGAGACTCCCTCCCCTCCAGGAATCCCTTTCCAGGGGCGATGGATTGCCATGGAAACTCCTCCCGGCTCACAGTTTCCCCCCTTGTTGCTCTTTGGACAGGGCTGTGACAGTTGCTTTTTGCCCCTCTGGCCCTATTTGGGGACAGTGATGTGTGGATAAAGGTGACCCGGTGCAGACATGCACAAACTGAACAGCGTTCCCCAGGAAACCCCAGCTGCATTCACTTGGGCTCAGGAGGCGCTGCCCTTTCAGGCCCTCGGCTGTGTCTGTGGGATGGGGTGGGTGGGAGAACGGGGCTGGGGCACTTCGGTCGGGTGTCTCCGGTCACCTCCTGCGTGTGGGTTGGTGGCTCTCGTCTCGTACAACACTGGGGGAAGTTTCCAGCTGGTCTGAGAGGTTTGATGCCTTCCCCTGCTCCCCGCTTGCCCAATGGCAACCGGAGCGAATGTCTTCCAGCTGTGGAGGTAAGGTAAAGCAGACCCTGGTGGGTGCTGGGATCCCACCAGGTCGGGGAAAGCAGGCATTTGTTTGTTTCTAGAGAGTGTTTTTTTTGTTAAGGATATTCTTAAAATTCAAGAGGAAAAACTGTTCTCACCCCAGTAGGACAAAAAAAAAAAGTGGGGGGGCATGAAGGGGCTGAAAAAGGAAGTCGGAGAGGTCGGTGGGAATGTGTCCTCTTCGCTGCCGTTGAAAAGTGGGCTTTGCTTTTAAATTATAGATGATCTCTCTGGCTTCTCATGCCAGCAGTGGAAGCAGAATAAAAGGGAGAGGCGCTCCTTGCATGGTCTCAAGGGGCCTTTTGCTGCTTTGAGGAGCAGCAGCACTGACAAGCTCTGAAAGACCGTCTGTCCGTGGGCCCAGGACATGGCAGCTGAGAGTAATATGGGAGGGACCCGAGAGATCCTTGACAGCCTGGCTGTAGGGGCTTTGAGGACCCTAGGAAAGGGGTCACGTGGTGCGGTGGCTTCACCACCAGGCCTTTTCTCATTGAGTGCAAGGCCCGTGCTGTCGTGTGACATGTAACTCCAGTTGCAAGACCCATCTCAGTAACGGTTCCTGTCGACCCGCTTGGTCCTGGCCGAAGACCGTCTGGTCAACCCCACCAGAACCATGCAGACCAAGTCGCGGCGCGCTGGTTACTTATTCCTGCCACGAGGAAATCAGGGGTGCAGGGGAGTGGGACGCTCGGTTTGTCCCACTGCTGTATGGGTTGGAGAGTGCAGTTCTGCCGCTGAGGTCCGTAGAGTTGAGCGTCCCTGGGAGTGTAGCGGTGTGCTGGGGAAGGGTTTCGTGGTCTCAGCTATGCTACTTCTTGCTCCCTTCTGTCCTGTGGCTGTTGCCATTCACCAAACTGGAAGACTCCTTCTAGTCCCCTGCACAACAGAATTGGAGAAAAAGGGGGTACCGAGAGTCCTGCTTCCTTTGAATGGGGACGTTGATGGACTCCAGCGCCTGCGCTCCAGTTTCCATAGCAGCCTGGCCTGCTCGCGAAGCAGCTCGGTGAAGCAGGTCATTATAAAGGGCTCCCTCTTCCCCGGAGCCGGCCCAAGACTTCCACAGCAACACAAGGGCCCCAAACACTTGCGTGCGTTTCCAGCCGCATTTGCTTTCGGTGATTGGGCCTCGTTTGTGCTAGTTTCCCATGCATGTTCCAGCGAGCCAAAACAGCGACGGAAACGGGGTCTTTGAAGAGAAGGCTGGGGAGTATGGATGGGGTGGGATCTGAATCTAAATAAGCAGTCGTAGACATTCGTTCCCTCCCTGTTGCCCCTACCGAAGACTATTTGTATTGTGAGCCCACCTGAGTATCAAAGAGGTGAACACGGCGCACAGAGTGCTCCTCACAGAAAGTGCCTATTGTGCCCGCGTGCAACTTTCTTTTTAAAAAAGAAATAAAATCAATTCACCCAACTTCTTTTTTAACGAAGCTCACCTGCTCTGCAGTGCGCATCCAAGCCAAGAACGGCCGTGCTAGACGTCCTCCAGCACCACCCATCTCAGTCCTGAACGCCGCCTCACCGAGACGGAGGAAGACCGGTTCCAGCTGTTCGCTGGGCAGAGTGGTGTCCCAATGGGAGGCCTTGCTACACAGCTGTGAGGAGTGGAGGTCTCTCCCATGTCCCCCAACATTCATGTGCACCATGGGACTGTCCAGAAAAGTACACGTTAGTTATGAAAAAAATGTTTTCTCTGTCTGCAGTGAGCCGGTTTGAGTCAACAGGATGTCCTGCAGTTGAGCGATGGGCCCTGATGACAGCTGTAGAGCTAGCTCCAGGGGTGAGTGTCTTAAAGTAGCAGGTTTATGGCTGCATGTTGGCCAAAACTTAGCAACACATGTAAAACTGAAAAGGGTGGAGGTGTGTATGTGTGTGTACATGTGCAAATGACGCTGCTTTTGTGGTGCAAAGGTGTCTGCATGTGTGTGAGAAGAGGGGTTTTCATGTTTCCCCTGCATTGGTCTTAAGGCCTGGCCCCCTTCCTTCAGGCTAACCATCCTCCACTGTCTTGGACAGACAGCCACATGCACACCTGAAGTAGGTACAGGATGTGCCAGCCCCAGTATTAGTAGGAGCTGCTGGATCCCAGTCCCTGAAGTCCTCACTGCTCTACTTATTGCTTGGTACCAAGTTAAACCAAAGGCTTTGGCGTATCTCATCCTCTTTTTCAGGAGGAGATTGCAGTGTGTGCACCAAGCTCTGGAAATCAGCCCGCAGGCTGGCATAGCCCCACACTGCCGAATGGGATTACTTAGCACTGGCTTTTCGAGGTACAGTCTCTTCGTTTCCTTGGGCTGCAGCTACAGACTGCTGCACAACTCCACGGCCCCTTTGCCAATGCCGTGGTGCTGCAGGTAACTCAAGGAACTGTGGCCATGCCTGCTTGCTCTTTAATAAGGCAGTGGTGTCCTCTTCTTTGGCATCGTATGAGCTCAAAGCACACATCTCAACTTGGAGCCCTTCTGCTGGGCCCACTGATGTGCACACAGAAATCACACGGGCAAGACACAGACTATGTCAGAGCCATTGTTGAATCAGGTGGTTCACACTCTCCTGCATGATAGCGCTATCTGTACATCTAAGCAATGTTGTTGAGCTGGCAGTGGCGGCTTTGCAGTATGTACTCCTGTGCTGGTAAGGGAGGAAGCTGAGTGCTTGACTTGCAGTAGCCAGAAGTTTTGCAACTACTAGCCCTCCCTACCCCCATCCTGGCACCCCACCCCCAATTGCTCATCAGCAATGAACTGCATGGGCTTTGTTGTCTGGCAAGTGCCCTAACCACTGTGTTGATGGTACCAGCAAGGCGCTGCCAACCACAGCACTTCCAGCTGAGGGGGTGGCTTTCAGCAAGCTACTGCATTTCCATTGCCCAACATTTGCCAAATGAGGCTGGACAGATGCCCCCCTCCCCTCCCCAAGCCCTTGCTCACAGCAGCATGAGCACTAGGGAACTATGCAGCCCATGGAGCTGACAGCACGCTTCCTGCAAACTGCTGAGGGAAGGACTTGGTGCCCCAGTGTTTGTGTGCAGCGCCTCTGATTCATGGGTGCGTGGAGGCTGTTTCACTTCACTTGACCTTTTTTGCTCCCTGTGTGGGTAGCATCTTGCCCTGAATGCCGTTGCTGCCGGGTAGTGACTCACTGCTCAGCAGGGAGGGTGCCGGGAAGTGCGATAGCAGAGGATCAGGCACAGGAAAGACACCCCCAATTCACACTGTGTACCAGATGCCGCAGTGTGGCATGGCTTTGACACATCCTCACTTCCTTTCGGGTTTTGCTATACTAAAAATACACCCACGGTAGTGGTGACGTTCAAGCAAAACGCTCAAGTGTGCTGTTTAGGGGGAAGAGCATGTGATGGTGTCAGGAGGAAAGGCTCAGACTTGTGGCACAGGCACCGGTGGGCTTTGAGTTGGAGCAACAGCAGCACAAGGGGAAATGCTTTCATGCGCCTGCTCTCATGCTGCCCATTGAGCTGGGCTGAGTGTTTCAGTGCATGTGCAATGTAAACTTGCTCGTGGGTGAGCTCTCTTTCCCTACTCCTACTTGCTGGGGACTATTGCAAGATGAGGCCTGTGGCTTACAAAGCCTCAATGCCAAGCAGGGTCCCATCCCGCTCACCTACCGGTGAGCCACTCTTCTGCCACTCCCCAGCTTTCCCACGCCTGCTGTTGGACAGTAGCAGCCTCAGGCAGCGGCAACACTCCCTCACTTGGCTGCCAGGCTGTAAATCTGCTCTCCCCAGCTTCCTGCTTCCCTTTGCCAGAAGATGGGATGAGCTGCAGCCCAGCTTTGTTCAGTTCCCTGTCCTCCCACACCTGCCCCGGCCCTCCAGATGTAAAGCAGATGACAGGGCTTGGTATGTCTTGTCTTTCAGGGTAGGGAAGAGTAAACAGATAGATATGCCCCCCCCCCCCCTTCTCCTGCACATTCACACCACCCTTGTCCTGCACATGCATGCATGCGTGCCACCCCCCCCTCACCTTGTCCTTCACTGTAGTGAGCACAGGATGCATTGCTGGCAAAACAATATCCCCAGAGATGGCACTACAGGCCCGTGCCCTTCTGAGAGGCACTGGGCACTAGGCCGGTTTTGGGCGAGTTGCAGAAACTACTCATGTAACACATTTCCACCAAAGCTCAGTGTGGGGACGTGTTGCAAAACCCTTGCGTGCAGACTCCCTCCGGCCTGTTAAAAGAGAAGCTGGCATGCATGTATCATTGCACAGGTGGCACTCCAGCTCCCCAGGCTGTCATTCAAACCAGAGACCACAACCATGCGACAGTGATTAGCAAATAAGCTGCTTTATTGAAAGCACTGGGTGATGGCTGCCCGAGTGGGTCCTTGGCAGCGATCGGGTTTAACTCCCTGAGAACACTTTGTCCTTGTTATTTTACTTTATTTTTTTTTATTCCCCAACCTCTATTTAGTTCAACAAGTAATTCATAAGAAGCACAGAGCGAGGTCCCAGATATTGGGACATATAAATTAAAGGTCAGGGACAGTTATAAGACAGTTCCATTTAATTTTTTAAACAGAGCATCAGACGTTTTCATTTTCTTTTTCCGATCCACAGAAAACGTATAAAAAAAATTTCTCTTTATATCTACATCATTCTCCATGTTCAAGAAGGCACAGTAACAAAAGTACTGGCACAATACGGTATATACAGACATGCCCAGTATGGGCCAATTTCTCTCAGCTTGTTTTGGAAAGGTTCAGCCCAGCCTCTGCCCGCTTGCCCGATGAGGACGGTCCAACCTCGGGCTCCAGGCGAAGACTGTTCAGGCAGGTCCGTGTCAACGCAGAAGCGGCCAAAAGCTTCCCAGGCCCTGAGCAGCTCTCCCTGGGAGCAGGAGATGCAGCAAGGTCCGTTGGATGACGATGCCAGACCTCCCCGTGAAAGCTCGTCTTCCTTAAGCTTGTCCCTGCCTTGGCCAGGCGAGGTGGAAGAGGATCACCCTCCCTTAGGTGCTGACAGTGCCATCCCAGCACACAGCTTTTTGAGAAGTTGGATGGCACCCCAGGGACCTGCAGCCAAGCTCCAGTATCCAGCCTGGCTCTCCAGGAGGATGTTAACAACTGGACCAGCCTAGGAGGCATATGGGAGGAAAAGGGTGTTTCTGGACAGCTCCTGCTGCCTACCTCCTCCCCACACTCAGTGGTGAATGGGACCAAAAACAGCAAAGACTTTTCAGGTCTCAACCATGAAAGCATTTATGCTCCGTTTATGCTCTCTCAGCCTGGCTGCGCATCTTTTCTCCATGGGACTTGAAGCTTTCCTTGCTCCAGGCCTTGCGTGCTCCCCATAGGATTAGCGTAAGCAGATCTGGCCGATAGATGCTTGAACTGGGACATTTTCTCCTCTCAGAAAATGCCCCAATGAGAAGGCAAGCAAGAGGGAAGAGACTTTGCACTGAAGGGAGACGTGCCTTCCCCATCGAAGCATGCCCACACACAGCATCCATGCTCCTCTTGGTAGAAAACCCCACCCCTCTATAAAACGTCTTTTAAATTATTCTCTATAAATACTGCATAGCTTTATATCTACTGAAAATATTTCAGCGAGACCTGGGAACTCCAGTGAACAGAGTTTACACTGACTCTGGGCTTCCGCCCCCACACCCCCTTTTCTCCCGTCTCCCTTCAGCGCGACCGAGTTGGAGTTCCAAGAGTCCGGCTCTACGTGACAACCGATAAAGGTACACAGTCCTCCCGGGTGTTTCCTGGATTCGGCCCAAAGACAGCTGGGCTCTGGAGCCAGCAAACTTCCCTCCTTTTTCCCTGTCCAGGTAGAGATGGGGTTGTCAAGAAACAGGGGAAAGAGTTTAGAACAAGCAAGCAAATGACTTCTCAAATGAACCTTCATCTGAAAAAAAAGGAGCCTGAGCCTTGGGGTTAAGCTAGGGTAAGGGTGGGAGGGCAACACCGCAGCCTGGGTTAGCAGGAGTGGGAAGAGAGGGTTAGCGAAAAGAAAGAGAACAGCTCAGAAGCCGCGCAAGGCAAAATGCTAGCCGTGGCCGCCAAGAGCCACCCCTGCACACACGGTTATTCCACACGCATCCTGCGAGAATTGCAAACACTGCAAAGCAACACGTAGACCCTCCCAGGCTGCAGACCGGGATACCCCGTTCAAAATCAGCCTGTTTAAGTGCTTGGGACCTAGCCCTTCCCACCTGCCCCGTCCCATCTGCAGGAGGCAAAGAACACCACCAAACCTGCTCGCTCGGCCTGAAGGCTGGGGTGGGAGGGAGAAGGGGCCGCACAGCAGCCTATTAAAACACACACACTGTGCATTACACAGCAACAATACCCATTCGCCTCACAGCAAGGGAAAAAACAAACAAAACCGCACACGCGCACACACACACAGGTCCCACAAGCCCTTTGGATACCAGGGAGATTTGGGACAAGGTTAAAAGGGGACACATGTCTCCTAGTAAACAACATTCACTGGGCACCACGGGGTGTCTGGGTACAGCAAGCAGTGAATGGAGCGGAACCTGCAAGAGAAGGGAGAGAGCAGACATCAGCACCCAGGGCTGCCTCCACGAGCTGCGCACAGCAGCAGCACCAGGTTAGGTGCTTAGCAGAAGGAAGGCCCCCCCATCATGCACCCTAAGGTGGAGGAGAGATGTGCTGCTCACCTCGATGGATCCTCCTCTACAGAGAAAGCACCCTTCATGTGGATGGAATTCCTCTTGTTTTCAAACATGCCGTAGCTCAGAGTCACCTGGGGAGCACAACGTTGAACAGGTTGGCAGGGCAGCAGGCTGGAAATTGGGACCGAGGCCTGAGACCCGGGGCTCAAATACCTGCGCTGCTTGCTTGACCTTGCCGTGAGAGCCCAACTGCTCCCTGCGACATTGCAATGCCTTGAGATGGAGGTGCCTCGCCCCAGGAAGGGGTGTGCTAACCAACAGCATTACACGGACTTGGAAAACCCGACACAGGTGTGTGACTGAACTCCTGCTCTGCCTCAGACCTCACGGCTGCCCCTCATCTTAGGATCCAGAGCACACAGATGGGGGGTGGATGCCTGGCTGACAGCAGCACCTGCCCACGAAGTTAGAGACCTGGATTCTGGGTCCTACTCAGACAGAGATTTGAACCCACATGTGACACTCAAGGCAAAGGCTTTAACCATCAGGCCACAGAACAGGGCAGTCAAGGGCCTAAGAGTCACAGAGCCAGAAGGACAAGCAGGACCTGGCTGTAGTCTGCAGGTTGTAGTACTGTGCTGGGAGACAGGAGCCCCCTCCCCTAGGAGCCACTTGTCCTGGACTGTGACCGGGGTATATTCCACCAAGGTGCCTTGGGCTGCTGCCTCTGAAAGAACGGGTGGAAACACAGTACCCCCCATGCTGCTGTTCTTCCCGCAACCAGCGATTGCTAGGGTCCAGGTTCTGCGTGCAGGACATCTGTACTGAAGTGGTATTTGCTCCATCTTGGCTCTACTCTAATGGGGAAAATCGGGGAATGCATGTCTTCCAGGTTTACCTGCTTGTGAATCTCTGTCTTGGGCACCTGGTGGAGGTTCTCCAGGTGGGAGTGGAAGAGGTTGCTCCGGATGAGTTTCACGCCTAGCACAGACTCGATGATGTAGCCAATGGTGCAATCATCCGGCAGACGGATCTTCTCTGCTGTGTTCATGAAGTGCCCCCCGCTGCAGGCGATAGTACAAGAGAGTTTCAGTACAGCACTTCTGCTAGGAGATCACCTCAGCCCTGCCGTGGAGGCACCCCTGCCTCCCCCACTCTTGCGGAGAAAGGCCGGGCTTAGCTGCTCCGCTTTTAGCCCAGACCTAGTGCACTGTCAACCCTGCCTTAAAGACAGATTGGTTTTAGGCTGGAGGAACTCAGAGTCCTTCACAGCTAGTTTCTGGGCCACTTCAAAAAAGTCAGGTGGACCGAGGTGCACTTCCAGCCACAGGATGCTGGGATAGAGCCCATGAAGTCCACAAAAGAATCAGATCTCCTTGAACAGGCACTCCCCAGAGATCTCTGGTCTACCGCATTTCCCCATCCCAGCCCACAAACAGGGGATCCAGGACCTCACAGAGCTGTGTGGGTCCCAGGTACCCAACCCCCTTACCTGGCCCATGGGCTCATCTTCAAGGCCAGCCCACGGCTGATACAGAAGCCTGCTCCTCCCGTGGCAAACCAGAAGTGGACAGGGTGCTGCAAAGAAGAGAGAAACAAAACCACGCTGTTTCAACCTGTTCCTGCTCCAACCATTCTCTCACCAGCTTGTTACCAACACGGGCCCCACAGAAAAACCCTTCAGCTTGCCTCCCAGCACAGGGAGCATTACAGCTCTGCTAAACACCCTCTACAGCCTACAAACTAGGGCATTTTCCAGAATAATGCAAGCCTAATGGAAGTGGGACTGCTCACACCACCACAACCACTTGTCCAAGTTCACCCAGCCATGGACGACTATCCCTGGCTGGCACTGGCAAGCCCACTGTCCTGCTTGCTTACCATCTTGTTCTCGCTGATCCTCTCTGTGGCTTGAATGGGCCGGTCCAGGCTGGGTTTGCCAATGTAGATGTCCTGCGTGTGGGGATAGCTGGACAGCAGCTTCACCAGCATTTGGACGTTTACGTAGTTGTCATCATCCACGTGGCAAAACCACCTGGAGCCAGGAAGGGAGCCAAAGTTAGCTCCTTCCCATTCCCTCAACTCCTGCCACATAAGCAGGACCAGGCCTCCCTGCGCCCCACACACTGCACTGACCAACAGCCCTGATGTGCTTGGGAATACCCATGGAGGCCGAAAGCCTCACCCCCCCAGGGCAGAAGGCTACAGAGCTCAAGCTCTTGGCTTTCACACACCGCAACGCGTTTGTCCTGTCGTGCACACGAGCATGCAAACATGCCTCTTCCACACACGCTAAAGATGCATCCTCTCCTCCTCCCACACCTCACAGGACAGTCATTCCCTCCTTACTTTCTTCCTGACTCGATGAACTTGTCATACTCCACGGCCATCTTGCAAGACAATGCCTGGCGGCTGTGGGCTGCTGAGCAGTTGGTGTTAATGACATTTCCTGCAGCAAGAAGAGAGTGGGGAGAGAAGCCTTGTTGAGTCTAGGGTGCCCCATCCTCTGGAGCAGGACCCACCCCTTGCTGCCTCAGATGTGCATGCAGAACAGAGGGGTGGGAACGGCATTCCCATCTGTGCGAGAAATGGGGTGTTCTTCCACACCATGCACAGCTGCCCGTGGCCCAGGGCTGCACTACTGGGTGCACTCATGGGAAAACTCATGTCTTGCGCATCTAAATGAATGGGAGAGGAGGAGGGAAGACAGACAACAGCAATCCAGCATCCCTCCAGCAAGACCCAGCCCCACTCCCGGCACAATGCACGTTCCCCAAGCCCAGCGAACAGGTGCTCATGTTCTACAGCACTAGTCCAAGACCGCAGTGCTTGACTATGGGATAACTCAGGGATCGGACTATGGGGCAAAGGGCAGTGTCCCCGGGGACTTTGCATTCAAGAGCGATGTGAGGTGAGGTGCATTTAAAGAGCTCCTGCAGCAGGTGCAGCTGAGTCATGGGAGGAACGTGGATTTGCCCTATCCCAGTGCTATCGATCTGCGCTAAGCTCCCAGCTAAGGAGTCACCTTGCCCCTGGGTAGCTGCGCTCAGCCTCCCTGAGAGGGGGAGGGGAGCCTGTGAACTGGCTGCTCTGCTGGGGAGTGTTAGCCAGAATCCTGCCCTATTCATGCTGCATTTTCCCAGCACCAGCCACCTGTTATTTGCTGGGCCCTCTCAAAGGGAATTGATTCAGGGCCTGAAAGGGACTCATTTGCATCAGAAGAATAGAGGGGCCTGACCCAGGGCCAGGGAAAGGGGCTGCTGAATAAACACTGCCTGAGTAGGGCCCTCCTTTCCCCTCCCCCAGGGAAGAAACTCCTACTCTTGTTCCAGTTAATTACAGCTCGGCAAGGAGGAAAATCCCTGGGAAGGCAGCTTGTTAATCAGCGCCCTGCTGAGCCGCCTGGGAAGGCAGACAGAGATAGCCGCCTGGGGCACTTTACCAACAGCAGGTATGGGGGGATGCAGCTTTCTGTCCATCTCATCTCAACAGCGATCTTAGCTGGGAGCTGGGGCTCCTTCCCACAGGTCGTTGCTGAAACAAGCTGCCCCTCCTTGCATCAGGGCTCCACCTGCCCCGAAAGCCACCTGAGGGTGCTGCCACCACGTGCACTTTCTGCCCTCCTCAGAGAGCCACCCCGGCTTGTAGCTCAGGTGGCTGCAAACCAAAGAGCTTGCGTGCGCTCAGTTCCCCTGGGTAAAGCCAGAAGCCAGCCAAGGGGTCCTGGAGCGCTGCATGAGTGCAGTTGGGCCCGACTTCCAAGAGTGCTCTGGACTCAGTATCTGTAACTGTTCACGTGCTTTTGCACGATCTGCCTGATGCAAGGAGAGCCAGAAAGAAGCCATCTGTGTGCTGGCAGAGGGTCAGGGTGGCGGGTTAGAAGTGCAGTAAAACCCAAGAGGCAAGACCGTGCATCTGTCTGTCACCTCTGGATTCAGAGGCACCAGAGAGACCTGCACTTCCACCTTGTTCACCTGAGCCGTAAGTGAGAGGGGGACAAGACTGGGTAACTCACTTGTTCGCTTCTTCAGTTCCTCATCCTCCCCATCAGTGAAGATGAACGTCTACAAGTGAAGACAAAACAGTGTCAGAATGGGATGGTAACGAGATCCCACTGCTCTACTGGGCGAGTTGCGGGTTTCTTGTGGGGGGAGGCGCCTGCCTCCTCAGCCCCGGTCCCCTCACTGTTGACAATGGTGTCCCTGCCATGAAGTCTCAGCATCTCAGCAGGATGGCAGTCAGGACCTGGGGGAATGGGCATTGCTTCATTTGCTCTAGCAGCAAAATCATTTAAATATCAGGCAGGCCAGCCCAGGTGTCTGGCTGTCCGTGCAGCGCTCCTAGTTAGGCCATGGGGGTACCCCACATCCTATGCTCCTGAACCCAGGGACAATGTGAATCCGGCACTGAGCTCTGCAGCCCAGGCCTGGCTTTGCTCCTCTTTACAGAAAGGACTGGGTTATGAAGTGCAGCATAACAAATCCACCGGTCACAGCCCACGCGGAGCTGTGGTGGGGCAGACCTGTTGGGAGCTGGGAAAGCACAAATGAAAGCTGTTTTGGGAAACAGGAGGACTTCAAGGATCTCACCGAAACGCTCACCACAAGCTCCGGAGAAGAGGGGCGGCTGCCTCGGGTTTGACAGTGCCCGTCAGGCTGGCAAAGCTAAGGTAGCCGAGCTGAGAATTCACTTCCAGAACGGAGCAAGCAAGATGAGGACGAGGGTGAGATTGCCACCCTCCCCTTTAGTTCTTCCCCGCGCAAAGAGGACAAGAGGCTCCATCCCACATCCCCATCTCTGCCCAGACCCCATAAAAATGAACAGGAAGGTGAGAGAGGAACAACAGGTTAAAGATGCCCTGCCCGCAAGAGGGAGAAGATGGAAACAGCTACTCCTGCTAGCTGCCCTTCCTGGCCTCCTCCCTAGCTAGTCCTCCGTCGGCCCTGTTTCAGCTGCAGGAAAAGTGATTAGGATTTCTCTCTGCAGCTGCCAGGACCATAAAGCCATGGAGCAAGGGACAGAGTCAAAGGCAGCCTGGGGGGTTGAGGCTTGCAGAGAGGGGAGTCATCCTGTCATCAGTGTCAAGGGTTCTGGGCGCTGGCTTTAAAGCTGAAGCACTCGCTGTGAATTAGGAACCGGGTCAGGCTCGGGGTGGGGAGGGAAGGTCACTGACCCCAGGGGTAAGCGTTTTAGGGGCAAAGCCGAGGGACGCGTGTCCTATGGCACGAGATGCGGCGGCAGCGGCCCGGAGCGCCAGCGTTGCTCCCAGGCTCTGAAGCAGCAGCTTCTGCCTGCGGGCCATGCTGCCGAACAGCACCCGGGCTCGCCGCCCCGCCCCGTGCCCCAGCGCCCGTGAGGACCCGAGCAGGGGTTTGCACCGCCGACCGCCAGGACGCCCCGCGTGCGACGAGCGCGTCCAGCTGCAGCTGCCCCACGCTTGCATCAACAGCGCCCGGAGCGGGCGCCCGGCGCTCCTCGCTGGCACCCGGCGCCAGCACAGCCCTCTCGCCTGCCTCCCTGCCTCGTGTTTACTTAGCTGGAGGTCAGGCCGCGGCAGCTGCTTATCTCTGGCACGAGCCCGGCCTTGCCAGCCCGCTGCAGCCGGGGGATCAGCACCTGTGCCTGCCCCAGCCCCGCCAGCCCCCCAGGTAACCGAACCACCCTCAACCGCTGCCTGGCCTGGGGCCCAGCAGCGAGTGCCACCCACCCCTGCACCTGAGCCACCTGCCTGGCAGCACTCCCTTATTTACACAGCTAATTCCCAGCATATGTCCGCTGGCCCCGGGGGGCGCGTGGGGGGCGGGGAGCTCGTCCCGCCGTTCTCAATGGGTTTGGCTGGGGCAGGGGTGGGTAGCAGAGCAGGAGGGGGAGAATTGGGGGTGGGAAAGAAATCTTAATCAATCAGCGCACAGCAAACAAAGCCGGCAAGAGGAGAAACCGCAACCAGCTGCCAAGGACTATAAAAACCAGACGCGCACAAAAGGGCAAAGGGAGAAAGACAAAGGGAATTGGGGGGGGGTGGGGGGGGGGTGTAGAAAGAGACTCCTTGAAACAAGGAATTACAAGTGAACTGGAAATTCGTTGCCACCCATCATTCACCCCAGTCTCAGCAGTGGGCTTTTTGTTCTGGGAAGCGTTGGGGCTGGTAACAATAGCACAGATTCTTCTGGCCGACTTTACTCAGCACAGGAGAGTTAAGCAAGCAGCAGTGTGTTTGCCCGGCCATTAGCATACAGCTGGGCTGGTTAACCGGGAGAGGAGGGCAGCCACGCCAAATTTGTTTGCTTAGGTCCCCGAGGTACAGGGAGCCGGGAGGGGAGGGGAGGTGGGCCGGGCTGCAGGGGCCTGTGGGGTTGAAGGAAAGGAAAAATAGAAACGGTGGGTTCAAGGCACAAGAAGTGGATCCGTCCCCAAGTGCATCGCACAGGGCCCGTTCCAGCAGGTGCCAGGGAAGGCGTCTGTGCTGGAGACAGCTCCTCCAAGGAAAAGGCGATCCTGCCGGGGGTCAAATGCTGCAAAGAGACTGGAACAAAGGGCCGAGCAGCGCAGCCACCCCTAAGGAGATCTGGTGAGGCTTGGGGAGCTACCTAGGCCTGAGTCTCAGGGCATTAGCTGATCAGCTGTAAGGGCCAAGAAAGAGTTTTCTTCCCAGCCGACATGCCGGGACTCGGGGTAAGTTTGGGGGTGGGGAAGAGACATCACTATGAGGTCCCTCTCCAAAGCAGGATGGGCTAGCACTCCAGCAGGATAAGGCCCATGCTGCCTTCGGAGGAACAGGGCGGTACGGATTGCTTTTGCCTTGCTCCGAGGGAGAGTGCCCCAATCTGGACCCTGCCCAAGGCTCGGCTTGCTCCTGGGCTCCACCAGGCCCTTCCCCGCCTTTACGAGCTTTAGGGCAGAAAGACCCCGACCAGGGTCAGGCCCCTGCCATGCCACCGCTGCCCGTGCCAGGAGCCAAGGCGGCATCCGCCCGCCTGGCTTGGGAGAGAAGCAAGAGGAGGGTCAAGAAGTGCGAGGCTCACAGCGCTCAGACGGGGGGCGTTGCTTCTGACTGGGAAGGTCTCCAAAGCCCTTTGAGGAGAGGTGAGGCTATGACAGCAAGCCCAGAAGAGCCTGGCTGGTCGCGATGCCTTTGGGAAGCATTGGCAGGTGACAGCAGGCTGAAGAAGAGGAGCAGGCTGGAGCAGGATCCCCACTGGGGATGCGATCAAGAGGAAAACGCTTGCTTGATTAGCTCAACAACGCCGTCCGGCAACTGCGCCTCTGCCCGCGCCGAAAATAACCCCGCAACTCATCCTCCAGCGCGGCCGCTATAAATAGACCCAAGGAGACAGTTGTTTATGGCTCGCCTGCATTGAAAGTCTTTGTCCCGAAGATGCTCCCACCCCCCTCCCCAGACAATGAAATTATCTCCCGGGCTGTCAGCGAAGCTCTCCACGCCCCTCCCCGCAGGAAGGGACCACGAGACCCCTTGGAAGGAAGCTCCGGAAAGTCGCAGCCTGCCCGCCCGTCTCCCGGGCAGGAAGGGTACAGCCTGCGTGCAGCCCCCGCGTCACCTCGCGGGGGCTATCGCAGCACCACAGGTTTGCTGCCTCCCACCCCCTTCCTGCCTCGCTGCTCTGGGCGGCAGGAACCCAGCCAGGAAATTCACTTAAGGCCAAAACAATTGCAGCCTCTCTCTCTCTCTCTTTGCAATTCATTTGTCTGCACAGCTTATAGACGAGATCTCCCCCCTGCCCTGTGCTCCCAGCCCTGGGCTGGCATCCAGGCTCTGCTGCGGATGCCGGGAGCAGAGGGCTCCAAAGGTTGCTCAGCTGGGAGGAGAGGGGCGCTAAGACGACCGGGAGGGGCAGTGGGGAGGAAATAAGCCAAAAGAACAGAAAGGGGATAGGAAAAAAAAAAAGTCACCGTGGGTGTGTGAGCTACACCACATTGCAACGAAGCCCAGCTCATCCTCAAGGCAGGAGGCCTCTCCAGCTGTAACCAAATCCTAACTCCAGGCCCCCTGGATACTCAGGGCATACAGCTTCCCCCCCCGTATAACACACCCACTCTTGAATTGTAGCTCCTCTCTCCCTTGTGGCACAATTTCCGCTCCCGCCCCCCATCCAGCTTTCTGCCGAGGCCAGCAAGGACAGGGTCAAAGCGATAAGCAGCGACTCTTTCGCCTTTGCAAGTACCGGCTGCCTTGCTCTCTGGTCGTGCCTGGGGGAGGAAGGGCCAGGAACTGCCCATGCTCAGCTGAATTTCCCTTGCTCAAGCTACACAAGACAGCGTGCAGATCAGAGACGCTCACTGCCTTTCGCAAGCTTGCAAGAGCGAGGCAGAAGCAACAGGCTCAAAGCCGGGCCAGCGCCTCTCCACGTGGGCCTGGCACCTGTCAAAAGTGGACCGTTCGGTCTGGGTCCCGAACGGCTTGCTTGGGTTTCCTAGCAAAGGCCGGGCAGCACGTTGTGTCAAAGCCACAACGGCCCAGCAGCTGGAGACCTCGCTCATGCATCTGTTAGAAAATCACTGCTGATGAGCGGGGGAGGTCACGCAGGCAGAGGTGTGAGGATGAGCAGGCTGGTTGGTTAGTGCTGGCTCATGCATACTGTGCCCATAGGAGGAGTCTGCAGGCCTGGCTTGCTGCTTGGCTGAAACCATCGCAAATCATTCCTGACTTCCAAGGCTAATCAAGCCATACCTACGCCAGCTGGTTGCACCCATCTAGATTTTCAGCTCGCCTCCATGCATGTGGGGTCTCCAAGCTGAAAGGCAGTCTCAGGCATAACAAAGCACTGCAGCCCCCACCCCAAGCTGTCAGCTGGCACATGGTGGCCTGAACGTGGTTTCTTGCACCTTGGCTTTGCCTCATCTCTCCCCCTTCTCATTCATTCAGATGCCTCCTCTGCACACTGGTCAGAGCTGCTCGTGCTTTAAAAGGTTCTGGGGTGATTGGGATTCCCCCCTGAATCAAACTCTCTTAAATTGGTGAAAGAGAAGTCCTTTTCTTTGTGTGCTCTGTGGCTGCATTGTCTGACCTGGGCCCCTGTCTTGAGACACACAGGAAACCTCATTGTTCTCAACACCGCGATTTAAAGAAACACAGGATGCCAAAGCCTCCTCAAACAATAGTGGCCATGAAAGAATAAGGCCAAGACCATGAAAATTACCTCGCCAGGTTCCTTAAACCACTGCATAACGGGGCCCAAAGAGAGAGGCGGCTGCAGTGGTGGGGCACACCCGTGGGCTGGAGCACAGGGGCTGCTAGAGGCAATTCCAGCAGGCCGAGCCCAACACAGCACGGGCAAGCTGTCCAGTCTGCCACCATGCACCGCACCCAGCCATCGCGTGGAGAGAGGTTTCTTCCTTCATTTCTCCTTTCTCGGGTGACTCACTTCCCCTTGTCATGAAACCCTGGCTGCTCAGAGCTCCACTGCTATCTTACTGGGGGATGTGCAATGGCAGGGATAGTCTAAAGCTCCCAATCCACTCACCCAGCAAGGAGACCAGCCTTGACCTTGCCTTGTTTGCCATGCTAGTCCCAATTTGGGGCCCTTTTCCATCAATCCACAAGTCCCTTCAGGGATGCCACAGTATGAGGAGACCAACAGCCCCGCATCCAACCCCAGCCCTACCCACTCCTACGCTTCACTGAAAACAGGAACCATCACAGCACACGCTGTTGCATAAATCTCATCTTTCCCCTTCCTCTGTGCTAGAGGTTGCCTTCCCTCCTCCCATCACATGCGAGGCTGGGTTTGCACTCATCGGGCTGGGTCGGAGCTCACCGAACCCAAGGAGAGCACCAGGTGCTCACGGCTCCCGAGGAGTGCGACCATTGCTTTGCGGCAGGAGCTGCCCATTGCACGCTGCTGCGTGGCTCCCTCTCACGGGCAAAAAAGAAAGCAGCATCTTTAACTTGGGGCAGCCTCTTAGACGATGGCGTGGCTGAGGCAGAGCCCAGCCCTGGCTCCTCTCCCAGGTTGCGGCCACACATCATCATTTTGAAGTTCCCGCTGGGACAGCGGCGGCGGCAGGTCGGACTGGCGGGTTCCAGTCCGTATCCATCCTCCAGCTGGAAAAGTCACCACTCGGGGGAGGAAGGAGGTGAGAGTGAGCAGCTGCAGCAGGTTCCTGCCTGGCTGGTGTCCTCTCCAGCACAGATGTTTACTGCAAACATGCACAGCTCAGACCCTGATGGGCCAGAGAGGGAAAGTCACCATCTCATTTGAATAGGCCTCCTGCGCCCTGGCCTTCCCCAGCTGCTGGGCTGGAACAGGATCCTTTTTGCAACAGGCCCATGTGAAGCCTGGGGTTACCAGGGCTCATACAAGGCCCGGAGTGCTCCCTCCCCCTCCCCTTCTCTGTCCGAGGAAGGATCCTCCACTCTGTAATTTTAAGTGCTATTATTTTTAATAATCCCCTTGCAAACAATGAACTCCTTGTGCAGTTAGGGCCCCCACCCCCTCCCACCTCACGCTCTCCATATGCCTCTCAGACTTGTATTTCACGAGCTTTTATGGAGGCCTGAGCAGAACAGCGTCGCGGCTTCAAGCCTACAATTAATAGCCTTACACCCCGACAACAGCTCCTGGGGGCTGAGACTGAACCCTGCCCCTCACTCACCCCCGATCAAAGAGCATCAACCAGGCACTACGCTCCTGCCTCGGATTAGCTTGGCCCGATCCTGCAGACGGGGTGGGTAAGCGCCTGCAGCTCTAGTTGCAAGGCCAAAGTCCCTTCCAGGATTGTACTAAGCCGGGCAATATTCGAGAGCTCAGCAATCCAGAAGATATCCAGCCCTCCCTCTCCAGGCTCGGGCTGCAGCAGCGGCCAGAACTGGTTTGGTGGGGCTCTAGCAGCCCAGTCCCACCTGTCGTGGGGGGCTGAGCCCCCACCTGTGTTTGGGGTGTAAACAGGACCAAAGCTACACATTCAGCTCCCTCTGCCTCCTCGGAGCGTGTCAACGCACAGCGCCGGCGGCAGGCCCTTACCCCCCCAAGGACAGGGACTCTGGCCAAGGTGCTGGGCAAGTTTGGGAGCTGCCGCTGCTCAGGAAGGAGCTCCCTGGAAGGCCAACGCATTCCTCCCGAATAAAGCAGCAGGGGAAGGTGCGGGGCCTGCGGCTGTCCAGCAGGTTTCCAGAAACGGGCCTTGCAGCTCCCGACGGGGTTAATTGCAGGGCTCTGCTGTGCCTCGGAGCAGCCAGCCCAGCCTTCCCCTCGTGTCGCTTGGTGAGCATTCGCTCCGTGCCCCGCGCTGCTGGAACAGGGCAACACTTGTGCAATCCTGTCTCCGCAAATCCTCCGACTCAGCAGGAATGCTGGCGGCTGCCTTAACCGGCAGCAGCGGGATTTTTTTTTTTGTCTTTTTTCTTTTTTTTTGTCTTTTTTAGAGTGCAAGTTCTCCCTCCACTGCTCTTCAACACCGTAAGCATTTTAAGGGCTTGGGGAACTGCAGCTGGAACCTCAGCCCTTGCTTGGGCTGCTCCCTGTGAAGTTAATTTTGGAGGGAAAGGGGGCAAAGGCCTGTCCTTTCTGTTCAGATAAGAAGAGGAAGAGGGGATAGGGGGATTTGTCCCATCACATCATCTCATCTCGTCTCAGGTCTTGGAAGGCAGGAAGTAGGGACTATTGTCTGCAGAACAAAGGGCATCCCGAAGGGAACACAATAGCTGCGCCTCCCCAGGCTGCGGCCACCTGATAGAGCCAACTCCCTCTTCCCAGCGCCCTTCACTTCACCTTTCGCTGCTCTCGAAGGGAGGAAAGCAACTCCTGTGGGTGGGACAGGGCGGGTGCTAGCCCACAGGGGAGCTGGAAGGGGAAGAGGGGGGCAATCCCCTTCTCGGCAGAGCTCCACGTGTTTATTGGCCCACGGGCCAGTCGCAGGGGATCTCCCCGGCGCCCTGCAGCCACAGCGCACAGTAGCGCCGATGCAGAAAAGCTGCTGGCAAAACAGAAGTGAGACAGTAAGAGCAAGAGAGCAGGCCGGGACCTGGGGAAAGGAGGCCCTGACTCAGACTGAGAGTCACCGTTTTAGCTCAGGCAACTCCTCTGCCTAAAAGCTCCTGTGCAAACCGCATGCCGCACTTGCACGGAAGAGCTTTGAGGAACAGCTCTCAGCTTCCTTGCAGAGCTGTATGCCCATGCCTGCAGGGGGCACAGCCAAACCCGCACAGCTCAGAGACCCCCCAAGTGAAAGAAAGAGGGAAGACCGCAGGGAGTCGCCATCCCCAGGGCCTCCCAAGGGAGATCAGCAGCCCCCTGGGCAGCAGCAATGCAAGCTGTCGGGCCCCTTTGAGCCCAGAGGTCAGACGGCCAGGCCGGCAGGGAACGGCACTCCCACCGCCTGCTCGCCAGCCTGATCCGCGGTTTTCAGCGACTTCAACTCCCTCTCAAACGCTTGTCCCTCAAGTGCCGTACAAGAGCCGTCACTCAGCAGTTGTCAGCCGGGCACCTCTCCTGGCTGCAGCCCCCCTGGCTTCATGGCCCTCATCTCTAGGCAACCTGACCTGGACACCGCTAGCTCCAGCTCCCCGGTTCCCATGGAAAGCACCACACAAGAGGCTGCGGAGCCTTTTCTCTGCGCTGGGAGAAAAGGGGCTTTGTTAGCTTGCCCAGGGGGACCGCGTGAGAGCCGAGGCTCGGGGCTCTGGGAATCCAAACGGACAAACGAAACAAAACAAAACCCCAGAAGAAAGCGGAGCCCTGGAGAAAGAGGGAGCAGCCTTTCCCAGGATCATCTGTAGGTGCTCGGGGTATTTATCCACCCCCCCAGCTCTCCCACTCCGTGACTGCAACGCATAAAAGAGCGGCTAAGAGTTTCCGCTAAATAACCATGGCAGGGAGAAGCGGCAAAACCGCTGCCAAGCCTGGGAGATCTTCAGAGCAAGTGAAAGGGGCCCGGAGCATCACCTCCCCCCTCTTCCCACCAAGTCCGCAGCGCTCAGGGCTGCCTCGCAGTACTGCCGGCGCCGGGAAAGAGAGCGAGTCAAACTAGCCAGATCCCCCAGCTAGTCCCAAGCTCTTCTCTTTGCTACCGAGGTCTTTTAAATATAAATAAATATATAAATAGATATATCTGAGAATGGGAGGAAATGTGTAAAGAGGGAAGGACTGGTGGAGAGGAAGAGTGAGACGTTCTTAGATCAGGCAGAAACTGCTCGTTTCACGATACAAAGCTTTCTGACCAAACCACCCGAAGGGGAAGGGGAAGGGGAAGGGGGTGTTTTGAGAGGAAACGGGTATTTGTCTTGTTCTAGGTTTTAAAGAGGACTAGAACAGGGAGCCAAGGGACTGCTGGAGAGTCTGGGAGCGTCAGGGACAATGAGGAGGGTTTATGAAGCAAGCTGGAGGGGAGCTTCTCGGCAAGTATGTGCTAAAAGCCACGCTGCAAGGCGGGAGAGATCCCCAAGCACTGCTGCCTTCCCACCCTTGCTCCCCTGTCAAGATATCCAATACCTCTCTCACCCCCAATAACCTGGAGTACACGCTGCCCCCCACCGCAGCGTCTGCCCCCAGGACTCTGCCTGGTGCCCTGCGGACATGCCCTCACTGACAGGTGGGCTCAGGCACGTAGCACAGGGCCCGTCCACGATAGAAATATCACTCGAGGCGTCAGAGCCACAGCGGCAACATCCCGCGTACAGGGGATCTGTTCCTGCCTCTGCCGCTGCAACTCCCTGCCTCAGTTTCCCCACTGGAAGATACGGTTGGTGCTGACCACGCTGGTGAAGCACTGCCTGGAAAGGGGCTTGATTATTATTGCTCAGCCTCTGCCAGGGTCTGGCCAGGCCCTGTCTGAGCCCCCTACCCGCTACACAGGCCTTCAGTGGAGGTGGCCCCGAGACATCCTCGACACCCTGGGCTCCAATCGCTGCTGCCCGGGAGGAGAGACGAGGGCTCGACAGCTGCAGGATCCCTCCCTGCGTGGCCCCCACCACAGCCCTGACAACTGGCTCTCCCCTGCCAGGCTGCGGAGCCCAGCTTCCCCTCCCACGAGCCCAGTCCGGCCACCCCGACTGCATATCTTGCTCCTCACTCCCCATCTTTCCAGGAGCAACCAGCCCTAAGGGTGACACAGGGGCACACACAACTGAGGGGGCAGAGTGTGGGCTGGCCCAGCTGCTCTGTGGGTAAGGGCACTTAGGACGGGCAGGGTGGAGGTGGGGAGGAGAGCGCAGCACAAGGGAGCCCTCAGCGCAGGAGAGCCCAGCTGCAGCGGGGGCGGCACTTAGCGCGCGGGGCAAGGGAAGCACCGAGCAGGGAGAGCTGGGCTGGGGGGCACGTAGCACAGGCTGGGCTGCAGTGCAGGGGGCCCTTGGCATGGGACAGCCCAAATGGGGCCACACCCAGCAGCACGGGGGCACTCTTGGCACCGGACAGCCCAGCTGCAGACACGCCCAGCAGCAAGGGGGGACCCTTGGCACGGGACAGCCCACCTGGGGACACACCCAGCAGCAGGAGGGCCTCGCAGGGATAGCCCAGGGGGCCC
>NW_017728927.1:12801040-12821343 GCF_001723895.1 Crocodylus porosus
GCGGGGAAGTCACGCCCCCTCCTCAGGGGGCGGGGCTTCGAGGCCTGCCGGGGGGCGTGGCGGCAGGTGCCGCCGCGTAGCATGGCGGAGAGGTGGGACCGCGGGGACCCCGACGGCCTAGCCCAGCCTTCCCAGGCCGTGGCACGTTAACAGGTTTATTTCATTGCTTTCTGTGACTGAAAACGCCGGCGGTGCTCAAGGTGGCACTGAAGGACGTGCTGGCCGTACTCAGGGGTGTGCCGTTTTCAGTGCGTGGGGCGCAGCCCGTCAGAGTCCGGCACCCGCTGCTCCAGCCCCGGTCCGAGACCACGGCGCCCCGGCGCCCCACCTGCCTCAGGGGAAGCAGGGCAGCCAGGCAGAGCCTGCCGTCAGGCCTCCGCACGGCCTCCCCCCGCCCAGACCCCTGCTCCCAACCGGGTGGGATTTAGGAGTGTGAAAAGGGGGTGGAGGTGGGCCCAGGCACCAGGGCGATGGAGGGCTTGCAAAGCGAGTGGTAGGAGGGGAGGCTGAAGGAGCTGGGGATGCTCAGCTTGTGGAAAAGGTGTTGGAGATGGGGCATGAGAGCCGTCTGCAGTCACCTGAAGGGCTGCCCTCGGGAAGAGGGAAAGCAGCTCTTCTCTTTGGCTGCAGAGAGGAGGATGAAGACCGATGGCTTGAAGTTGCAGTAGAGTAAATGTTTGCTTCTCAAGCCCAGCTCTAAGCGTTAGGCGTTTGAGGAAAGACAGTGTGAACATCGCTGGCAGACCCCGCCGTATGGCCCTGTCTGCTCACTTCAGCTGCGGCTCAGCTGAGAAGCATTGTCGGGGGCACTGCCCTGCCTTCCTAGGGACATTACCCAGTGGAGGCGTGCAGGGAGACACTGCTAATCTGCTTTGCATAAGATACAATACCAGCGGTTTCCAAACTGCCTTTCGAAATACCCCCTGTGAGCCTTTCCCCCCTTGTCTCAAATACAGGCTGTCCTTTCCCAACGGTGCTTTCTTCTTAGCATTGCTTGTGGGGCTGCCTTTCCATCCTGACTTTTCAGTCTCAACCCCTAACTCACCACCCAACACCCTTTCCACTTCGCCCTGTTCAGCCTGTTCCCAGATTCAGGGAGCAGGAGCCGGGAGCATAGCCTGCTTTGGCATCTGTCCAGCTAGTGCTGGATCCAGAGCCTGAGACACTAAATCTGTGTTGAGCTGGGACTTTGACATGGCAGCGCAGTGTGACCAAGCCAAACAGCGAACAACCTTATTATAAATTGAATGACCTCATTGGCCTCTATGCCACCCTCCCCCCACTCCCATCAATTCCAGCCTGATTTATTATGGCAGGCAGAACAGTCAATGCATAGGGACACTGATTCGCAAAGACCATGGCAGGACCGGGCACAGCACTGAGCTTTTCTCACAGCAGTATCCAAGAGGTAACCATGAAGCAGACCACCCTCTGCACATACTCACGACAGACGGGAAAGTTTCCCATCGGCCTCTTCTGAGACTGGTAAAGCTAATACAAAGGAAAAAACCTCCACTAACATTCATATTGCTCAGGCTTCATTCTAGTGGGGAGAGCCAAGAATTGGGATTTGTTCCCCTCCCTGTCTATGGGAAAATCAGGGGTTCGCCTCCAGCCACTCTGGACTATTTGCTAAAAATGACTACTTTTCCAGCCTCGCTGCTGGTGGCAATGGTGGGCGAGGTTGTGTAGGTGCCTCCCTCTGGCATTTTGATCGTTGTGACCTACTATCCTACTTTGAGCAAGGTTAGAGGAACTGATACTTAAACTGGGACCTGCCACCCTGAAGATCTGGCTATCAAGTGTAGCAGAGATAGTGGAAAATGTCAGAGGCATGATCCAGTGCAGACACAAGCTCACAGTCTCCCCATCCACCCCGTGGGGCTGGTGGCCCTTTGTAAGCGTGCTGCATTGCTACAAGTGCTTCTTTATCATTGCACTTGGTGGAATAAGATCGGCTGCTTTTCAGTGAGGCAGAGCGGGTGCTAGTCTGGGGTGTAGGAAACATGAGTATTGTTCTCAGCTTTGATGCTGACCTGTTATTGCACCATGAGGAAAATTTTGTGCCTCAGTTTCCCCTTCTGGCCTTTGTCAACTCTGACTTACAAAACTGCACGGGTCGGGGGGGATTGGCTCTCACTGTATGTTTCCACTGTGTCTGCTGCAACAAGCCTGATCTTTGTTGGGGGCTGCCGACAGCGCTGTCCCACAGCCCTTCAGGGAAGGGACCTTGTCCAATTTGCATTTTTCCTTCTGTCAGATGCCACATTCATCTCTGGTGCTGTATATACAATGCTAATATAATCCCAGCAGGGGTGAAGGCAGGGGGAATATTTTTCTAAGAAAGCCAGATTGTTTATGCTTTCCCATTTTTACAATACACATTGCCCTGATCCACTCTTTAATCATGGCCCTGGAGTAGGAAGGCATAAAAAAAGCTCTCTCTGTGGGCCTGTTTTGCATGGCATTGTTAGGGTCTGGGCGGGAAGGACGGGGTTTCACAAAGCCCCGAAGAAGTCTGAAAACCCAAGCCAAACAAACAGTAACCCAACCCCAAACTCATGGCTAAACACTGTTTCTGCAGCCTGGGGTTTTGATGATTTTTCTTCCTGGTCTCTGAGTTGATTGCACAGAAACTTCCCCTCTAGAGGCGGCTGGAAAGCCATCCAGGCAAGATCCCGATGAAAAGAAGAGCCTCTTTCTATGGGTGCCAACAGAGAGGAAACTCATTTTCCCCTCAGCCAGCTGCTCTCCCGTCTCGAGGTCTTGGAAGCGCCTGGGGATCAGGGCTGCAGACAGATGTTCAGGTCCCAGCCAGCCCAGCTGCTGCACTGCTGCCAGCTTACACCCCCTTCCCTATGCCAGCGAGTGCTGCACAATGACAGCAACAATAAGGGGTCTGTCTGCAGCAGGGCTCTCAGCAACGTGTCAGGAGTCTGTGGATCTCAACACCAACAGTGGCAGGACAAGGCTCCTAGTCTTCAGGGCTCCCTGTAAACTGATTACTGAAGCCCCTGGCCCTGTTTGCTGCAGGCCATTGAGTTGCTGGCAGTCTCAGCTGTATGCAGAACAGGACCTGGAGCCCAGGGGTCAGCGGGCCGGTGCCAACTGCACTCCATCCAGCTTGGCAGAGGGGATGCCTTTCTTTCTCTTCCATTGTTTCTTTGGAGTACAGCTCCCCAGGGAATATGCTGAACTCCAGCCACATGTCCACAGACTTCCTCTTCAGGCGTCTCTACTCCTGGCTTCAAGGGAGAGGCTCTGGCACTGTCCTCACCCACAGCAGACAAGCATCCTGCAGGGGACCTGTTTCCATCCCTCAGCTCAGGGAAATCCTGCCAGTCTCTTCCTCCCCCTGCTCTTCCCCCCTTGCTGGCTTTGGTGGTAGGCTCTCCACAGTCTTCCCTGGGGAAACCTCACCCTGATCATTTCTGCGCAGTGCTACAGAGCTTGGCGCTCAATAGCATAAAGGCTGAACCTGGCTTCCCCCACCCTGTCTTGTGGCTGGGATAAGCAGGGGCAGCCTTGCTAGGACTTGGAGGAGGAAGGAGCACTTCTCACCTTGCTCCACTATCTAAAGCACCCTTTGCTGCTGACCTGCCCCAAAAGAAACATGGCAAAGGGCCCTGGAAATGGATGTCCTTTCAAGAGCCTCAAAGCAGGTCTGGCAGCTATCTCCCACTACAATGTCCTGGTCTGGACCCAAGAGAGACCCCCTCTCAGCTGAGCAGGGTCTTCATGCTTTATGTCACAGAGTTTGCATATTTTGCCTTTGAGTCATTACAGATGTGATGCCACTGATGCCCTTGGTCTCCTGTCAAGAAAGGGGAGGGCAGACCCTGAACAGCACAGTCCCGCTCCGCTTGCTAGTCTCTGCCTGCGTCCTCGTGCTGGAACAGCCCCCAAGCCTCCTGCCTCCTCTTGCCCAATAACTGCAGGGCTAGGACAGAACAGATCAGCTCCGGCTTTATGCTCGAGGTGGCTCTGACCCAAACCCCTGTCTCCAAATCCAGCCCCTTCCTCGGGTTGCATTTGAATCCAGATTTGTGGCCAACCGTTACAATGAGCCAGAGCCATTGGCTCTGAATCCTCTTCTATTTTGGGGACGGGAAGCCCTGGCTCTAATATTTTTGTGGCTCAGGCCAACTTCGCTCTTTTGTTGCCAGTGGACCCAAACGATGACCTAATTCTGTCTCTCACGGGCAGGTACAGGTTGCCTGCTGTCCGTCCCACAAAGCGTGAGAAACCCTGTCCGACCTGCCTGGAGCCTTCCACGTCCTGTCTGTTCACAAAGGCCGAGCTGCAGGCTTGCAGCAGTATTAAAAATGGCGTGCAAACAGCTCATCAGAGAGAGATGCTGAGCGTGGCCTATGGTATCAATGCATTTGTATACTTGGAACAATTTAGGTGCTTCACTTGTCATAGCTTACAAGGCGTCTCTCAAGGGCACGCTCGTCTGCATTTCACCTCCTTATTCACCGAAGTTAGGTACTGACACAGATGGTCCCTGCCCTGAAGAGTTTAAATCACCTGAGTGTAAGATGGTGCAATCAACCACCAGATCAGCACTGGGCAACACTGAGATGCGATCTCAGAGGTAGCCCTTTGAGGATCTTGGGACGCTCTGCTAGCACCAGGGACCTTGCAGCACCTAACTGGCAGAACAGCTGCCGCACTGGCAGCAGGCTCCTTTGCTTTCCACCTGCAATTTTAATTATCTGCTTTGGGGTAGTTAGCTGGCTAATCTGAAGTTAGGCAGAAAACAAGGTAAAGGCGCACTGTACAGGGCAAAGAAACAGGGATCAGGACTCCTGGCTTCTACTCCCAGCTCTGCCATTGATACGATGTGTGACCTCGGGAAGTTGCACTGGACTCAACCAGGCTTTGCAGCCTCAGTTTCCCCTTCCCTTCTAGTGGGGATGGCAATCCCCACCCCACGGGGGTGGGATGTATGTAGTTATATTTGCAATCCCAGGCGGGAAGCTGCTATAGAAATGCAAAGTGTGGTTATGCCTTCGGGCTAAAAGAAGCGGCCTGAGAAAGGTTGACTAAGAAAGAGGCAGCAAGAGGAGAAACAGCGGGGGACTGAGCTGCTGAAAGGGAATCGGGGGAAAAAAGCAGGAGAAGAGCCTCATTGTGTGTTGGGCAGAGGGGGGTCACGAGCAAGTTAAACTGGTTAATGTATTGGAGCGGCTTCCTCCGCGCCACTGTAAGAGAGCGGGGCAGCGCGACAATGGGCCGAGGGAGCATTCTTGTGGTGAAAGTGGGCTCTCTTTAAAAGGATTTGATTTCTTTTCTGTCAGTTGAATGGAATTTAGTGGTGACTCCTTCAGGTCTACGAATTTTTTTTCCTCTGGTGGTGGTGGTGACGGGCAGGGGCGATTTCCCCCTCCTCTTCCTCCTCCCCACATTCTTCTCTCAGCGGAGACATTTCCAACCCCCTTGCCCCGAGATTATAGCCCTCATTGTTGCGGAGGGAGATTGGCTGCGGGAACACAAATGGCATCGCAAAAGCGCTGATCCTGAAAGAAAGCGAGGAGCACTGGGCCGTCCCTGCTTGGCCTGGTTTCTCATGCTCGCTATTCAGCCCTGCTTTGGCAGGGGAGGGAAGTTAAATAGGGAGAAAAGGGAAGAAAAGGGGGTGTTGGAACATCTCGAGCTGATTTAAGGCCGCTCTCTCTGAGGCGAGGCCAAGCTTGCTTGTCGGGGCCTTTGCCATGTGAGTGGAAGTTTCCTTCCCTGTCTTTGCAAAACTCATTTTTACTTTTGTTTAACTGTGATTTAAAGGAAGCTCCTGTTGGGACTCAAGCCACCATCCTTATACCACCTCTCCACTCCTGGGAGAGAAACAGTGTCGGGGTCCCCAGCAGCTGTCTCCCATCCAGAGTTCATCCCCCACCGCGACTCCTGCTGAGAGGAGATGGACTGCAGTAGTCATGAGACCGCCGAAGACACCGGCCATTTCATTGTATCTCAGCAGTACGGACCTGTAGTAGAGATGATGTCTTTTATTAGACTGACAAGATTTTTGCAAGTCTTTAATTGCAAGCTTTTGGGCACAAACACACTTCCTCAGGCATCAGAGAAAAGATTGTAAAAGTTCTCCTGGGCAGAAATGAAAGTTCATATTTCATAGGATTTCACAGAGGAGTCAATAGATGGAAAACTCCTCTGGGCAGTCAGTTCAGAGCTGGTCTGGAGGCTCTCACCCCTTGTGAGGGTCTGTGACAATGCAAATTCATTGTTCATTGGTGCCTGCCGAGTCTGGGGGGCACCTGATCACCAACAGGGGGGTCCCCAGTGGCTGATCGCCAACCGGGCAGGGGGTCCCCCAGTGCCTGATTGCTGAGCCAGCGGCGAAACCTGAAATACACTTCCAGTTTCATGGCTGGTGTTTCCAGGGGGTTCACGGCCGATCTCAAGGGGTGCATGTGCACCCGCTACACTTCGCCAATGCAAATGACCTTGCTTCCATTGTATCTCAGCAGCACGTGCACTGATCATGGATAAGGGAAGCTAAAGATCCCTTGGGAGTGGTGTGCTCTGGGCCACAACATCCCGGTGACATGCAGTGACAATAAAGGCAGCACAGTTAAAGAGGATAGCAGAAAAACTGGTCCTTGCACAAAGCTTAATTGGCTTCGGGGATTCACCGCCACGGGATGTTAGCAAGGCAAAGATCTTTTGCAGATCAGGAGTCGAGGGGCTAATCATCAGAGCTGGGATTTTCAAAGGAGAGTTAGGCACTGACATCCCCTGGAACATCAGGGGATTTGGACACCTACCTTCCAAGAACATCTGTGGTTACATTAGGGAGGAGGAAAAAATGATAAGGGATTGAAAGATGTGTACTAATAAGTAACTGCAGATGGTAAGGAAATAACCATTGCTACCTCAGGCATCTATCTTAGCATGTTCTCATGCATTGTAGGGGTTTACGGTTTCCTCTGAACCTTCTGGCATTAGCCAGTGTCCGTCAGGACACAGGACTGACTGGCCCATTGATGTGACCCTTTCTGGTTCCCCTGCAGCTGCTGTGGTCCTGGGATTGCCAGGGGTATAGCACAGGACTCCAAAGCAGGCATGTCCGGCTCTTCCACCCCCCGTGCACAGCTTGTACTGCCAGCCTGTGCCTTGGTTCACTGACTTGTCCATCACATCCAAACTCCGCTCCTCCTGGAGGGGTTATGGGGCTTGAAGGAGTAAGGGAAGCACTGTGACTGAGTAGACTCCCCTCCTTCCAAAGTTGACCAGCTGTGCCCACACTGCCTGCTGCTCCCTGCTATACGGAGGCCTCCACCTGCCCGTGGCTCCTGGTTCTTAAGGATGCCCTGGGATAACATGGGCTTGTGGCCTTGGTGAGCAACAGCACCCAAACTCTCCAGTAGCTTCCCAGGAGATGCAGCTGCTGGGCTGGATTGTGCCCTCTGCACCATGCACACAGCTGAGGTCTGCACTGGGCATGCATGGTGCAGGCTCCATCTGCGGGCTCTTGGTCCCTTCCCCGCGTGCGGTTACTGAGCACAGCTACGGGCTGTGGTTATTTAATAGCTCGGTCACTGGAGATGCTTGCTGGGTACAGTCACTGCTGCTTGTGCGATTTATGGGCAGGGCTCCTGCGTGTGGTTTCCAACTGCAGCTCCCATAGTCTCCCTCCTCCATCACTTTCGCTGGCTCCAGCTCCATCTCTGGAGCCAGTTCAAAATCGCCCAGCTGCTTTTCAGCGCTCTCCCCCAGCCTGCACACTACTCTCTTTCTCTGCCAGCTGTCAGCCTAGAACCCCTGATTCCTTAAATGCCCTCTTGAAACCTCCCAAGGGAAAGGATTGGCTTCATTGTGCCCTCATCCTGGATTTCTCCAGTTTGCAGTTTGGTTGGTGGTGAGAAGTCCTGGTAATAGCCTCTGGTATTAAATAGCCCTGGGCCAGAGCTATTCATCTTGTGAGGCTGGAGAGCCAGGCTGAAACTGCAGGCTTTTCAATCATAAATCTGTAGACTTAGAACTACAGAATCATTTTTTTATGATTTTATGATTCTAAATCCACAGATTTATGATTGAAAAGCTTGCAGTTTCACCCTGGCTCTCCAATCCTCCAAGATGGATAGCTCCGGCCAGGGGCGATATGCACCCAGAAACGCCGAGTCCAGGGGACCTTCTGGGGCAGGACAGATGCAGAGGGTGGGAGAGACGAATGGGGAGAGGTGCAGCCTGGGGGGATTGCGTAGTTCAGGTGCCAGACACCAGCTCTGCTAATGCCACTGGTATTCTCTCTGTCCCCTTTGCCATCACTCTGGTGCATCCCCAGCCCCAGAGAGGTGGGGCAGAAGGGACAGCTGCTTTCATCTGTGCCCTGGCAGCTCCCAAGGGAGGGTGACACAGGTTGTGCTACTCAGTTGGTCCCTGTGCCAGCCCTTGTGCTAGTATTTGGCTGAAGGAGTGATGGGACCCCACCCACCCTTCCTTCCCCTATACAGCATGCAGCACTGCCATTCTCCTTGGCACTATCCCCCTGGGCCCTACACCCCAGCCTGCTTTTGAGGCATAGTACAGGTGTCTCCTGCGGGAGCCAAGGGAAGCACAGGCTCCCACTGGAAGGGCCTCTCCTCCAGGTGGGCCAAGAGTTTCTTCTTTCCTAGCTTAAAATCCTCACTGTATGCCCTGAGGCCACAACAGGAAGGCAGGGAACACCACCAAAGTGCTAGCTCTGAAGCTGTGAATGCCATTTGAACATGGACTCTTTGGCTAAAGGAGATCTGATTGTGTCACTCGGTCTTTGCTATCTTCTTGTCCAGGCTACTTCTAAATGCTGGTTTCCGTCTGAGGTTTCAAGAGTAGTTGGCTTTTCTCTGCGCCCCCACAAGTTCTGGGCTTATTCCAGACCCCTCAGCTGAGTTGTTTCCAACTTGCATGTCCAAGGGCTGAAAATAGTGTTGCTGTGCTAGATGGAGGCCTCAAAGGCCTCCCAACCTTGACTCTGTGGTCCAAGGGAGACCCTTCTCCATAGGGAGTAGTGGAATTTGTGTTCTCCTTCCCTGCTATCCCTGCAAGCTTATAACACTTCATTTTTCATGTGATGTTCATTTTAAATGGGCATCTAACTGCTCAGACTCTCTGTGATTCCCAGGAGGGCTTCCCTAGAGGAGAGAAGATGATTAAGGCTTTGCAAAAGTGGGAAGAAAGCAGGGGTTGGAGGTGGGGGGCTGAAGACAGGATTAAAACATCTCATTAGAATTTCTGTTTTTGGAAAGCTCACAAAAATGTTGATATGTGGCATGACTAACACAGTGCAAATGTCAGCCCTGCTCCATGATTAGGGGGCCTCACACTGCTAGTAACATGCCAGCCCCCTTTTAAGGCAAAAATATACAGCGATGAGGGACACAAAGCTGGAATTCCAAAGGGGAATGCTAATCGCGCCTCGTTCACTTCTGGTAACGGCTCAGCTGAAATTATTCAGCGCAGGAGGCTGGATCCCATGTGACTTTAAAACTTAACTGGAAAATAAATGCGAAGACCAGAAAATCGAATGAATGAAGGGAACTAGCAATTGAGGATAGGGCGAGGTCACCTAAGCTGAGAGAGACAGAGGGCGCCGGCCTCCTGGGGTAGTCTACAGGAGACTCCAAGGCAGGTGGATGGATGGGAGCCGGCTCCCGCTCGCATGGGAAGTGTCAGGAGTATGGACACTGTCCCACCCAGGTGGCAGAGAGCAGAGGGGCAGAGACTGCCCCTATGCCCTGGAGGACAGACAGAAGAGTCAAGGTTAAAAGGAGGAAATCTCCTTCTAACAAGAAACAGTTGGGGGAGATTGGATGTCTTCTTCCAGCTGTTGTGGTCATCACTGAAGGACTAATGCACACAATGGAAACCTGTTTAACTCTTCACTGTCTTCTATAATTAGCATGTTCTGTCATTGTGCAGACGGCTTGGACAAGGGCTCCATCACCCCTGGAAATGGTAACAATGAGGCTGCAGGAAGTTCTGTGCATCTGCTCTCTATTGTGTTTTACCTTCTGGGGGAACGGGAAGTTTAACTGCATTCTTCCTCCGTCAGGTATTTGTGTACAGCAGCTTCATTCTGTCTGAATGCACACAGACGCTCTGAGCTTCCCTGCATTGGTTTTCATTGCATTGTGGTGTGTATGTGTGTTTCTGTATAAATGAGGTTTAGGTGAGAAAGAGGAATTGGAGAGAGTCTTAGGTCCCCAACACTTACTTCCTCAAAGCACTCCTAGGCCATCTAAATCACCAGCTGCTTCCCTGGGAGACTCATGTCTGGGCCTGTGCACACTGGAGCAGTTCCAGTGACTTCAAGGCCAATTTATATCCATGGAGCATTTGGCACATTTGGCTCCTCTGAGGTCAAGGCTTTTCATTGCCTTCAGTAGGGTCAGGATTTGGACACCTGAAGCCCCCACCCAGAGGGTGAGAAGGCAGTTTGCAAGAGCAGAGACCTCAGCTGGCCAGGAAGGGATGGAGTTAATAGCGTATCTCCACCAAAGGACTGTGGTTTTCCTATAAGGACCACGGGAACTCTGTGGCCTTCAAAACCCTGTGAGATGCCCCTGCCTACACTCCTGCTGCTGTAGTCAAAGCATAGGGTCTTCTTGTGAGCTTCAGGGAAAGCTACTCATGTCCTCCGTGATGAACAGATGCAAAAGCAGGGTTTAATATTACTGCCACTCTTTCCCCCCCATCCTCCCTCCAAAACATCTTTGCCCTACCTTGGTAAGCCTGAACCTAAGCTGTGCAGTTATCTAGCTCAGAAAGATCACCTGGTATATCCCAGTCACCTTGCCTGGCACTGAAGTGCAGCCTCCTCTGGAGTGAAAGTCAGTAGCTGTTTAACACCATGTAGAAACACTGTGTACCTGGAAAGAGGATGGCTCCTGTCCTCAAGGATTGCTTCCATGCAGTTCACCCAATACAACTCCCTAGGACTGGTATAAATGGCAAGAAGCTGTCTTTGCTGCCTATGCCAGAGAACTGTAATATAACCTGCCACATGTCTACACACTAGGGTTCCCACTCATTTGGATTCAATTTGCCCTGATCTGAATTAACCATTGATGCTCATAATTGCTTTTGTCCTAGAAAGCCTCGATCATTTCATATTCAGGGACTAAGGTCAGTCACAACACATCGATCGGACTGTATAATTCAGGCCATTTAAAGAACCTGCTGTATGTCCAGACACTCAGTCAATTCTAATCTAGGCAATGTGTACAACCTACTAACCACCAAAGTGCAGATTCAAACCAAGACTCTCACAGAGGGCAGCTCTACCTGACGGAAAACTTCCTGCATGCTGAAGTGGTAGGAAATCAGCTAAACATTGTCTTGGCAGCTGATATCGCAGTCACCAGAGAGAAACAAAGGCAGGACATGAGCAGACCCAGATCACATATGTTAGTGATATGAACACCAATGGATATAGTGGATAAGGGTAACTTCAGCTCCTCATGGAAATCCAAACTAAATATTATCATTATCATTATTTTTTGCTGTTTGCTACTGAAAATGAAGGTAGAGTCTTTACCCTGTTTGCTAATTCAACATGGATGATCAAGTTATAAGGAACGGAAAAATGGAAACTTTTGCCAAGCCCACCCACCTCTTAGGAGAAATATCCTGCAAAATATGCTTTTCTAATTTATAAAGGAATTTATTCAGCAGAAAGGCTCTAGGGAGAAAAAGTACAGCTACCTTTTTTTTTTAAATTGCTTCTTCATAAATGCAAATAGAATAGCTTGCATGTCAACATTTTCTCTTTTGATATTGGCATGCGCCAGAATAGTTTCCTGACATGAATCAGTTTTTAGCATAGCTGCTCATGGATCTTTCTGTTTCAGCCATCCTTAGACCCAATTCTTGGATGCTAAAAATTTAAAAATGTGTTTTTCTAAAGCCTTTGGGGAGTTAAGTCTTTTATGACAAGTCCTTCTAGCCGTTCAAATCCAGCTGAGCTGTGGAATGTCATCAGGGTAGCTAACCAAGAACAGATGATCCCTTTGGGAAGAGGATATTTTAGCCCCTTCAGTATAGTATAGGAATCAGAATAAACCCACACAACAATAAAATGAACTTTCAGAAAATTCCTCTTGAGAAAGTCTGCTGTGGCAGAGTAACCCAGTGAGCTTCCTCAAGGTTGTAATTAAGGGCACAAATCGTTACCCTGAGGTTAGCATGCTACCAATTACTGCAGCCTCCAGAGTGCCCAGCTGAGACTGGGGGCTCCATCGTGAGAGGCATGGGCCTGAACAGTCCCTACCCCAAAGACTTTATGCTAACAAGTGTTAGCATAACACAAGAAGCAAACTCATTGGCTAGGGAAGGTAGAAGTAAGACCCCAACATCCCTTCAGGCAGACACTGTGATTCTTGGCCACTTCCCTGTTGCCCTGCAAGCAGAAGGGGCAGAGTCCAGTGTTAACCCTGGCACAGCCTGAGCACTTTGAGCTGGCTGAGGGTGAGTGACCTGCTGCATGCGGTCTGTAGTATCCCGATGAGCCTTGTGGTGTGGAAACAACATTTCAATATCGGTAGGAAGTTTAAGAACTGTTAACTGTAAAGATGCAACAGTTGGTCTTTTGCAGTTGGTCAGTTGGTCAAGGCTCCCAACCTTGCAAGGGTTGGGAGCCGAGCCCTTGTTGCTGTTCTGCCACTCCAAGGCATTCCTCCTGCGTCACCCAGACTGCGTCCTGAGTTGTCATACTTCCTGGACACTCTGCGGGTGCCTATACACGTGCTCTGACACGGTCTAATAAGAGGACATCAGAGCAGACTTAATTGAGTCTGCTGAAGCGTTCTAATTAAAACGCTCCAGCGTGCTGTGGCGTCTCATATATTCAGCATCTCACATCTCAAAATGGCTGCAGGGGCACTTTAACTAAAATTCACTGAATGAGCTTTAGTTAAAGCACCGCCATGGATATTTCAAAACACGGGCTGCTGAATACACATGACACGGAGGCATTTGAATTAGAGTGGCTTTCCAGGAGCCGCTCTAATCAAAACGCACATGTATAGACACTCTGTGTTTTCAGGAGGACTGTATGCCACACAGTTGGCCGTGACCAGAAAAATCTTTTTCTCCCCCTACGTTCTGCCTCCCAAAAACATGCTGTGTGTTTTATTTATGGGTGTGTGGTATGTGAGAAAAGATAGTACCCTGTGATAACAAGGCAACCAAAGAGTGGGAGAGAGCGGTATCACATAAACAGTAGAAGCAGGATTTCACAGATGAGAGACTGAGCATAGAGATGTGAATCTCTTGCTCCATGTCACAAAGGGAGTCTGAAGCAGAGCACAGTCAGTATCTGGGCCTTAACCATAAGGTGTCCCAACCTGGGACAAACCCCAAATCCATGGCTAAAGTTGAAAGCGGTGGCCATAAAATGGGAGAGATGTTGTCCTTCTATTCCAGACCCATTGGTTTAGAGCTACATGGGTCCAAAAGGGATGAACACAATAGATTTAATGCTTGTGGAAGGGACAGGATGGGCAGCTCTTGTCTATTAAATCTTTCCTCTTTATTCACTGAGTCTGCTGTACCTTTTTTGCCCTGGGACATCGGCTGCATTGCCCTTCTCCCCACTGCCAGCTTGAATGCTGACCCAGCGAGACCTCCCCTCCAGGACTACACAGGGGACGTACACAAGTTATTCGAAACTAGTTTGCTGCTCTTACCCTCTCCTGAGTCATTACACAACAGATTATTCCAGAATAAAGCAATTTTAATTCCAGAGTAGTCTGTCCCCACACAGGAACAAGAGCTATCTTGGGAGATTTCCTCAGGCAGTCAAAGCTTTGGTCCCGGACATCTCTTCTGACACAACAGACAGGGTGCTTAGCTCAGGGAGATAACCCAGACACCTGCCCACTAGACATAGGGCAGAGGCCAGCCAACTCATTTCATACATGCCACTGAAGAGAAAAACAGCCTTTTTTCACTTTTGACCTGGGCTGGATTCAAACCAACAGCCAAGTGGAAAGAGGAAACCATATTATACCATCATCCTTCACCTTGCTTCCCTTCTGTCGTAGCACTAGGCCATTTGCAGAGCAGAAAAACGCACCAGCACTTCACAACATGCTGCCGGCTCTGATCAGGTCTGGACACGTGCCAGAGAAAGTGGCTATTTACCCCGCGAGGCTGACCTCCAGAGAGAGGCCAACAGTTTCCATGAAACACTCACTATAGCACAGACAAAGTGAAAAACTGCAGGGAAAAGCGGGGCCTATCAGTTTTCCCGTTCACTCCGTTCCCTGGCTATGCCCCAGAGGAAGTCGAGCTATGGAAGAGGTAGAGAACCACTGGTTTATATCTGTACCATAATGCTGGACGATTTCCAGCTGGCAGAGTGGACTGGACAAGCAACTCTGGTTGCCTTCTGGGCACCCTGGAGTATCATCTACCCTCTCCCAGAAGAGCATATCACATACTCACAAACTAACAACAGGAACAAATACAAAATGCAAAGGCATGGAGACTGGGAGCCTTGCCAAGGAGGCTGCTGTGGTGCTGTGCTCTTGTGTGGCATGCTCATCCCTTCCCTTTTGGTTACAGATTCTGATGTCTCAGCTCCTTCTGGCCTCAGCAGAAAGCATGTCTGTCAGCTTCGGTCAGCCTGATCCATGCATGTGGTTCCTGTGCAATCTCTTAAGGACAACAGAGGGTGTTTCTCTTCTTTTCCCTTGAAGGAAACTCATGAGCTGGTTTCACATTTGTTTTTCTTTTAAACTTGAGGCTTTGCAGATATTAAAATATAATCCAGGAAGAATTTGCTTTGTGCGGGAACAGTGTGGGATTATTTTGGGGAAAGAAAGGTCGCTTTGGGGTCTAGTAGAGGTGGGGAGGGGGAGAGCTTTTCATTTCCCCTCTGGGCTCCTTTGAGATCCACGTCAATACTTCCTGAGAAACAAGAGCAGCTGGTATGAGAGCAAAGCCGTAGACTTCCAAATATTCGAGGCTTCACACTGTCTTAAAGCCAACCGCGCCATGTTGGGGGGGTCAGAAAGACAACAAAAAGGGACTTCTAAGGAAGATGGGAAGCTGGGAAAAGCAAAACAGGCCCATCTAATCTTCCTGATAGACTGAGTGAATGCTTCTATAGAACAATCTTAGACTTATTATCTTAGACAATCTTCTTGGACAATCTTCCTTACAGACTGAGTGAGTGCTTCTATTCAACCTACACCCCTGCTTCTATAGCAGTGGCTTTTAACCTGTAGTCCACAGATGCCTGGGGGTCTGCAGACTATGTCTAAGGGATCTGATGACGATGATGAATCAAATGTATGTGAATACCCACACTGACAATTCAGAGGGGTCAATACCGCCATTCAAATTTTTTAGGGGTCCACAAATGAAAAAAGGTTGAAAACCATCCAGAGAGAATGGGTATTAAAAATACACTTCTGATATTGGATTGTTGATTCTGGTTAAAAAATAAGCTAATAATTTGTATTATAGGTGACCAGCAGAACTAAGCATTGAGAACAGGAAGCCCAGGGCCCCATCGCAATGCAGTCGTGTTTGGGAGAGAAACAAGAATTCTAGAAATGTAAAGAGAGGCTTAAGGTGATTACTTAATGCATGAGGAAACCGAGGACAAGAGCCAGATATCAGTGACTGAGGAAGCAGAAAAGGCGCAGAGTGACACCAGCACTGAGGTCACCCCAGCAAATATAGCATCCAAAGTCTTCCTGAATGTGCAGCTCTAGTGAAGGCCATCTGCTTTCTGGGGGATATACAAGTGGTAAGGGTTCTCTTAGCTCAGTATGTACCTCTGAACATGAACATAGAGACAGATTCATTCTTGGTGTAGCTATTGTGAAAACAAAAGAGTCCTGCCAGGCAGGACCCCTTGTCTTAAAAGCCTATTGGACATAACTATCTATTGGATGGAAATAGCAAGCCAGAGGGCCTTTGACTTCATTAATATTAAGATATAGGTATATAGATTAATATAGGTCCTTATATGCTGCCTCTTTGGAAATGGAGACCAGGGCTTCAGATGATTGACTTCAGTGTGGCTTTGCCAGTGGAGCAATACTGTTTTACATCAGCTGCGGATCTGACCAGAAAGCCTTAGGAATGTGCTGCTGATCCCACTCAAACAGCCATGTTTTTTAAAGACGATCATCACCGGACAGAGACCACTGTCAGAATGAATTTGAGAAAGTCAAGATGCCCTCCTGGCTCTGGATTTAACCATGACTTACACCGTGTGGAGAGGTCATATCTTCTGCTGTGCTAACAATCATCAAAGACTGCAAAGCACACTAATAGGATGGTACACAATCTGCTCAAATGCCAGATAAATGCTGGCAAGATGGTTTGTTTGGGTTCCTGATACTCCAGAAAATTAGTCTTATGATTTATTTTGAGTGCATTTCAGGCTGGAGGTTATGATAGATGCTGCCTTTCCTGGCCACTCGGCACTTGTATGACTCTTGCTGCTACGTGCAGCATATGTACACCTCTGTGCATCACGGCCCCCTGGCCCACGTGAACCTTCCCTACTGCTAGCAAGCTGAGACATCTCTGGTCGCAGTTCCAGTAGAGGGACCGAGTAGATCTCCTGGTCTTGTGACGCAAGTTCAGATTTTCTGTGTGGTTGTTACTAAAGCATTTTGGCAACCACTGAAGTTCCTTTTTAGGTTGTCTTCTCTTTGCAGGAAGTCTTCCCTCAGGTGTAGCAACATATGAGCCCCAGCTTGGCTCAGAAAGGCTGTTTCATCACTTTGTTCTGCAGTGGCCCATTTGATCTTTCTCTGGTCAACCCAAATGGCTTTCTGTCTCTGTCCACTCCCCATCTGTCCATCATGTTCACCTTCTGATGATGTGCCATGCAATGCTACCTATGCTATTCCATGAGCTGCCAGCTTTGCTACCCCGTTGGGCAGCTCCCTCCTAAATGCATTTGACCTTCTTTCAGAAGTCCCCATGCCTCTACCAGCTAATGGAAATGAAAACAACTATGTTTGCCTGTTCCCTGAAAGTATGTTAGGCCTATCAACCCTCATGAGCTGGATCCTGGGCCATTTAGCTTGTTTTCCTTTGAAATATGTTATTTTTCTTAGTTTTAAAAAAAGGTCTAAAGAGGAGGAGACCCCACATTATGACCTCCGATGCTGAGTTCAGCTTGATCAAATTTGTTCCTCTATTTCATTATCCCTTTGCTGCCCCACTTCCTAGCATGCCACAGGAACGCCCACCATTGCTACTTTTTCCCATGGTTCCTTGAAGTCCTTCTCCAAAGCCAAATAAAACTATGGAAAACTTCTGTTGGCATCAGTGAGTTTTGTATCAGGCTGTATGCTAGTAGGGAATCCTTGATTTTCGCCTCTGTTGAGTACAGGCTTGCCTTTTTCTTGCAGACAGCATTTCCCAGGACCATGTTGGATCCATGGCATGGAGCAGCTTTCCTTTGCTACACTCAGACCGCCGGGAAAGCGGTGAGGAAGGACAGACTTTCTGAGGCTGTTGGAAGAGGATGCACAGCTGACAGTGACTGCACACTTGACAGTGTTTATTTGGATTTCCAGAAAGCCTTTGATAAAGTTCCACATGGCAGACTCCTGACTGAACTGTACAAGCTCCAGGGATCATGGGAACGTAGAAAGAGCTGTCTACCCATCTGTGAGAGGACACCGAAGGCTGAGAGAGACTGCAACCAGCCAAAGGTCCAAGTGGCACATGCAGCAAGTGAAAGATTCTCCCCTTCCTGCAGGGAGGGAGGCACGGACCAGGGAGAAGCACAAGCACGTTCCTGCGAGAAGGATGGAGCCAAAGCAAGATCAAGAAAGGATGATGCTGGAACTAGAACGGGGAGGAAGAGACTGAACAGTAGGTGCTTCCCTGCCATTATGAGGGGAGCAGATACCATGAATGCCTGTGTGTGTTGGGGCTGGGCTAGCAGGAACCTGGGAGATGGGAGGAGAGTTGATTCTGCCGTTGTAGCCGAGAAGTGGCTTCTTGTGTTTTCCTTTGTGACTGCTGAGTAAAGAACATTTGATCAATCATAGATCCAGACAAGCCTGCTGAGACCATCACCCATAAACTGCTTCTCTAATTTTGTACCAGCACCAGTACCAGTACCAGGTCCTGCCAGGGCCTCTTATCTAACTTGTGTACTGTGTATTCCTATTGCCTTTCCATATGGCCCCCCACGTGTCTCACTGTGAGCAGACGCAGCCAGGCATGCCTGCATCCACGGGGAGTCCAATGGACAGGCTTCCTTGCACACTTTTAACCTGTGTATCACCCGGTCTTATACACTTCCAGCCTGATGCAGCACTGCACATGGTATTAGCCCGTTGCATCTGCAAGGAGAATTACTCCATGTTGAGAAGATCAATGCAGCGCTTAGTTCAGCAATCCCCTTCCTTGTGGGCTGACCTGATTTTAGCAGGAGAAGACTCCATGCTCTCCACTAAATACTTTTAAAGTTTAGCTACCTGCAACCCATTCCCCATCTCCTACCCTTCACCCTCCGTCCGCTACACGGCCACATACATACACCACACTGACAAAACCACCAGTAGCAGACTGGGAGCTGCATTGCTGCCTTGGGTGGGTTAACCTTTTCACTGCCTAAGCCTTGCTGTGACATACCAAACGGTATCAGTCCGAGACGCACATGAGAGCTCAGCTGCCGCAGGGAAACCCCTGGAATCGAGGAGAGGGAACAACGTTCCCAGGACCCAACGTGGACCTGAATAAGGAGGGTCAAGGCAACCCCCCACTGGGCACTAGCTGTCAGACATAACGCGATGGAGGATGGCTGGAGAGACAAAGGGGAGCAACCGCCAGCTTCTTTCCTCTTTCAGCCCCTCAGGATAGCCACAACGGCATACTCCCCCCGGCCATCCAGGTGGCCTGCAGACAGGGCTGCCTCGGCCAGCCAGAGACAAGGGGACCGCGTCTCCTCCGCGTGTTATTCTATAGCCCTGACCCAGTTTCACCACGGCCCTTGCAGCCACCAGCCTGTTCCTCCCTGAGCTCACTCGCTTCTTGCCCCTCCTCACCAGCACTTCGCTTTTCCCCTTTCATATTGACTTTCAGGTCTGGAGGGACAGAGCTTGCCATCGCCTTGTGTCCTCCTAACCTTTCCCCGCCACATTGTCCTCTCTTGGCATTTGGAAACAAGTGCAACATTCAGGGAAGCCAAAGCAGACAATGCCTGCCTGAAGGTAATAATGCTGCAGGCAAGTGTATCGGGTGTCAACTAACACAGGGCACCCAATAGCTTTTCGCCGTCTTTTTTAGGAAGAGCTTTCTCAGTCTTGGTATCTCTCAGATTAGGTTTTATCCCCAGAGAAGCCTGTTGTGTCTCCATTGTATGGCAGCTGTGGGAATCTAGAGGCACTGTTTTTGACTGGGACATTCGAACAATGAAAAACAGCATCAGCATCTTTACCCTGCCGAATGCAGGTCTCTGGGGTTAACCCCGAGGGACTGTCTCTATCTCCCCTGAAAAACAACATCTGCCTCTCTGTGTTCACTTTTCTATACAAGACACAGATCCAAACAGTGGTGTGCACATGCCAGCTGACACACTAGCAAGCAGGTATCTTCACACAGGCACACAAAGAAAGGGCCAGAAACACATGTGAGCATTCACTCTCTCTCACACACACACACGCACACGCACACACACACACTATCTTTATTTGCTTATAAAAAGGGAAAGAGTTATTTTCTGCAAGCAAATTCAAGGCTTGACTATGCCTAGTCCTGTGTGATGGGCAAGGAGGAAAACAACACAAGAAGGACGGTGTATCACTTTGCACTGCCTGGGCACCAGGACTGGGAGACTCTGGTGTTCCCAGGAGAACTACAAGCTGGGGAAGGGGCAGGGAGGGTTGTCAGGGACAAAGGGTGGAGTCACAGCCCTACTTCCCCAGTTTAGCACTGGCTGCCAGCTGGTCTGGCCCAGGGAGGGAGCACACAGCTCATCATGAGATGCAGCAGTTACTGCTGCAAGTTGCATCGACCAGGGTTCCTGGAGATGTCCACTGCACCTGCCACATTTGACAGGGTGGAGATTTGCTTTCCTTGGACCTTGGTAACCTCACAGCCTTTGCTGAAGTCTCAGCAGGGGTGAATGCTTCTCTCAGGCACAGCTCCACAGCACAAATAGTAGAAGGAGCCGTGTGATCCAAAGCTGAACCAGCGTAGGGCAGACGGAGTTCCACAGAGTTCATAGATTTCATAGACATCAGGGCTGGAAGGGACCTCGGGAGATCATCGAGTCCAGCCCCCCGCCCAAAGGGCAGGAAGTCAGCTGGGGTCAT
>NW_017728927.1:12821663-12858851 GCF_001723895.1 Crocodylus porosus
GACGTCCCGGGATTTGCTTGAGAAGCATCTATGGATGCAAGCCAGCGTTTTTGTCACTTTACTAGCCGCAGCATCGCATTGCGGGCTCATGTTCGTCTTGTGGTCAGTGATGACCTCCAAGTCTCTTTCTTCCATAGTGCTGGCCAGCGTAGCACTGCTGAGCCTAAAAGGATGCTGTAGGTTTTTCTTCCCAAGGTGGAGAACCTTGCATTTTTTGGTGTTAAACACCATCACATTCTCATCCACCCATTTGCTGAGCCTGTCCAGGTCAGCCTGGATCACCCGCCTTTCATCTGGCGTGGATGCTTTGCCCCAAAGTTTGGTGTCATCGGCGAACTTGGCCAGTCCGCTCCTGACTCCAATGTCCACATGATTAATGAAGATGTTGAACAATATGGGTCCAAGGACAGAGCCTTGGGGAACACCAAGATGAGTGACTGCCATCAATTACAACCCTCTGGGTCCAGTCATGGAGCCAGTTTCCCAGCCAGCGGATTATGGTGGACCCATGTTGAAGGTGACTTATATCAGGTCACCTATTGCATTGCCTTAGTCCTCCCCCAGCACCCAGACTACTGCCAATACATTCTAATCACACTGTGACATGGTTATTTCTAGTGACTCTGGTCCTTTGGCACCTCTAAGAAACTTTCATCCTAAGAATCCTTTCATCCCTGGTTCCCTCCTTGTCCTGCAGCTCCACTGCAACCAATGAAGCTCCTTTCCACCCATTTTGGAGCTGGCTTATTGTCTCCAGCCTTATCCAAGCTAATTAAAAAGACCCATTTCTCCTTTCTTCTTCCCAGAATCCCTTTATATACATGTCACCTGGGTTCGCGTCCCTCCACTATGACCTCAAACACATGTTTGAGGTCTGTAGGCTTTACTCCAGCAAAGCCATTAAGCATCTCCTGACCTTGACCTCACTGGGACTAAATTCAACCACATGTTCAAGCATCTTGATGGAGCAAGGCTTTCATCATCCTGCTCTCTCCATAACCCTTGCCATCCTGGCAGCTCTTCTCTACATCTGCCCCCATGTCTCCCTCCTTCCCCTGATAGTACAGTGCTGCACAGTGTCAGCATTTCTCCATTTGCAGCTCAATTGATTCCTCATGAAGTGGAAAAATGACCTCCCTCATGTGATAAAACAGTTATATGTCCCAAAGCTGCACTTGCCTGGTTAAGCTACAGCATCACACTGAATGTCCACCTCCATTTCTCATCAGCTCTTCCTCCCACATCTGGTTCTGCGTTACAGCTGTTCACCATTGAGTTTCCCAAGTGAGAGCCTAAGGCCATGGTTCTTATTTCCTAACATACTTGCCCTTGTTACATCTCTCTCTAGTCTCTTCCTTTATGCAGGCCAAGTTGACTTGTTGCTGTGTCTCTGAATTGATCCGCTGTTCTCCCAGTTCTCAGCACCTGGGTCCATATAAGCCGCCCCAGGGGACTTTGTGCAACAAAGCATTGTGAGCCCCATACAGGCTTTTTTTGGGAAACTGGGAATGTCTCGGCAGGGTGTGGGGGCAGTGAGACAGCTCTTCTGGAACTCTTGCTTTCCAGAATCAATAGCTCTGATTGCAGCTGCAGCCCAGCGGATCTGGAACTCCATTGCAGGAGATCGTCCCTGGCCTAGGAGATGCACATAGATGTCCTATTCCAGGGTGCTGCTGTGGGGCAGGAGGAACTGGCAGCCTATTGCATTTCTATTCCACATGCATCTGCTCCTCAAGGCTCACAACACCTCCTGCACACAGCTGTCGACTTGCATGGGGAAGCAGGCAAGTGTGTGCTTGGGCAGACAGAGATGTTTGGGAGCTGGTCCAGCCTTCTGCAAACTGGGCCTTCTGCCGAACTGATGCATCCCCCATGCTAGAAAAAGATTTCTGAGCAGGACTGTGTGCAAGCGCCCAATGGGGAGGTCCCTGGACAGAGCAGCTTCCCTCCAACACATCTGGAAAACTGCTCCCATCCTCTAATAAACAGACTTCCAGAGGAAGGACTGGGATAGCACTGTCCTCCCTTTGGGAGAGAGCGGAGCCAAGGTAGGAAAAAACAGACCAAGAATGAAGGATGTAGCCTCTCCCAGTGTAACCTCTGCTACTGCTAGTCTCACTGGAAGCAAGGAGACCTGGAAAGGAAAGGGCGTCAACAGAACCAGATTCCAACAGATTCCCTTTATACTTGCTAAAGAGATGCAAAGAAGAAGCAATTTCCAGAGCACAGGGGAAGGTCAGACCAAGGGAAGTTGGCACAGAAGGGAGCGAAAGGGAGTTGGTTGGATATTATCAAGAGATGCAGGGCCTGACACCTATGAAGTCAAATGAGAACCAAGCCAGGGCCTGAAAAAGAAAGGAAACGAGCCAGGCAACTCCCTGTACCCTTACCCAATGATAGAAAATCAGCAGCACATAATATATTTAAGCTCAAGTTAAGGGAAGGGCATGAATGAGTGAGACAGATTGGTAAAGACTGATAGCGAGGAGAGGAGGGTGGGAATGTTCTACTGACCTTGGGGTTTTTGCTGAAAAATGTCCCTTTTACATGATGGAAAATGCCTTAACTTTGTCAAACTTCTCTTTTTTCCCCCGTTTGAATTTTCATTGTCTCTTTTCCAGGGGAACCAAAATTATATTTGTTTCCTTTTGACCTAAATCCTAACACTTGGCCTCGTTGAGCAAAACTGAAATGACCCAAATACATCTGCAGCAAGCTGTGTGAAGCAAGCTTTCTTTTTCTGACAGCCGCCTGCGGACAGGAGTTCAAGTTTGGGGAAAACCACTACCCCTGAGGACGTGAATGAGGACCTCTTGTCTCATGCCTAGAGGAAGCCCCTGCAGGTCAGGTGTGAAGTACATGGATGGGGAAGTCCATAAGGAAAGCTTGTTTTCCTGTTGTTCATGCTACTCTGCTTTCTATGGAGAGGGAGCTGCAGGTCTCTAAGTGAACCTGACACCAGCTTTGGTCTCAGCTGTTGTCTGCAAGTTTCTCCATCAACTTCCAAATAGACAGAGAAACAGAAAGGTCAGCTTCATGGCATGCAGTTCTCATCTGGGTGCAGCGAGCCTAGGAGAGCAAATATAGCAGATGTGCAGAAAGGGGTGTGGCCTTTTCATCCCATATCAGACATATGCAGACAACTTCATTTCTGGGACCATTGGTCCAAGGGGCTGCCCCTAATCACAAGAAGAGCTGGTGAGAAAGTGGTTTACTCTTTGTAGAGCACAGTGGGGATCTGTTTAAATCTCTGGTAACAATAATTGCATTGCAGCTGCCCAGGGAGGCAGCCTAAAGCTTTTTCTTAGCAACTGGAAGCCTACATTTGAACACATAAGGAAGCCTGGATCTCTCTCTAGAGTGGCCTAAGCAAGGGGTTTAGGCTGCAGCTTCAAGAGTTGTCTAGTCCTTCCTGCTTGACTAGAGGTTAACTCTGGGAAAGCCTGGGTACCGCTTATCTCTAACTCCGTGTCAGCCTGGCTTACTCCCTGGTACCCCACACCAGTTAACACTGCCATGTTATTACTAATCAGCCAGAAATCTTCTTGCAAGTGTACACCAGTCCCTTTGTCTCGGGATCCTTTGGGAGAGCTGCTTGACAAGGCTCAGGAATGCTGCAACAATGGGACCAGCCAGATTTTAATTAGGCTGGATGGAGAAGGGGGCCAGAGCAGAGCACTTGGTACGTTCACATCCCTCTTTGAGGTGCTGGGGCGAGAGGAATGTCTGCTGGGAAACTGGTGAGCAATCCTGGGGAAAAGAGCCAATGAAGGGGCATGAGGGCGCATACTAATGAGGGGAGACGTGCAGATGGGACCTTGTTTGTTTCCTTTGGATGCGGGGAATGCTCCTTACAGACAAAGGGCCAAGAGCGAGCTGTATCTAGGGGCTGCTTGGGGAGGGGAATTATTTCCAACTTGTTTTCCAAGAGGGGCTGAACTACCTGCTTCCTGGCCAAGGCAGCGTCCTCACACCACAGCGTGTAGGGTCTTTGGATTAGCAAGGCTTGAAAGCCACAGGATCAGACAAAAAGCAAGACAGCTCAAAGCCACGAAGACAGAGATGAACTGGGAGATTTTGCAGGGTTGCATCTGGTTTGGCCTAGAGGTAGTTCATAGCACTATAGAGCAAATAGAAACTGTATATGATCAATTCACATTGCATTGAATAGGAACATGATGATGTGCGACTGTGGGATACTCCTAGCATTAGCTTTGCCCTCTTTTTTCAGCAAGGCGAATCCCTCTATGAAATCCAGGGGCCTTGCTGGCTGGATTGTGCTCTGTTGGGTTTGATTCTGCTCATGCTGATGAAGCGCCACATCATAAACCTTCCTGCAGAGTCACCTATAAGCCCTTTCCCCATAGGCATGACCCAGCGTATGCAGACTCAGTCATTGCTGTGTGTCCAGCACACATACAAGGAATTGAGCATGCCAGGAATGGCTTTCCCTAGGTGAGCTGCATAGAGGGTCAGAGACCCTAGAAGAATATGAGGGTCAAGGGTCCAGTCTCCCAGGTTGAGTCCTTGAGTGCCAATGACAGGGTTATGCTCAGCACGTGCCAGACGTGGCCAGTGCGACAGTTGCTGCTCGCCCCTGGCTGCAGTCATCCATGCCGACAGAGACAAGAGACCCAAGAGTTTCTGGGTGCCGCAGTCTGCAATTTATGAAGCCGTAAACCACGAGAAAAAGGGAATGTGATAAGCACATGCCTGATGAGACGCCGCCAGGAACATTCAGCACGAGGAGCAGCTGCCCATGGGGTTGTGCCCCAGGGAGGCCAGAGCTCTCCTTCTGTGGGACAGCCGTGAGCAAGGAGGACTCTTACCTTAAGGTGCTCTTTAGCCTCCCCACCCACTTGGGACCCGGCAGCATCTTCTGTGGAATCTCCTGGCAATAAAGGCCTGGGCTCAGCCACAGCTAAAACCCATCACGGATGCTCTGTCCCTCCCCTCTCCATCCTGCCGCGTGGAAGGATGACAGGACCATCTGCTGGGGCTCATGCACACGGCTCCCAGGCTCCTGCCAGCTGTACCAGCAGGGTGGGGGAAGGGCTGTTTAATCAGCGATGGATCCTGAAGCCAGATGCTCTGATTTTCTAAGAGGGCTGTAAAAAGCCCTGGACCCAGTTCATGGGAATGCTCCCCTCCTTGCCTACGCACCTTAACCTCTTCACTGCCACTGCTCCTTGCATGCGTCTCTGCAGCAGCCTACCCTGCCATAACCAGAGAGGCCTTGTGCTTCAGGCACAGACCTGAGAAGCAAGACCCCTGGGGTTGATACCAGGCTATGCCACAGGCTTGCAGGATAACCCAAGGCAAGTTACTTAACCCCTCTGTGCTTCGGCTTTCTTCCTTTTATAACGTGGACAATGGTAACCACTCACCATGGCAAGGGGTGTTTGAAGGATTTGAATGGCAGTGTTTGAAGGGTGCTGTGGGGTCCTCAGATGGATGGAGCTGGAGTCCTGCAAAGCACATCGCTCTTGACTCTTATTGTATTCATCTATTTGGGGGAAGCCCGGAGCCAGGAGTGCGTTCTCTCCGGGTCCTGGGGCTGTCATACCCACCTGCCAACACATGAGAGCATCTCAAGATGCACCAGTAGAGCAGGAGCTGAGGAAAGGGGTATCTTAACCCCACATTTCATTCTGGTGCTGCCCCCTTATGATGCCCTTCCCTCCTCCTCATCCCAGAGCTGGTTTAACTTGGCCAAGGCCTTTCTCAAGGGCTCCTGAGACCCTCTGTGTGCTCTGAGCAGACGCAATTGCTTCATAACATGCAGTTGAGGGGCCAGGACCTGAAACATTAATCTCCAGCTCCTGCAGCCAGGGCCTGTGCACCTGGGATACAGGAAGAACAAATATGCTCCTTCTGATTATAATTCCCTTAACTCTAGCATGAAACAGCTGTACCCCACACCAAACCAGGTGATGCCCAGCACCCTTTAATTTCTGAGTTTGGGCCCAGCAGGGGTGAGGGAGAGGGGCACTGCCCTACTGTGACTAAGTCCTGGTTTATCAGGTAGGGTTCTGGATACCTTATTACCAGCCAGGACCTGAAGACCTGGAAAGGGAGTTATTCCTTTCCTTGTGTATAGCTGCATTGCTTGCGTTCTGTAGTGCATCCGTGCTTATCCAGCCAGGCTTTTGGGCTCTGAAAGGGGAACAGGTGAGTCTAGCTGTTGTGGACTTTCCCTGATAGCTTGATGTCCAGCCCAACCTGTCTCTGTGTGTTATCATCACTTACTTATTGTGCGGGGTCATCCCCTGTCCCAGAGTGTGCAGCCAGCAGCTCTGCTCCAATTAGTGAGAGCAGGCAAACAACTCAATCTGGCGTGGGGGAGCCAGCCCCTGATTTAGCCTCCTTTGATTTCCCCCAGGGTTGGGGTTTATCACCCTGACCCTTCACCTCGCTTTTGCCTTGGGCGGGCACCTGTCCTGCACAAACACACACTGAACTGGCAGCTCCCCCTCCTCCCCCATTGCTGGTGGGAGGAGGGACAGGATCGGGGCCAGCGAAGGCTTGGAAGGAGGATGTGAAAGCACCAGCTCAGTGGAATATCGCCCTTCATATGGGAGCTGCCTCTGTCCCTCACTCCTTGGGATTTCTGCCATCCTGAGTAACAAGTGACCTGTCCTGCCAGGGATCCCTACTGTACATAGAATAGGGATCCCTGGCACACCTACCAGCTCATTTGGTCTGATTCTCTACTATTTTGTCTCTAATATACTCATTATACATGCTGGAAAAGCTGGTGTTCAGACCCCGTAGCATTTCCTACCCACTTGGTATAGGTGTAAGGGAGCAAACAAGGTAAAGCCAGGGGGGCTCAGATGCAACACTACTCGCATGAGTAAAGGCTCCTCCTTGCTTGGTCTGTTCCATGAGGAAATGAGTTTCTTGTATCTGAGATTCACACTCAACAAGATGACGGTTTTACTTTATGCAACCTTGCAACTGCTCCTCCCAGCTAAGCAGAGACCCAGTACATGGCAGTGGTGCGGTTGCTTTACTATATTTAAGGCAGGGAGCAGCTTACTGTTTCACTCCTAAGTCATTCATCCTGGCTAGCAAATAACTATTAGCAAAGGTATATGAGGCATGTACTGAACATGCAGCTGCCTTTATGTTCGTAGATGGCATGAGAGAGAGATTTATGGGCTGATGAGGAAACAGAACTCCTGAGTGTCCGTCCTGGCTTTGCCACCAACTGGAAGGGTAAATTTGGGCATGTCACTTAAGCTCGCTGTGCCCCAGTTTTTCCATCAGTAAAGTAGAGCAATAATAGAAGCTGTCTGGGTTGCTGTGACCGCATTAAATATTAATGGGAAAATATGTCCCCAAAATAAATAGCCAGTGTGGGAGGCTGACATGTTTAACCATTCTCTCTCTGCCAGTGAGCATCACTGAAAGAGAGGGGAGGTAGCTCACGGTGCGTAGGCTGTGATCAAGAGTTAACAACTTTTGACTGACGCTGACCTGTTCTAAATTCAGGTCCACCGCCTAGAAGTGAAAGGCCTTTAATCCTATCACACAGCCCATAGGGCATCCCTGTCACTCTCTTCAGCACCCCTGTCACTGTCTTTGTCTCTCCCCTGCTTTCTTCTCTTCTACGTTCCTTGTCCGCAGACAATGCAGGCCCTCCAAGGGTTAATGCCTCTGAGCATCCTGGTCTCAAGAGAGTCACTCCAGGGAATGGTCCAGGTGGGATGCGGCTGGCAAGGCTCAAGGTCCTGTTTGAAAAGGCCTTGACTATTGAACCCTGAAAAATCTCCCCCCTTCTGCCAGCACCTTCCATGCACTGGTTCCCACACAGCTCTTCAGCAGCGATGTACCTCCCGGAGCATCACATGATCTCCCCTGGATCTTGCTTGGGGTGGTGGGAATCCGATTAGCAAACCGCGCTGGCTCTGGGGTCGGGCAAAGCCGAGTGAGAGGAGGGCTGCTCCTGGGGAAGAGTTTTCCCACAGTCTGTCCCCCTACTCCGGTGGCTGCAGAGGAAATCACCCATATCTAAATGTGTCCTGATAGCTGCACTAATCTGAGGCTGAATATGCAACTTGTGGTAGGCTTGTTGGCAGTGAACAGGGTATTAGTGGAACACATGGTTCCCATTCAAGATAAGACAATGGGATGTATTCTCTCTGTTTTCTCCCCCTCCCCAGCTCCTGCCTGCTCTATTCAAGTTATTGTTGCTTCTAAAGTGGAAATGCTGGGCTGAGTTCTCCATGGAAAAGGGAAGAAGGGAGATGTTGGGAAACAGGAGCCCTTGTCCCAGCACTGGAGTTTCAAGTCCATTTCAAGCTTCTCTTCTCATCCTAGACACATCCACACCCATGCTCCTTCCAGGACTTCATTGCAGGTTGCAGCACTTCATTTGCAGGTCAGGGAGCTATGACAGAGAAAAAGGAAAGCCAGCCTGTTCACAGCACACTCACAGTGTGCGAGTGTCACAGAGCATGGGCTTCCTGCCTGCAGCACTGGGGGCCTAAAGATAGCTAAGGGAATCCGGGGAGGGGGGGGTTTGGTTCAGTTGCTGAAGCAAAGAAATTGCAGGGGAAATCATTACTGAAAATGAAACCCCAGTACAAAATGCTTTTCTTCATCTTATGGCCTCGGAGCCTTTTAAATATCCATTTCTCCCCTTTTATTTACTCAAGCCAAAATTCCCGGTTCAAGACAAAAAGGTTTAGTGTCGACAAGGTCACGGCAAGGCATTTCAGCAACTTCACTAGGATTTTCCTCGTTTTGGAGGCTGGAACCATTTCATGAATTTGACCCAGGTTTGGGAATTTTTGGTCCTCCTGAAAGCACAGGGGAGCGTCTGTTCACCGGGAAAAACATCACCCTGCCACAGCACCAAGCCCTTACAGGTGCAGATGAAGTCAGGCGGAGCTGTGAGTGCCCCAAACCAGTTCCCGGGCAGTCTCAAGCAGTTGACTTGCCTGCATAAAGTTCAAATTCTGCTTTCTAAGGCACTTCATAATGCTGCCTTTGAGCTCTCTTCTTCACCTGGCCTCCCTCCTGCTCATCAGATCTCTCCTAGTCTGTCTCTCAGAGCAACTTTTACTTTTCTTGCCAGCATGGGCGACTGGTGCCTCCCGAGTCTGGGGGGGCACCAGATCACCGCCGAGGGGAGGAGGGCCAGTCGCCAAGCCGGGGACCACTAGTGGCGAAACCGGAAGCGCACTTCCAGTTTTGCGGGTGGCACTTCCAGGGGGTGCACAGCCAATCTCAGGGGGTGCAAGTGCACCTGCATTCATCCCCTATGCATCGCCAATGCTTGCCAGCTAAACTCACCATGCCTGAACACCACCAACATCCTCCTGCCTGACCAAGCCTCCACCTTGGTCTGCAAACCCACCCATGCTACTTTAGTAACGACGTGCACTTGCTGGTACTCCACCTGGGCAAGTTGGAGCCAGAGGATTTCTGAGCAGGCCAGGCAGTCTGCGATTGCTTCATTGAATTTAAGAAGTGTGGTGTTCTGCATGTTAGATGTCACGATGAACCACACAACCAGCTGAACGTCCCCTGAGCGATTTACTCACGGTGTTCTGTTCAGGTTGTGTGGTGCTGTCCCTGGGTTTTAGGTATCCATGTGCCAGAGGTGACAGCACACTGCCACGTCTGAGAAGTTTTTGGGTGGGAAGCTCGAGGTGCTGGCAGATGGGCAGGGGGCTGTTGGATTTTCTCATCCCTGGGCAGTCATGGGAGGCAGGTAGGCACGGTGGCATGAACCGGCTGTCTCTTCTCTCTGCAGTGAAATAGTGAACAGGGTTGAACTGCTGACTGACATCTTTAGGTTGCAGGGTTAACATCTCTTGAGATGACTAGGGGAAGTTTATGCATCTCTCAGAGATGTTGTTTCAGGCTTTTAGTGAACTCTGTGCTTCCCTGGGCCTTTTTGCAGTGTTAACTCAAAAACAGGCATTGTTAAAGACAATTAAAAAAAACCAACACACTTGTATTATCAAGTGCAAACCTATGGACAAGGGTGGCCCTGTAATGAGCCCCGGGGCTGAATGTGGTGAAGCTTCCTTGGCAACAAGAGACAGCTCGCTGGTCCTTACTAAGACAAAATCCCTCCTTCCCAGGAAAAGGAAAGAGCATGGAGCAGGTGTCTGTGCCCTGCACAGGCACGGGGGTCTCAGTGGGGGACTTCAGGACACAGACCTGGGGGAGCAACTGGGCCCAAACTGTTGAGAAAGCACAGCCAGAAGCAACACTTGGCTGTCCCCTCTAATCTGCTTTTAATTAGCATTAGCAGAGAGGCACTGCCTCCACCCTGCGAGTGAGCCCTGTTGATACCAATCCCTCAGCCTCCAGCTAAGCAATACCCTCCTTTTCCTCTGCTCCTGGCACCATTCCCTGCCCCACACCCAGCCTCAGCCTCTGCACCGGCAGTGTTCATTCCCTTCTAGCTGCAGGCTACCAGCTCCCTCAAACCAAAAGCACAGGGGGTGCATGCCAGGTTTGGGAGGTAGAGAGGGGTGAGATTGAGAACGTCACCGAGTCCCTTATGGATATAAAGTGACCTTCTGTGCTGCACAGAGCAGGGGAAGGCAGGAGATGCCAGGCTGGTGAACTCCCTGCCGGCCGCCCCTTCCCCCCAGTCCTCATTCTGGGCCCTGCTGGTTTTAACTTGTCCGGGAGCCTCGCTTGGGAAGTGCTGGAAAACACAAGGCAAATCCAAGCAGCTTTCTCCGCAGGAAAAGCTTTCATCATATAATCGTCTGAGGCTTGCTTGATGCCTGACTTGAAATGCAATCGAATAAAAACATTGAAGGAGCCTGAATACTAATGGGCGTCTGGAATGACAAGATGCTTTTTCTTGCCTCTCTCACTGTAGTAAAGACCCCAGAAATGTTGTATGTGAGCTTGTGTGTGTGTGTGAGGAAGGGGAGTGGTTTGATTCAGTTAATCTTAAGACTAAAGCTCCCACTGTAAATGAAAGCAAACACTCGTATCCCAGAGAGAGCAGTTTAATTAACCACAACGCTGATGTCCGGCCTGCCACAAAAATGTCCAGGAAGATGTTACGGAAATCTCCAAGAGATGCTCCTATCCTGGCATTATTTTCTTGGTTTTCACTTGCTCCTGGAATTTGGTAAGAAGTACTTAAACTGTTACAAGCCAGCGTGGTTTTGCATCGGGGCTGTGCTCCGATAGTCCATGGGGGAGGTCTGTAGGATAACGGCCTGGGTTACTAGAAAAAGGTTCACACAGGGAGACTAACTTCATAGGCCAAATTCCCTGGTGCGCGTCTGTGCTGGCTAGAAAGCTCCGGTAGGGTGGGGTGATTTCTAGGGAAAGAGGGGAAAACCTGTCCCTGGTAGATCTCCGGAGGATAATGGAGGAGCAGACTGGGGTCCTATAATTCAAAAGTAAATACGAGATACAGCTGACACAGAAGCAAGACGCTAGAGCCCAAAGGGGTGTGTTTGGCTCCCCGAAGACTACCTCTGGCAGGGCAGCCAGTTAGAGAGCTAGAAGTGGAGTGGGTTGTCGTGTCCTCCAGGGAGATCGGCTTAACAACATCCACTGCGCTCCAGCCATCGTTCCCAGGCTGCAGCTCCAGACTTCTGCTCTTCTGCTGGGACAAGAGGACTGTCTCCCAGCCCTTGGGATCAGACTCTCGAGAAGCTGCCCGTACCTTGCAAAGCTTCCAAGCCGAGATAGCAAGCTGATCTCCAGCTGCACCCCAGATTTCTTTGCCACCAAATCCAAGCTCTTCAGACAGCAACTCCAGCAGCGGCATGGAGAGGTCTGGAGCTGCTGGCAGACCCGGGGTGCGGGACCTGGCACTGACACAGGAAACGCAGCTGTTGCAAAGACTCCGGCACCCACCCGTCCCTACCCCGCGGCATCTCTTTCTGAAGAGGAGAGCGTGTGTTTATGCTTCAGACAAGCTGATCCCGCTGGCCAGCCTCTACCTGCCAGCATCTGTCAGACACTGCAGTAAAGTGTAACCCCAGGGCACAAACAGCCCGCCATAGGGGTCCCACCCACAGAAATGTCTCCGTGATGCAATGTCTTGCTATGCAGCTGCTCTGCCTCCTGCCAGCCCCCACTTCCCTCCCCCAGCTCCACCTTATAATAGGTGCTGGAGTTCTTTTAATATATAGGGGTTTGGCCCATCCCCAAGCATTTGCTCAATCCCAACCTTAAAAGTAGAAACAAACCCTTCAGCTAATTGGCGCCAAGGCAAAACCCCGGGGAGGGCGGCCCCCTGCCACATGCTGCTGAACAACCTTGCACAGCATGGGACGAGAAAGGCCCGTGGGAAGGCTGGTCCTGTGGTTAGAGCACTTGCCTGAAACTGGGACACCTGCTGTGCCACTGCTCCTCTGAGAGACCTTCAGCAAATCACTTAGGCTGAGGTATATAAAGGGACCTAAATAGCTTTCAAAATCTGGACCTTTGTGCCTCTGTTCCTCTTCTGTACAGGGGGATAAATGCACGTCCCTGTCGAAGAGCATGAGATTGAATATAAATACCCCAAAGACAGGAACACACCGAGGAGCACAGAGTTCTTTAAAGAAAACTCTGCATGACTCTGGTCTTCCCCATGATCACAGGGACTTTCTGCAAAGTTGCTGATTGAGAAAGATGCCAAAGGAGCTGACCTGTATCAAGGCTGCAACCCTGTCCCTCCTGCTGCGTTGGTCCTGGCTCCTTGGGAATGGTCCTCATTTGAGGGCCATGCGAGATGGGCAGTAACAAAGGGTGCATGTACACATCGTCCTACAGCAATGTTGCTACTGTGCCATGCTTTATGACTTCCTTCTGGACATACAAAAGTACAGCGCAGTAACTACCTGTACTGCGCCGTGTGCGTGATGGTTAGCTGTCGCCGAAGTAGCTGCTGGTCACAGGTAGACCCGCCTCGTTGTAGTGATGCACTACAGCGGTGTAGCACATCACTACCGCGATGTAGGGTGCGGCGTAGACCTGCCCGAAGGCACTCGGGTGCATGGGGCAGAGGGGACGTAGGTTGAATTCATGGCCCTTTGGGCCAGGGAGGTCACTGTTTGCCACACAGCCAAGAGTCATTGGCTTAACAGCTGTGGTCTCCATGTTACTTATGGGGAAGTTGAGACACGAGCTTGTGTGTGATTTGCCCAATATCATATGGAAACTCAGTAATTGGGATAGGAACAGCATCTAGGTTTCCTGATTGTTAGTCTCACTCTGAGGCCTCCTCTGAGGCTTTGCCTCCATTCACATCATTGTGCTTTTAGCAAAGATGAAACGCTGCAGTCTGGCCTAACTGGAACTGGGCCAGAAGCCAAGGAGGTCAAATCATGGAGACTGACCAGAAAGGTGTCAGTGCGTAGAGTTGTGTACGGCCTCTGCTCCTCAGTCATAGGTACCCGACTCTCCCCTGACACTAGGGAAGCCAAGGAGTAGCTCTATTGATGCCACTGCTGTGCATGAGAAAAGAAAAAGGCCCAGAAAGCCAAGCTAAATGACTTCTACATGCACTTCAATAGGAGCCAGGAGCCGGGAAGTGGGTAGAAAACAGGAGAGTCCATGCTGCCCGGGTTTGAGCTTGCCATGTACAACGTTGTTGTGAAATATGATAGCAAGGAATAGGATATGATGACACCAGCCGTGTCTTGCCTTGTGCCACCTAATCCCATCATTGTGCAGGGTGACTCATGCCAAAAAATAGCCCAGTTTAGTGAGATGATTGGGTTTAATTAGCTGGCCTCCAATATGAGCAGCTGTGGTGTAAATCTGGAGTGACACTGCTGAAGTCAGCACATGGCCATGGAGACAATATTCACCAACGGCATTACTGTACCTGAGAGCAGCCTTTGGCACAAAATCCTGAAGAGAAAACTGAGATATTTGGCTGTGGACATGGGAGATATAAAACAGCATCTCCAAAGGGAAGAACTTGAGGCATTGCAGATGTGGAAGGGTCAGCTGGCAGCTCAGCATTTTCAGACTCATCTTGACCTCGTCTGTGGGGGGGACTCACCTCGCCAGCTCATCTGGAGGGTTTACTTTTCCCTTGGGGCTTCCCTGTGGAAAATGTAGACCCTCATTCCCACTCTTGGGCTCCCTCGGGAGCTGAAGATTTCTTCACTCTCTTTATAACTTGTGCTGCTTCCTCTCTCCCTCCCTCTATCTTGCTTTTCCAGTCACATGAAGCTGAACTCAATCTGGGAGAGGGGAAGCAGGGAGTCTGCTCAGCCCAGCGCTGTCTTTAAGATTTCCAGAAACACAGATACGTCTTTAAAATGCTCTCTGGAGCCTGGCGTGGTAGCTTGGCAGGGGCAACGAATAATTAGTAAAGCTCTTGATTTTATCTTATTTTTTACCTAGCAGGGCTCTCCATCTTCTTTGCTTTAGCTCTGACTTCGTTCTTCCCTGCCCAGCCAGGGAGCTGTTGGCTTGGTGATCATTTCTTTGCTTCACTGCCTGTCTCCAGGTACATTTTGCTTGGGATGTCTCTGTAGGGAAGCTAGTGAGATCATATCATCGGGGATAGTCCTGTTGCCAAACAGACCAAGAGGATGGTGAACCCAGCTATGAAGCTGATTTCACTGGTGGGTCCTGTAGCTGCCTCAGGCCGAACCAGTCCTGTAACAGGCCTGTTGTGTGTTTGTGCACGGGTTAGACCTTGCTGGAATGGCCTACAGTAGCACTTGTTTCCCCCGTGCTAGGAATGGCTGTCATCTCGGTCCATGCCCCTTGGTCCATACCGCTGTTGTTGATGGAGCTGAGGTGCTCCAGAACTAAAACCATCAGAAATGAAAGAGCCTGCCTGTTGTGAGGGACTGTAACAACCTCGAATCCTCGGTGGCTCGGGCATGCAGTGCTCATCCACGGGCAGGCGGCACCCTCACATGTCTGTTAATGGTGCGTGTGATGTCTAGCTCAGAGTAGGGGTTTCCTTCAAAATGACATTAGCATGGAGATGAAGTACAACCCATACAGTACCCGAGGTTGCACAAGGGAAGTTTGCACAGTCAAAAGCTGTCTTCCTTGGTTCATTCAACAGCTCAGGGACTAGGGTGGCCGTCACAGAGGACAGTCCAATTGTCCTCTGTCCTGTAATGCTACGAAACCCAACGCCTTTACGTCCTCTATTTTTCTCTTCCCTTGTGCAACCCTTCAAGAGAAAAACAGAGGACATAAAGGCATCGGGTTTCATAGCAATAGAGGACAGCGTGGCAGAAAACCAGAATGCCCTCTGTGATGGCCACCCTACCAGGGGCGGAGGGTACTCCAGACAGGAGGACACAGTCTTGGGAACCGTCCTGTTTAGAGGGCTATAAACCATGGACAACGCACAGGAAACAAAGGCCCCCAGTAGGATGTAGCGGAGGGGTGAGTGGGCTGAATTTATGGTACCCTCTGGCTCCTTTAGAGATTGCTGCATTGGAGGTAGGGCTAAAAGCAAGTGACTCGCCGAAGGAAGATGAAAGGTTGAGCGAAAAGCAAGGATTATCTCTTTTCTTGTTTTCTTTTTGAAAGCAGCAGAGGAAAAGGAGAAACCATAGCAACCGTGAGGTCCTTTTGGCCTTAACGCTGCACAGAAAGGACCTCCGTGTTAACGCTCTGCCCGCTCTCACACTGGACAATTCTTAGTAAATCTTGTTAAGAGGCCCAGTCCTCCAACCTCCACACACCCACCCTTTCTGTTCCCTGATCTGGGCTTAGAAAAATGGTTTCCAGGAGACAGGATCAGTCACAGCCCTGTGCTTCTCCCTGCAAAGGAAGAGGTGGTGGCGAAGGACGGGGCTGGTTGGGGAATGGGGGAGGGCGACCCTGTTAACAAACCTGGGCTAAACAGGCTGCCTCAGGCCCTGTGCACAGAGCCGCTCCCCCTCATTGATATTGAAATCAGGTGCAATCCATCAAGAAACAAATAGGCCCCTTTCACCGGTGGCTGAAAAGAGCCACTTTCAAAGGGAGGGGGAAAAACTTGTCGAGGGGAAGGCCAAACTAAAGCGTGGCAGGTGTGTTATGGAGGGGGACGCTGTTAGCATGAGCGGGTGATTCATGGCCCCTTTGCAGGGGAACGGCTTCACGCTATTGCAGGGAGGGCTCTGGCAGGCCCCGGGAGGGCCCTGGCTGTGTCTGCAGACCTGGCGGCAAGGTGCAGGAGGCAACAGGCCCATGTAAAAGAATGGGAAGACTTCTATTTGTGTGGGCCCAGGGGGAGTCCTGGCGTTTGGGAGGCAACCTGCCTTTGCTTGCTCATTATTATGGGACTTGTCTCCTTGGAGTGACTAAGGGAACAAGAATGGGGACTTCCTCAACCCACATGGCGATGGGAAGCAGCTTGCCCTGGGCAGCAACTCAAGAGAGATCAGCAAACTCCATTCACGTGTGGTTTGAGCCTAGGCCTCCAAGAACCAAAATGCAATTGTGTGCAGCCACCCAGTGCCCGTCCCTGGCCCTCAGCAAGATCAGACCTCTTGGACTATTGCCGATGGTCTGATTGAGGGATTGTACTCAGTCTTTTCTTCCCTTCAGCATATGACCTGGCTCCAGTATCCACCGCAGGCCCATTTTGATTTGTTCTTGCAGCTCCCCTGCTGAGCCCAAGTACCAGTGAGATAGGGTCCACCCCCAGAACAGATTGACTTTTATTAGTAGATGTTAAGAGTCATGAACCAAAAAGAGGACAAAGCCAGAAGGGAAATACAGGGCACCCGAGCAAGGGACTAACACAAGAGGAATGGGGGTGATGCTACAGTTCGTGCTGCCCTGAATGTCTCAGCCAGCCTTTTGCTTGCAACGGGTACAACCAAAGCTCAGGACCCAAACACTCCTGAACCTTGTAGTATTCAAAACCCATGCCTCAGGTTGGAAGGTCACAGCCCCTCCATTATAAAAAAAAAGGAAAGTTTCTCTTTTATCCTGGGATTCCAGCTGATCATGTAGCTTATCAGAGGGACGGCCCATCCTCAGACAGAGCTTCCTGGCCAGGTCTGGTGCCAAGTCACACCAGTGTCGATCTGGAGTGAGTCAACTAGAGCTAGCATAGTTACTCCACGGTCTGCATGTTAATCCAGAGTCACTCCACGGTTACTGGAGGGTAGCACCAGATTTGTTCCCTCACCTCTCTCTATTTAGTCAGCCCTTGGCCTCAGTGCTATGCACCTGGACTGCAACCGGTGAGCCATCCTGAGAATGGGAAAGTCCATGGAGATCCTGTTCACCAAGAGCTGCTGTTTATTTATCAGGCTGCTTCCTACCTAGGAAAGACAGAGAAAAGGGGACCACGTGCTTCTCGTGTCCCTTGAAGGTGCCGCTCCTGGGGCGATGCGGTGCGCTGGGGAGGGCACTGTTCTGAGCCGACAGAACTGGCTGACACGGGATACTTCCTCCACCGAGATGTAAACATCAGCCCTGGGCTGCAGCAGGTTTGGCCTTTCCCACAGCAGACAATGCTGGTATGTGGGCTAAGGCTCTGGGGACCCCCACATCTGCCTGCAGAGGAGTGTGGCCAGCTCCGGTGTCCTGTGGAGGAGGGGGAGGACGGAAGGAAGGAAAGCAACGGGGCTGCAGACCCCCACGACTTCAGGGGGGGCTGGGGGAATTTCATTGCAGGCTTCTTCTTTTTTTAATAACAAAGACCACACGTCCCACAGTTAATTAAGTAACAAACTGAGCTCTCGAGAGCCTCTGGAGCACAGCTATAAAACCTGGTCAGCTCCGGTGGAAAATTCCCTTCCCTTCCCGTAGACTTCATCATGCTGGTGCCACGCTCCAAGTGCAGCCCGGAGCTCTCCTTGTAGATAGATGGCTGGGATCTCAAAATCCCCCTTCTCCAAACATAGCCCAGGTCTCTTCTTTCTGAGTTGGCAGCTTCTTTAACCAGCGCAGAGGAGGTGGGGGAATGATCATCTATGTGCCCAGTCCCCGGCTCTGTTGATCTGCAGGTTGCTCAAATGGGGGCTCTGGCCAGCTGCGTGGAGGTAGGTCACTGTGCCGGGGGTCAGGAGCCCTGGGTTCTGCCCCTGCTCTGGCAAGGGACCCGGGGCACTCTCCCTCCTCTTGTCTTTGACTGCTTCTCCTCCTGCTTTTTTTCCATCTGATTTAACTTGTGAGCTCTGTGGTGTCTGTACAACAGCCAGGCCTTGGTGTTCAAGATGCGGCTGTAAACTTGCCAGGAAGAATGAGCGAGCGACAAGATGAGCAGGATGGAAGAAGACAGTGCTACAGCAGGAGTCTCCGCTTTCCACAGCTTGCAGGAATTAGGGCATTTGTACGAGGGCATGAGATCTGCCATACTAGACCAGACAGGCACCTTGCAGAGAATCCCAGAATGCCTCTGTGAAGCTGTGGTATGTTGTAATGGGGACAACGGGGGCGGGAGGGAAGTGAGGGGGCTGGATACTTCACATTAAACCCTGCACAATGGGATTTGATCCCTTTTTATTAGAATCTGAACAATACAAAACTATTAGCCATAGCATTTTCCATTGCTTTCTGATAACCCAACCACAGCATCCAATGCTGACCTCCTCCTCACTATCACGTATCATGCAGCGACTTTATGTTCCTGCAAGTCCCTTACTTATCATCCAGGGTTTTACAACATAACTGCAAGGTCTTTATTGCTCTCCACTTGGATATTTGGCAAATGCCTTTTGACTGTCTGCCCATTGACACAGGGGCCGGGGGCAGGGGGTGGGGAAGGAGGAAGAGGGGAAGGCAAGGGAATTTGCTAGGGCTGAGAGGGAATTCAGGGGGAAGGGTTGACAAAAAAGAGAGATACTGGGAAACCTAAAATGTTCTCTTTGCTCTTGCCTTAGCACATCTCGCCCTGTGTGGCAGCAGCTATCTCCCAGAGACTAGAGGCCTTTGCACCGTACCACCCTCCATCGCCTGTGTCCTCTGCTTTTCCCAGTGCATTCCCATACACAGTGGCGTGTGGCCTACTTGAATCCCCGCTGCGCGTGTGTGGCAGGGGTTTGGAGGTAGAGGAGGTCACAGGCAGGGTGTCCCTGGCTACCGCAAACCTGCGAAGCCCATTTCCTTGCTGAACCTTGCAGAAAGTTCCCAGGCCGGAGAAAGTCTGGCTGTGGAACAGGCTCCCTGCCCTGGGAATAAAGCTGCATGATCTAGACAGATAAGTATGAACGCCTCTGTACTGAGCCCTGCCAGCAGAGCGGGGCTGGAGAAAATGACCCGATTCTACTGCATTAGACAAATAAACAGAGATCTCTGTGCTCGCTGGGTTTCGAAGGCAGTGACCGATGGCAGTTTAACAGGTCACTGGGCCCCTGCAGCTACCATCTGCTACTGCAACCTGGGCGTCCCCGGAGAGAGCAGCAGAGGAATGCGTGCTGGAATGATGTGCATCTGATCCACCCCCACCAGGGGAGAGGCGTTTGCCCCTCCTGGCCTCAAAGCAAATCAGTGCTGGAGCATCTCAGTGAACCCCTCAGCGCACAGATCCAGCCCCAAGGGCTGGGGGCTGTGGAGGGGCTACAAGTGAAGGAGATGGGCAAAGGCAGAAGGGAAAAGTGAAGAGAGGGGAGAGGAGAAACAGTAAGGGGTGAGAGAGGGAAACAGAAGAGAAGGGACGACTGCTCCCGGTGTCTGGATACCAGAGCTGGCGCGATGCTTTGAGAGCCAGCATGGGAATGATGTTTGCAGGGAGCTGTCTCTTCCTCCATCCAGCTCTCTGTCTCCCCGCTACAACAATTCAGGGCCGTCCAGGAGAGGAGGATGCAGAATTCGCTCCAGTGGCTTCTCCCCATCCACAGCAAGCAGAAACTTCTCCTCCCACCCTGCCAACATCTACCCAGAGCTGCCCCCTTGCTTCCCTTTGCTCTGGTACCGCGAGAGAGAAGGGAAGTGAGACTAAAGCCTGCGAGATAAGCTGGACCAGGTTTCTGGAGGATTTCAAAACTGAGGCCAATGGGATCCCAAAATAAAAGGCAGCAAATGAGCTGGATAAGGATGGGGTAGCTGTGGTTAGCAACAAGTGATATAGTAGGTGGAACTATAACACAGGGAATGTGCTTAACTATGCAGAGACCAATGTTAGGAAGCTGAGCAGAAAGCTGTCGTGGAACAGAGTGTTCTGGAGTAGTTTCCTATGTGGATACTCTTATTCTAGATTGATTGATTTATTTATAAACACTTTATGCATGTAGCCAGCATAGGCTGTGCGTTTGCTTTCTTGTCCTGCTGCCCCCAAGGTGTCCAGAATTTGCAGTCCACAATCACAGCAGCAGGATTCTGCAGGGTTACTCATCATCACTACTTCTTTCTGCTTCCAGGTGCCTCTGGGATTTGTAGTCCACAGTCACAACCAGCAGTAAGTTTTTAGCAGGGCAGGGCACCCTCTGTACTCAGGGGAAGGGGCATTTAACCCCCTTCCCTGGCCCCCAGCCCCAGCAGGGGTTTACTGGCAGGGGGGTGGGGGAGAGCAATACCTGCCCCCCACCAACCCTTCTCTGCTGGAGCAGACAGCACAGTCCAGCCCAGCGCAGGGCTGGAAAGCATGCTGGGATGCTGAGGGACTGTGATTTAACTTCAGCCAGGAAGGGGTCTGGGACAGAAGTTTCATAAGCCAGTTTGACCCAAGTCAGTAATGTCTGATACTGCATTCAGCCAAGTTTATCTTAAACCAGCTTCAGTCATTTTGAAACTGGTTTATGTGCACTGAACTTCTGTTCTGTTACAGGTTTAAACCAGTTTCTGATGACTTAAACCAGTTTATGTTTAACTTCTGTCCCTAGCCCATATGACAGGGGAACAGGATTGTGCACTTGTATGAGGAAGAAGGAAGACAGCCCCTTTTCAAGATGTGCAGAGCTGCAAAGGCAACTGTTATAGCAACCTGCAGTGACCTTGTGGGCTGGAACAGGAGTTGTAGGGAGGACAATTTGGAGGGTGACACCAATGAGCTTCCCGAAGACCCATATGCTCAGGCAGGGAACAGCTCTGAGCATACTGCACACACGGCTGCAATCAATGCACTTAATAAAGATCTGGTTGGTACCACCCAAATGGAGTCCCTTTATTATTGCACAGAGTTTGGTACGTGGAACAACCATGAACAGAGCTGCCATCGTGAAGATGAAGAAAGGAAAGCTTTCAGCAGATGTGGACTAGAGTAGATAAAACAAGCAGCTGTGGAGGGCCATGGGGAGCAGATGCCCAGGCACAAAAGATGTGTTGGAAGAGGAGGATGCTGAAGTTTTCCCACTACTCAGCCTTTGTGAGGCTGGAGCTGGAGTACTGCATACAATTCTGGGCTCCACAACTCAAGAAGGATGTGGAAAAGCTTGAGAGAGTGCAGAGAACAGCCATGCACATGCTCAGAGGGCAGGAAAACAGACCTTATGATGAGAGGCTGAGAGCTATGGGACTCTTCAGCCTGGAAAAGCGCAGGCTCAGGGGGGACCTGGTGGCTGCCTATAAGTGTATAAGGGGTGTACATCAGGATCCGGGGGAACGTCTGTTCACCAGAGCGCCCCATGGCATGACAAGGACAAACAGTCACAAACTTCTCCAAGACCAATTCAGGCTGGACACAAGGAAGAAGTTCTTTACTGTCTGGGCCCCAAGGCCTGGACCAGACTGCCGCCAGAGGTAGTACAAGCACCTACTGTCGACTCCTTTAAGAGTCAACTGGGCGTTTATCTTGCTGGGATCCTGTGACCCCAGTTGACTTCCTGCCCTGGGGCAGGGGGCTGGACCCAATGACCTTCCAAGGTCCCTTCCAGCCCTGATGTCTATGAATCTGTGAAAATTATGGACAGATCATAAGACCGGAGAGCTTGATTCAGAAAAGCAAGAGAACCTGAATGCGAGATGGCACAAGAAGATGTGTGTGTGTATGTGTGTGTGTGTGTGTGTATGTGTCACACATGGACATGTGTGCATGCATGTCTCCTATGCTGCTCATATGAAACATTTATTCCCTGCTAAACAGTCTCTTCCACAGCTGGGAAGAGCCATGAGATTTAGTCAGTAAGCCAAACCATCCATCTCAGAGAGGTTTTCGTCCACAGACACTAAGAAAACCATGCCCAGGCAGATGTGAGAAGCCTTTTCCACAAGTGGCTGCAGGTGGCTGAGGCACAAAGGACATTTTCTTTAGGATCAATTTTGTTCTGAGAGCCCTGTCATCAATGGCCAGTAGCCAAAGCAAATCTCCAGCTCGTGTACTGATACCTTATGGCAGCTGTGCACAAACAGAGAAATACAAAGCACAGGATAAAAAGACAGGTAAGCAAGCTCTTAAGTTGGTCTCTGGTCTCTCTTTTCCATACATCCGAGGAGGAGAAGAGAAGCAGAACAGCAGCCTTCCTGAAGTGGCCTCAGGACAGGACTGGAAAGCAGGAGGCTGGCAGTCACCTCCTTCCCAAGCTTGACTCCAAATACAGGCAACCCCCTGTTCCCTGGACACAACGCCCCTGTGCTGATGTCCTCCCTTGTCTGCTCATGTGTTGCTGTGAGAGAGGAGCCTCTGTTATGACCCCAGCCATACATGTGGACAGGGCTGGGGATGGGCATCATTTTTATCCTCAAAGTCACTGGGTCACTCCCTGTAGGTCATCTAGGATATGTGAACTCTAGTAAAGCACCGGGATTGCATGGGAAGCTGCTGAAGCAAGTGCTATTCCCTGTCCTCTCCTTATGGCTCCAAGACAAAAGCAGCTGGCAGGAGCAGAGCTGTGGAGTAGTCAATGATTAACTGATGCTGATGGGACATGGGTCTGCGCTGCCTGCCAAGAATCCCTGGGACTGAGCAAGAACCTCCTTTGTTGGATCTGCACGACAACTGCTTTTCTGTTCCCCACTTGGCAGCAGATATTTCAGCCAGAAGAAGCCAAGGCTGGGGTGACTCAGATGGACAGAAAAGCCAAGAGGCAAAAGCCATCTCCCCCTTGCTTGTTTCCATGTATCTCTTCCTGATTTCCTCACTCGCTCTCTTCTCCTGCCTTTCTTTTCCCTTCCTCCCTGCTGCTGCAGGACTTCGCTGTATCCACAGCTCTCCGACCACATGAGCTCAGCCCTTGGCATCTGAGAAGGCTGGGCTGGAAGACGCACCAAAGGGCAAATATCACCGGGCTTTGCTCAGAGCGTGCTGTGTTGTAAGCAACCTGCAGAAGGCCCCATGTTGTAACCCACCATCCTCTTCGCAATACACTGAGTGGCACAGCGAGCCTGAGGCTGCAGTCTGCTGCTTATCCGTGTGGGCAGAAACAAAGTGATAGGAAGTTTTCAAGACAGATAAAGGGAAGAACAAAGGGAAGGAAGAGATGCAAATAAATATTCTTCCAGATGTTTAGGTAAGACATGAGCTGCCAACCACCAGCACGTGCCGAGGGAGGTGGAAAATTGATATCAGAACTTAGGGCCATTTGATTCGTCCCCTCCCTGCACTTTTCATTGTGCACCTTTTCCGGTCACGGGGCAACTTGATCTGTCAAGGTGATAGGGAATTAAAGGCTCCATCAGTGCTGAGAGTGCTCAGGATCAGGCCCATAACACAGACATAACAGCTTAAAACAACGTGCTGTTCTCTCTCTTCTACAACTGTTTGTGCTACTTTGATTGCCTCACAGCAACTCCAGTGTGCGAGTTGTAGGTGAGCCCATAAAGGCAGATTAGTTCTTATCTCTGGCAGGCCACGCAGCAGGCACCTGAGCTCTCATTTGCAGAGCAGAAGATAAGTGACCTGAGGAAGGGCGTTCTGGGGGATGGACCGGGAAAAGAGATCAGACCAGAAAAAGACCTGTGCTGCAAAGCAGCTGCCAGCAGCCTGGTAAAAGAAGGTGGCGGGGAGAGGAAGCGGTGATTAAAGAACATGCAATGAGAAAGCAGGAAGTGTAGTCACAGGAAAATGTCTGCTGGTTTTACCATTCTTGACAATCAGCTGACAGGGCATCCCCAGAGGTGGTACATGGCCATGTCCTCGTCCTCTGCCACTGCCACTGCCACCCACCCAGCTATACTGCCCCCCTGCATCCTCCTGATACCGCAGCTTCTTGCTGCAAACCCAGCCTCATAACCCTTTAAGGCTGCAAAAGACCTATGGGACAGGCTGGGTCCTGCAGGTGGGTTTTGGAGTCCTGGGTGGGATGGATCAGGGCATTTCCAATGCCCATGGCTCTGTCCTTCTGTCCGTACAACTCCATCTCTGTTTGAATTTCATGATGTTGCGAGACGGCATCACTACAATGTGTGGCTATAGAATAGGGAGCAAAGAGAGGTTATAGGGTTATTGCCTTTGATTAGGATCCTTAACAACACTGGCTAAATTTCAGGATCCTTACTTGCACAGAGTGGCATCCATCACACTTTGTTTGGCTTCCAGTCCCAGAAAAAAAGGCAATGACCCCAGAAAGTATCGTCACTAAGCCAGGTCGGTACAAGGCTATGTACACTGTTTCTTTAAATCTGTAAAAATAGGTAGGAGGACACTTCTAAGCAAAAACTCAAAGCAACCCTCTATTGAACGGAAGCTCCTTTGTTTTATCCAGTGAGAAAAGAAAGCAACCCTGAGATCCTATACAACTGTGGCCCAGCAGTCAGGTCCTGCATGCAATTACTCATGCCAGCAGCCCTGGACCTATTTGCATACCTAAGGACTTTCGCTTAGGGAGAGAAGATCAAGAAGAACGCCCCCACCTCCCCTCCCCTGCTTCCTGCTTATGTCACGACTGATTCACATGAGTTGGAGAAAGAAAACAGGTACTAGGCATGTTCCTGCCGCGACAGGGGGTCCACAGGTGCATCTCAACACAGGGGCGACTCTGAAGCTCGGGCACACCAGGACCAGCTCTCCTTTGCAATCTTGATCAAGTTATCGCAGTGCAAGAAAGAGCAGATTCCAGCCCTTGACTTGCTGCAGATCGGAGAAGACATGAAAGAAAGGCAGAAAGAAAGAAAGACCCTTCTCTGACAGCCCTAAACCTGTCCCTTTATCTCTCTAATCTGTATTTTCCCCTTAAAGCCCCTTTCTGTACAGAATGAAAGCGGATTTCTCCTCTTTATTTTCATTTTCTGTGCCCTTTAGGAAGGCACTTGCTCGAGACTAATTGAATTTTCTGCCTGTGGATAGAAAGACACGACGCGGAGTGAGTTAAAGTCCAACATCAGGACAGAGCGAAGGAGCCGTGTTAACTGGTGTGGGGACAGCCCCTTGCTTAACAAAAGCATTTAATTCTGTCCCTTCTTGTTAAGAGGGGGTGGAAGGAGGGGATATTTATTCTGTTCTTTTCTCAAGGTTTTTCCTTTCGGGTCACAAAGTGCCCCCCACCCTCCCAGCCCCCACTCCCTTCTCTTCTTTTGTGCCAGCAGCAGCTGGTAGGTTGCAAAAGGCCCAGGCTTCGTCTTTTGACACACTTGAACATTTCTTTACATAACGGGCAGCCTCTCCCATCCCTACCTCATTCATGGATGGGGGGAGCGGGAGCGGGGAGCAGGCGAGTTAAGGCAAAGGCAGGCGAGAGGGTGAAATGTCACCAAGGGGCCCAGGATCCAGTGCTCGGATGCTGGGGGAGAGTGCAAAGAGCCAGCTTCTGGACCATAGGCCTTGGCGAGCAGATGGTGCCGTGAGCTTGGGGGAAATGGGACATATTGAATTCAGAGGAGGCTTCTGTTGAGCAACCGGCTGAAGAAAGAAAAAAAGGCATGAAAAAGGCCAGAGCCCCATAAAAGGGGAGCTTAGGGGCTGCTCCTTCAAAAGCCCAACAAAGCAACCTCTTCTTTTCGATCATGACCATTCCAGGAACAGGCCCCCAATTAATCTTCCCGCTGCGACACGTGGAGGATTCGCTCGGTTTGTGCTACAGCCTCATAAAAGAGCCCCTTTGCCTGCTAAAAGCATCCATGAACCCCTGGGGGAGGCATTGGAAGTCCTCCGGTAACTGCAGAGCCTCTAGAGCTATTCCAGGTGTGCTGGTTGCCTTCCCAGCAGTGAGAAAAACTATGCTATAGTGAGGTCTGAACAAGGTTGTGACACTTGAAGGAACCTGACCCAGCACTGTGTCACGGTAGCATTACACCAGTGTAACTTGATTTGGAAGAACCTGCTAGTAATGCAGTAGTGAGTCAGGCCCATGCATTAGTCTCTGGCAGAATTTACTGCTCCGCTGTTTCAGGAATGGCTGGAGCTCTTCAACCCTGGAGCTAGACCCATTCACACCTATTTGGCTTGCTGAATGGGGCTGTAATCTTGGATTTGGGTTCAAGGCCTGGCTCTGCCACAGATTCCTGGTGTGACCTTCGGTAAATCACTTAGCCTCCATGCCTCAGTTTCCCCATTTACAAAACGGGACGGTAGTCTTCCTTCCATGCAGTGCTGTGAATCGGCTCATAAAAGACTGCGAGGTGCTCCCAGTGGGAGTGACACGAGCCCCACTATAGGAGAACAGCCTGAGACAGAGGAGAGGTTTTCAGCCACACCAGTATAAACGTGGTGTAATGCAAGAGGTACGGGGAGATGTAGGTTTCCCTCGGGTGCCTTCTCTTCCTTGGAAAAAGAGCGGTGTGCTTGTAAGCTGAGGCACAATCCTAATGGAAACAGCAGTTTTCTTATGAGTTGAATAAATAAAGCTGTTGCCTTGCCCTTCCCATTCACCTAGAAATCATAAACTGCCTCCACTTCACTGAGTGTGTTTGCAACTTCTCTCCCGTCACCACCACACCTTCATGCTGCAGCAGAGCACACGCTGCTCAGCACAGACACGTTACAGGCGATGCTCTGTTTTAAAACATCTTCCTCTGACCTGGGGTGGGTAAAATGCGGCCCGGGGGCTGGATGCGGCCCATCAGGCCATTCTATCCGGCCCGCGGGGCCCCTAAAAAATTTAGAAAATTAATATTCATCTGCCCTGGGCTGCCTGCCATGCGGTCCTCGATGGCTTGCCGAAACTCAATGAGCGGCCCGCTGCCCAAAATAATTGCCCGCCCCTGCTTCTGACCCCTGGGTATTTCAAAGTTTGACTTCTGTCGTGCCCAGGCCATTTACAGTGTGTTCTGGGAAGTGTCTGGCTCCTGTAGGAATTGGTGGCACTGCTCCCAGGAGGATTTGTCTGTAAGGAAAATAAATAGATATAGTCTTTATCCAAATTGTCTCATTTCTGTCCTGTCTCTTGAGTAAACCCACTTCTGAGGATGTCTGAATTGTTTCATAATATAGCACAGATAGCTATCTGGCAAACATCTGCTGCAGAAAACCACATTTCAAAGGGCTTGCAACAGCTGAGGTGTTTTAAACTACTCATGAATGCAGGTGCTTATCGCTTCATGGTTAATTAGGCCTCTTACCTTGAGGCTACAAATTACCACCAATTAAGATGGGATGTGAATCCACAACGCATTAGGTGCTCTGGGGTGATTGCCTGTGTACATATTCTGACCAGAGGTAAGAGTGGGTAGCTTGCCCTTCAGTAAAAGTGGAACAAGCTATTTTGCATTTAAAAAAAAGCACAGCGTGAATGTGCAGACAGGCCTGTGAAGCAGTAACTTGTTTGCATCACCAAATCTTTAACGCCTTTACCTTTTGCATGGGGAGGACTCGAGGCTACAATATCTTAGCCCAGCAGCATCACCCTGCTGTAGCAAAGCAGGTATAAAGTTTATACAGTGGTTTTCTTTGTACCCTTGCAAAGGACTTAAATCCTTTGCTCCTATCACATCAGATCAGGGTTTCATTTGGGCTCTGTCTCCTCAGGCTTGTAATGTGGCACTGCTCACTTTTACATTTCTATTTAGAAAATCCAGAGACGCGGCCCACGTTCTCCTGCGTAGCCCCAGTGCTAAAAGCGGCCCACGTGTAAATATTTGCCCGAACTATTATTATTAGAGCAGCCACATCCAACCAGACAGCAACGTGTCTATGTCTTGCTTATATAACAGATCCTTCTGGCTAAAGCATGGTGGGAAGCAGCGCTGGGTTTCTTCTGTTATTCTTTAAGCACATTGGTGAATTAGGCCATACGACTCGTACCACAAAGGCGTTGACACGCTGATTTGCATGTACAGGATATTTCTTTGACATGTATAATGTTTCACACCAAAGATTTGGGAATTATTCTGGGCAGTAAATAAATAAGCTAGTCCCTCATACAGGCAGCATGAAGAAAACTTGCATTCTTCTCCCGACCAGGTATGCCCAGGCGAAGGGGAGAGTTATTTTAATGATTAAAAGTTATTTTAATGACTGAGACAGTTTAATTGTGGGTACAAACTGGAACCACTCCATCAAAACCCATGACCACATGCGCCAGCTCCATCAGTAAATGAAAGCAGAAAGTGCGTGTTGTGTAGTGTTTGTGCACACCTCCTTAAGGACTCAGCACAGCTCAGCCTCATGTCAGGAGCAAAGCACAAGGAGGGGCCTTTGATCCCATGCAACAAGCCCTTACAAACCTCAGATAGATTAGCTCCGGATTTAGCCAGGGTCTGTTGTTTTTTACTTACATTAAGTTTGGGGCATTCTTACTTGTTACCATCAACCAGCCGGGATCTCAGCAGAACAGAGTCATTAAACCAGATATAACTTACAAAAAGGCATCAGTGAGTTTAGCCTGTATCCCAGAGGTCTCTATCCAGGTTGCTCTTTGAAGACCGCTGATCTTATAATAGAGCCAGTTTCCAATGTATGTAATACTATGGTAATAAAAATAAGAATTCAGGATCGTGCCTACAAGGCCTATTAAGAACTTAGCTCCATTATGCTGGGCTCTATGCAAGCATGGGCTAAAAGACAAGCCCTGCTTGCAAGACTTACCATCTAAAGAAATCCGACTTCCCCTTCTCTCCAAACAGGAGGATTTGGGAGGTAAGCTCCCACAAGCCCCTGGCACAGGATCTTTGGTTAGACTCTCTAGAGGGGTCTATTTTTCCATATTCACTCATGTCTGAGAAGTTAAATATTTATGATAGCAATTAAATATTTATACAAAGCTGCTCCTAAAGCAGCCAGCTGCCCCATTGCGGGCTCCCTTGCGTCTGCAAGCATGTCAGTCACATGTCTGCACTTGTGCCATCTCCATGTGGCTTCCAAGTGCAAACAGGGAGGGGGTTTCGCTGGGCTGCGGCTGGAGAGAATAGCAAAGGAAGGAGGACGGAGGGTGGCTGTGAAAGGCGGAGGGAAGGGTCACAGCCCCAGGAAAGCCATGACATGACCAGGAGGCCAGTGTTACTGAAGTAGGTGTTCTGCAGGATTTGAAGAAGAGGGAGTGAGGGAGGAAGGAGAATTGCACGGGACATGCTTAAAGAGACCCAAAGGCAACCAGGTTTATGGCTGCTGGAGAAGGACTTTCTTTCCAGCCCCTCGCTGCATGCACTGGAGTCAAGCTGCACAAAGCATTTCCCCCAAAGGAAATCCCCCTGCATGTTTTTGAAGCAAACAGTGGGGTGCCTCCTTCTTGGAGCTGGGGTCAGCTAGAAGGGGCGGCATGCAAGAGCCTCTCTCGGGCTGCAGGGGATTCGGACTGCAATGCGAGGACTCCAGCGGGGAAGACAAGGTGGCAGGCATGACGGATGTTGTCTACCCACTGTGCGCCAGTTTGAGAAACACAGCAAAGGTGAAGGCAGGCGACCCAGCACGGCCCCAAGCATCCTACTCAGGGACCCAGCCAGCCCCACCTGTGTGACAGGCAGCCTGGGACATGCACCTAAAGGTTGCTTTTCCCTCAGGGACTGCCAGCGCAAGGAACCCAAAGATGCGGGCAGTGCCAGTCCCTTTCATGCTGATCTCCTATGCTTGAGCCGTTCCCAGTGCTCCTGGCCAAGTCAGCCCCCGGCCCCCGGCATCGGTCCCACTCTGCCGTCCAGGCTCGGTGGGGTTAAAGTCCCGTCCAGCCAGAGTGCAGCTTTCTCTGCGGGCACAAGGCCAAGGGAAAAGGGCCTCCATGCTTTCCCCATTTGCTTGGAAAACAGGCCTGATGTTTTCTCTGACGGGCAGGAGGGATGGCGGCGGAGCGCTGTTTATCTTGGGCCTCATTCAATGCAGCGTCCTCACGCCTGACCCCTCTGCCCCTCACACCATCCCGCACTGGATCAGATGGGAGGATGAGGGGCCAAACCTTTCCAAAGAGAACATGGTGCGAGGCGTCTCCCTCCTCCTCCTCCCCGCACCGAGGTCGACCCGCCGAGGGCGCCTGCCTTGTGCAAGCCGCAGGACCGTGCTCTGCACTGCCCTTCCTGTCCCTGGCCCTTTTCTTTCCTCTCTGTCCCAGCTCCAAGCTCAGGGCTGGGTACACCCTTTCCTGCTTGGCACCATGTTCGCCCGGGGGCAGAGAGGGTGCCTGCCTGAAGCCCGCAGGGTATTCCTGGTCTCTTCCTCCACCTTGGCCACGGCTTCCACAGCAGCATCCCTGCAGCTCTTCCTTCCAGACTGTGCTGGAATTAGAGGACTCCTAGAAAACTATGGCTTTAATAAATCAGCAACGGCTACCGGTCTGCTTCTCCAAGCCCTTCAATGGCTGAGGACAGGAAATGCGTGTGTTTGTGTTCATGTGTGTGAGAGAGAACACAAGTGTGTGCAAGTGCGTACAAGAAGATAAAGGCTAAATCTTGCTGTTCTTCCTATGCAACAATCCCAAAGGCTTTCTGATGGAGCGAGGATAGCATGGGTCTGGGCTTTCTCGGTCCATGTGGTCAAGCTCTGTGCACACAGTCAGTCTGCAATGGTGTGGCTGGGAAGGGAAAGAAAGAAACATAGTAAGCAAGCCCCATGTTTTGGCTCGAGCTGGATGAAGCGGGGTGGGGGGGAGAAAACACACACATATTTGGCTAACTTTCTAGCCAGCTCTTTTCCCAGCAGAGATAAGGAGAGACAGTGGGAGTGATATCATGAGCATAGATCTTCCCATCTGAGCACAAGTCATCTTTGGGCCTGGATGAGTTGGGGGGAGTGATGCTCCCTGGGGACATTTTTCCAAACGAGAGTCATTCTGGTGCCTCTCCAGCAGCACGATCCATCAAATGCAATGTCGCAGACAATAGCTGCCACCCCCGCGGCTGAGGGAAGCTGTGAGGAGCCCTGACACAGCTGAGACATGTTTGTGGCTCCTCCAACACCCTCTCCCCTGGGTCTGGTGACAACGTTTAGGATGAACAGGAATGTGCATACCACAGCACAAAGTAGCCCGCAGTCCGGAAAGGGAAAACAGGCCAACTCTCCCACTTCCCTTGAGTTGCAGCAGATGCCCCCTTTGCTCCCTTCTCCCCCCACCCAGCATGGGACCCTTTCTTCAGTCTCCCTGAGCTTGCCCGTTTCCCTCCCTTCATGGTGGTTATTGCTGGCCAAAGCCCTTTGCAGAGGTCACCTGGTCCAGATACCACGGCAGTCTGGCTGGCTATGTAGGAGCAGAGGCCAGCTAGGACTTGGGACTATGGAAAGGGAAGAAGGGCTGTAGTGAGAGCAAAACCCGGTGCTCCCATGTAGAGGGCCAGGAGATGGGCCTGCAGGCTAGGGGGGGTTTGCACTGCTCTCCCAAATCTCCTTCCACCAGAGACTGTAATGACCTTTCCCACCAGCTGGCCCACGAGACTCCAGCACCTCGCGAGATCACACTGAAAATCTTGATGCGATGACAGCAGGGACATCCCCGCTCTCTGTCATGCGACCAAGCATATATTATGCAGTGCTCAAGGAAACCCAAGGTGTCGGATGGCTTGCAGCTGAACCAGCCCAACTGCTCCGGGGCACTTCCTGTTAGGCACAACAATTATTATTCTAATAATAATTTTAAAAATCAAGTGGGGCTTATGGGATGATGATAATCCCCATTATCCTCCTTTCATCAGTGAAATTAGCCACCCCAGTAATCCCCTGATTGCAGCTCCAGCAGGAGGGAGATAAGCAGCAGAAACAAAAGGAAGTCAACCTCTCCACAGCAACCCTGAGAGGGAAAAGGATGCCTGTGCTGCCAGCCAAAATACATAGGGATCTGCATGGCAGTTACACCACGGAGAGGCATCTCCTCACCCACCCAGCCAGTTCCCTTGAAACCAAGCACATATCCACTGTCTGCCTACTCCACTGTGCCCCCAAACCTCAGCATACACCGGGGCGGGCAATTATTTCGGGCGGAGGGCTACTTACTGAGTTTTGGCAAGCCACTGAGGGCTGCATGACAGGCAGCCAGGGGCAGATAACTATGCATTTTCTAAATGTTTTAGGGGCCCCGCGAGCCAGACAGAATGGCATGGCGGGCCGCATCCGGCCCCCGGGCCGCATTTTGCCCACCCCTGGCATACACCAATGTAAGAAAGTGGGGCTGGGATAGCTGTGGCTTCTTCACTCACCCCTTCTCTCCAGGCTTCTGTACAGTGGGGAAGCTCGCCCATAACCACCGCTTGGGCTGTCCGTACCTTCCCCGTGCCCAGCTTCCCAAGCCCTCCCTGGAATGTCTCCTAGTCTCCAAGTCTAAAATAGCTATGACTTAGAGCCAGAGTCTGGCACCGTTCCTGGCATTGCCTCCGGCTGGGGCTACGGGGCACTGGGTTAACTGCAACTGCCCCACGGCCACAGCCCTGACAATACAGGCAACCCCCACTTAGCGCTCTTAATTGGTTCCTGGAAACATGAGCATTAATTAAAACTGAAAGTATTTGATGACCCAAGATGGTGACTGTAATTGCTTTTAATGACCCATGATGGCAAGTGTGAGCATTACAACAAAACTCGCTGAGCACTAGGTGAAATCAGGTATCAATTTAAAATGAGCGTTATAGAGAAATAGCGCTAAGCGAAACAGTGTTAAGCGGGGGTTGCCTGTACGGTCTCCTGAGCCTCCTGTTGGAGAGGCTGTGGCTGGAGTAAGTGAATATCTACCTTTGCAAACCCAGCCAGTGCTCCTAATACCACTCCATGCCCTTGGAATGAGTCCTTCACATCCCCTGTTCATGAGAATAGCGGTAGAGAAGAGTGAGGTGAAGGGAAGGTATTACAAGACATGATAAAGGGGGTTGGGAGTGGACTCAGCTGACATTACCAAGGACCTGCATAGCAAGAACGTGCCAAAAAGCACGTGCCCTTCTGGTGTTCAGACAACTGTCACCATCGTCCACTCTTTCTCTCCCTAACCCTCTTCCTGTGCTCCACTCCTCTCCCGTTCTTCATGCTTTCAGTAGAAAGGGAAGGTTATATGTAGCTGGAATTAACCCAGAGCACAAATAAGGGGCCAGAACAACTCCCTCCAGTCCCAACCACCCCCCAGGCACCGCGGTTCAGGTGCTCGCTCAGAAAGCCCATCTCCCGGCTCAGCCACCTCCCAGTCGTATGAGTTGCCAGAGCACAGGCCATTGCAACGTCCCAGGAGAGGGGCTCATGAAGAGGTAGGATACACACCCCTTGGGAGGGGTTCCTGTTTTGAGGGAAGACGGAAAGGACACGGATGGGGCCATCAGGGATGTGCTGTTGGCCCTGCTAATAGAAACCCTCTGTATAAACAGGGAGAGGTTCCAGCCGAGATCAGAGATGGTTTTTCTTTCAAGAAAATTAAACATTTAAAACATTTGAGAACATACGCCCTCACCCCCTGGACAGTAATTAACTTCTTCCTGTGCAGAGCACAGAGCAGTTTCCAAAAACAGAGCGAGATGGATTATTTTTCAAAGGAAATGTTGTTGAAAGAATCTTCTGTTTTGCCCGAAAGTGGGAAAACCATCGGTGACCTAGGAAGAGTGCGCTTGGTATATGCATCATGCTCTGAATACCTAAGCTGAGGGTGGCATTGATAGGAGGTGGAGTTGAATGCAAGGCAAGGGGCAGGGAAGGGAACGTCAGCTCTGGTGGGTTTATTATGTACCCAGTGAATTTGCTTCTGTGCTGCACTGAATACCTGGAAAGTTCCTGTTGAATCACTACAAGGCTGTATAAACTGATGCATGGAAAACCAGGCAGCATAAATCATTACAGGATGAATTTGTTACTTTGCCACTGTATACCAAGATGGAGAATTTTGCTTGACATAGGAAAGAGAGACCAGTTCCCGCAGAGAGGTTCAAGTCTGAAGAGCTCAAAGGGTGTTGAAGCCTATGTTCCAGTCTGACCCAAGTAGGGGCTCAGAGCAGGGCAATCCCCACACAACGGAGAAGCAGCATACAAGGAAACCACAGCCAGAGCAACGGGCAAGATGCCTGCAGGAGAACTTCACTGCTAGGGAAGCTGTTTGCTGAAATCAAGGGGTTTCCCACTGTGCTCCCAAAGTCTAAAGCAAGAGAGCAGCCAGATGAGACGCACAGCATCGCTTTCACAGCGGAGCTGGCCCGAGGACAACAGTTGCGCTTTGCCACAACTTCAGAGGTTTTGACACTGGATTTTATTTCACACTGGAAAGAAAACAAAATTTTTCCAATGTTTCTGTGGAGCAGGCTCGTGCTGGAGCCGAGGTGTGGGTTGGGTGCTGAGCTCCTTCTCACGTCAGAAACAACCTCCGAGCCAGTGGAAATCAATTCATTTTCATTCCCATTAAGAGGTTTGAAATAGATGCAAACCTTCTCAGCTTTGACAAAGCAGCAGATCTGCAGGAAAATACCTCTTGTCCAAATACCTCTTGGCTGAGCAATTCTCGGTTGCAACTGTGGTCTCAACAAACCACCTGCACAGGACTGCCGTGGCTGCCTGTACACCCAGACCAACTCATTGCACAGCTCCCTGGTTCTCTACACCCCAAGGATTAGCCACTCCAGAGATGGCATCTTCCACTGGAGGGAACTCCAATATAGCTATTGCCTGGCTTTCTCAGGGGAGCTAGTCACTGAAACCGCCCGTGGAGGCAAGATAGTACCAATGGACCCCATGCACCAACACCAGGATTTGCGCTGGCAGAAGCTGGCATCTTCTTCCTTCCCTTAATCACACACACACAATTACATGCCACCTCAGTCTTTGTTCAACCAAGTGGGATAGATTCAGGTTTAATTACTTTTTCCTCCAATACCCTGATCATATTCTTGTTCTCCAAACAATCTCTCTGCAGCCAGACAAGATTTCTCTGGTGATTAGGTGCCTGGACTTGAACACAAGCTAAATGCTACCTGCAATACTGCAGATGCTGTGTCCTTGGTTGGGAGGACAGGGAATACATCATAGGAAAGAATAGTTCAAAGAGAGAAACAAAAAAGAGCACTGCTTGGGGCTGGGCCTAGGTGCCTTGAGAGGGAGGGCATTGGTTTAAGAGGGGGACAAGAAAGAGAAGAAAAATAGAAAGAAAGGAAGAAGGCCATTTGGATAAGGAACAAGGCTGCTCTGTGCCTGGGAGTCTATACACGGAGCAGGGAGGAAGGGACCCTGTATTGTTGACTGTGAAAGTGTTGCAAGCCGATCACCTTTGGCTGCTTGTGCAGTGCTCTCTCACGGGGTATTGTATTCCCAGTGCCTGCAGGCAACTCTCTTCTGTCTCTTTCTTTCCCTCTCTCCACCATCTGCCATTGCAAATTCCATCAAGCTTCTCCCCGGCAGGAATAAAGTTTCAGCCTTTTGTAGAAGCAAGTGTGAGAGAAACCCAACCTGCGCTCGCTGGGGGGGAAAGGGTCAGACAATGGGCCCCGGGATATTCACTTAAGAGCTGGCGTGTCATCTGTTCCTGCGTCACTGAACAGGGCCCCACTGTATTCTGGTACACTGTCACCCAGCGCATAGGAGACGGGTGGCGTTACCCCCTCTTCTTGACTTCTGCATCAGTCCCTTCCTCGAATGGCCTCCGTTTGACGGAAGGACGTGGACTGTCGCCTGCGCCGGCAGCACGATGCAGTTCCCTTGTACGGCTGGACGAGTCAGCCACGCAGCCCATGCTAATCCCACTGTTTCAAATTACAAAGCCACTGGAATCCCGCAGAGCCACCTCCAAGGAGAAGCCGGCGCTGGAGACCTGCTTTGAAATCTACCCAGGAGTGTCTCCAGCAGGCAGCTTTTAAAACAACAGCTGGAAACCTTCCCAGCTGGGCACAGCGTGGGATGCTGGCGTTTGAATGGGAAGGATGAACAATGGACGGTAATCCCCTCTGTGGGCAGGCCAGGGAGTTGGGCGCTGGAGCTGCCAGCAATGTCTCAGGCTCACCCACAGTTTACCAGGCCATCAACGCAGGTAACATCTGAAGACAGAGACGGTTCTTTGGGTCAGTCTGATCTCTTTTTATTAGACCCGCTCAAATAGTTGGGAAAATTCTTCTTAGCAAGCTTTTGGGCAGAGGAAGCATCTGCAGCCGCTTCCCGCTTCCTCCGCCTGATGAAGGGCGTTTGTGCCCGAAAGCTTCCTAAGAAGAATTTTTCCAGCTATTTGAGTTGGTCTCAGAAAACACATCAGACTTACCCAAAGAGCCATGTCTGCCTGTGTGCTTAGACCAGCACAGCTGCCACCTACACCCTGGTAACATCTGACTCACCTTTCCCTCCTCGCTCATCAGCTCTTCCACTGTTGGCTGCTCAGAGCAAATACCCAAAGAAGTATGGGTGAAGAACGCTCTGCACCTCCCTTCAGCTCTCCTGTGAAATACGAACTTTCATTTCTACCTAGGAGAACTTTTACAGTCTCTGCTCCCTCCTATGCCTGATGCCTATGCGGTGAGTGTGCCGGAAAGCTTGCAAATAAATGCAATAATTTGTTTGCCAATATCTAGTTGGTCTAATAAAAGATACCACGTCTTCCACGAGTTTTGATTCCCTGCACCACCCTTTGCGTACACGAAATGGCCCCTTTGTGTACAGCCTGGTCTACGAGGGGAGATAACATCTCACGCTCCAGCATCAGCTGTAACGCACCCAGTTACCTCGAGCCAATAGGCAGAACTGTGCTGCTAGGGGGCTCCTGTAAATATGCAGCAGTATCAGGGCCAGCTCTATTTTCCTAGCTATGTGGAAGCTGGAGGGATTGTGATCCAGGTGTTGAGCTTAGCTTAATGTAAAGATACTGCTGACCAAATTCAGCCCAGCTCTATATTCTGACCTTCCCAGAAGGCCAAGGGTGTGTGTAGCCAAGGGCTCGAGGCAAGCATGTCTCTAATAACAGCAGTGATTATGCACTATTTGGCCAGGCAAGTCAGCTCAGCTTAGAATCGTAGAAAATCAGGGGTGGAAGAGACCTCAGGAGGTCACATCTAGTCCAACCCCTGCTCAAAGCAGGACTGTTCTCAACCCGGGGGAGGCACACCTGGGCCACGGGTTAGCGAGGATTTAGTTAGGGAGCTTCTGGAGGGGTTGGACGTATTCAAGTCAGCCGGTCCGGA
>NW_017728927.1:12859927-12864046 GCF_001723895.1 Crocodylus porosus
CGGACTAGATGATCTGCTCAGGTCCCTTCCGACCCTAGAAACTATGAAACTATGAAACTATAGATCATCCCAAGGCTTTGTCTAGCTGGGTCTTCAAAACCTCCAGGGATGGCGGCTCCACCACATCTCTGGGTAACCTGTTCCAGTGCTTTATTACCATCCTAGTGAGAAAGTTCTTCTTAATATCCAACCTAAACTTACCTTGTTGCAGCTTGAGCCCATTGCTCCTTGTCATCTGCCACCACCGAGAACAGTCCAGCTCCATCCTCTTCGGAAACACCCTTCAGGGAGTTGAAAGCCGCTATTAAATCCTCTGTCAGTCTTCTCTTCTCCAGACTAAATAAGCCCAGTTCCCTCAGCTTCTCCTCATAAGCCATGGGCCCCAGCCCCCTTCATCATCAGTTCAATGTTCCCCCTCCCCCCCACCCACCTGTCTCACACCTATTGTCTCCCAGTCCCTCTGATCCTCACTGCTACACATTTGCATTTTCACAGACATGCATTTTGCAGATTGGCTTTTTTTCCCACCATAAAAAGCACACAACACCAGCAGACTCTCCCTTATGCCTGAAGAAGGGCGTTTGAGCCCAAAAGCTTGCGAAGAACAATTTTTCCAGCTGTGTACTTGGTCTAATGAAAGATATCACATGTACCCAAAGAACCTTGCCAGTCCTCTAGCCATTTCCGGTGCCCTCCGCTGGACTCTCCAATTTGTCCACATCCTTTTTGCAGTGGAGGACCCAAAACTGGACACAGGACTCCAGGTGTGGCCTCACCAGCATATATATGCCATCTTTGTGCTTAGCAAGGGTACGGCTGGATTCGGCACCTCCACGCCTTCTCCAGTAGCCTGGGAACAACATAGAGCTTGCCTCCCATTATCATCTCCTAGTCCTTGATGTGTCTGTCCTCCTTTGAGGTCACTCCAATCACTAATAATAAGTGTCTCAGGGGCACAAGGGCACTGCCTGCAGGCTGATCCAGTTCTTCATGGGCTGTAACTCTCTAGGTAGAGTCAGTCAGGTCAGTCAGAGGATGACAGCGCAGGACCATCAATGGGACAAAGCTGGTCATGCTCAGCAACATTCCTGCCTTCAAAAGGCCCCTGGGTACAAAGGCCTCAGTGGACCACGGCCCAAAAAGATCACATTACTCCAGGGCCTTTGTACACGTAACAGCCATGACAGAGCAGCAGAAAACTATTACAGTGTGTGCGACTGAGCGGCAGGGTCAGAGGAGAAATGATCTGCCTGTGCTCGGCCCAGCATTAATACCGTGAGTAGATTAACGATGCTCAGTGCTTTGAAGAAAAGAAAAAGGAGCCGGGAGACTAATTGGGAAGTTACGCAGGGGAAAGTCTGTGCCTAATCCCCCCCTCTGCCTCCATCAAGGCTCTGGAGAATGATGACTTTCCCTAATCATCTCTGACCCCTTATGCTGGGTCACTAGTCCCCCCAGGGCTCGATGTGCATCCACCCTAGGCCCAGAATTTGAACACTGCGCTGCTACTTACTCATCCAATTGCGGTCTCACTGCTGGGCAGCTCAGATGCTGCGAATCCCTCTCGGCTTGCTGACGAGGCCACCGAATCTTCGGTTGTGCGAGGGCCAGGATGGAGGGCTCAAGTGTGAGTCAGCTTGGAGAATATTACAGATGCAAATCTCTGGAGACACATCACAAGGAGAGAGACCTACAGTGTCTCTGCCAGAGAGAAAGCGAGCAGGAAACCACATCTCACTAAGACGGGGACTGGGGCGAGCGTCAGCTGGAGCAGGTCCAGAGGGAAGGTCAGATGCCAGAGACATTGTTCAGGGAACAGCGGTAAGGTCTGGGCAGGACCTATAGGTGAGAAGTGGGAGAGAGGCAAGACTCAAAGACAGCTCCTACAATGCAAGCCTGGGAGATGCAGAGAATAATGGAGTCGGAGTGTACGCATTTAGGATAATTTCTGAGGGAGGATAAGGGACTCTGTTTGGATTAAATTAGCAGCAAGACATCCAGGAAAAGCTATATAGACAGGCTAGGAGGTGGGCCTGCATGGAGCAAGACAGGTCAGGCATGGTAGAGTTGAGAGGTGCTGCTGTAGGGATGAGCATTTAGCGATAGGAGAGAGGGCTTAGAGAACAGGGCAGGGAGACAGGAAGAGAAGGAAAGGGCCTGTAGAGCATGGTGAAATCAGGATGGAAATGGAGAGAAGGACGGAGGATGAGGCACCGGGAACAGCAAGGAAAGAATGGCCGGCGAGGCAGATGGTGGCATGGCAGCCGCCGGGGAAGAACGAGCTGCTGGGGAGCGTCCAGCACAATAAAGAGGCAAAGGAGGATGAAAGTGGAGTCCGGGCTGTGACCCCCCGCCATTCGTGGCCCTCATTCAGGGGTGTGAGGAGGGCAGGAGCCAGGATGGAGCAATGGGGCAGGAACAGAGGGCAGCAGTTATCCCTATCCATGCCCCTCCTGCGCAGGCTGCTCCTTCTGGGGGCACGGGACTGACCTTGTCGCCCAGCCTGCATACCAGCATGCCACTTGTCATTCCAGCATTTGAGGCCTCTTGATGCCAGAGGCTAAATGGAGGGCTTGAACACCACCCGTAAGCCCTGGCACACTTGTGCCTTAGAGCCAAGTGTTGCTGGAATAAACCCTGCCTGTTTGCACAGCGGCCAGAGGTATGTTGGACACAAGCCCAGATCATGTAAGGCCCGACTGTCTGCTCTCGTCTCCTCACACGGCTCCGAGCTGCTCCCACTCAGTGTTTGCGTCCTGGAGGAAACACGCGGGGACTTGGCAGAGAGCGACAAGGCAGGTAACTCCCCTAGGGCCTGCCTACACTTGCAGGTTGTTCTGTGCTCCCTCGAGCGGTTTGGCATTGGAGAGACCTGTGAGCACAAGCAAAATCACATTCTTTCCTTGTTGCACATCCTCTGGTGTTTGCATGCACAAAAGTAACTCCGCTTTGGAAGTGGGTTTGCTGAGACCGGAGGCGAGTGTCCCCACATCAAAGGAGGAGTGCCTGCGTCCCCAGTCTAGTCTGCCTGCTAGTCTGGTGTCCTCCGCTGCTAGCCCTCTGGGTCCACCTGGTCACTGCTCCAGGAACATCCTAACTAGTTGTCCCCTCCCTGCTTAAATGCCAGATGCTGTCTTTTGCAGTTTTAGCCCATGATGAAGTGGCATATCTTGTAATATTCCTTAGTATTCAGCAGTCACACCTCATGATTTGCTGGACTTCATTGCTTTCTGGTGGGAGGAACACACAGAGGCCAACCTGACCAGAACATAGGTCTACAGGCAGGTATTGAGAGACAAGCAGGATAATGGATCCATCCCAGACCCTATCCGGAGCTAGAGTAAGACAAAACAGCCCTGGCTGGACTAGAAGGAGGCTAAGGACTAAAGGAGCTCATCCAGCCTTTAGCAGCCCCGCTGCTCCCCCACTGCATTTTTGGGATACATCGATCACTGCGTAATGGTAAGAGCTCATTGATCTGGTGCACCCTGCGGCGCACACAGTCAGTATTCAGCACCCCGCCCTCCTAAATCACAACCAGCACATCAATCCAAAGGGGAGAAACCCAGCCTGAGGAGGGGACTGGTTCCACCGGGTACCGAATGCCGTATTGCAGCAAAACCGTTTGTCAGGATCTGAACTGCTTGGTCCCATAAGGTCCCATAAGGATATCACGGCCCTCTCTCTGCCTTCCACGTGCTTTTAATAACCCTCTCACACATCTATTCCTCAGCATGGAGGCTGTGCCACCAATATATAAACGCTCCACCTCTTTGTAAAAGATGCAAATGGCAACTTAAATTTGCTGGCTCTCTCTCCTTCCTTCCACCAATTCATTTATCGCTCCGTTCTCCACCCACTTGACCTCCTGCCCCAAAATGGTGGCCCTGTGCAGGCTAACAAGGGCTCTGAAGGGAAAGCACTTTTACTGTAGCCGCCCATACAGAAAATAATGGCACTGGAGTCGTGTTGTTGGCTTATGGTTTCATTAACGTCCCCAGCTTTGAGCCAGCATGGGTGTTTATAGGGTAACTCGCCCAACTCACCCCAGGCAGACATTTGAAAAAGAAAAGGATTTCAAGGGGCAGTGTAATAAACCTTCCCCCTTCCTCTTCCCCC
>NW_017728927.1:12864146-12878583 GCF_001723895.1 Crocodylus porosus
TATTCATTTTAGAGGGGACTTTATGGTTTTAACACCCATGGGCATTAAAAACGAGGTCAGAAGGCAAAGGCAGTGCACTAATTTGGCATGGCAGTTGTCACTCAGTTGGCAATACACACCTCTCTGTTGGGTCCTCCCGCCAAGTGGAATTAATCGTTCCCTTTTGGGAGGCTTCCTTCAAAGAAAGAACTTGCAAAGTATAGTGTGAGAAGTGTGGCAGCCATAACTAACTTCTCTCTCAAACCCGCTCCTTTCCGCCACCCACCACCCGCCATCACGCTGGCAACCTGAAGCACGCACATGGTGACCTTCGTGCTCTTTAGCTACCACTGTCCTCCTGACACCACTCAGTACCTATGTTTAAGTAAACTTGCTGCCCCATGAGTTGCACCAACTGCCTGCTGCAGACCTGTGGGTCCCACACAAATAGGGAAGATCTCAAAAATGTCTCACCACTTCCAAGCGCCTCCAAGACTGGAGCGAGCCTATGGGAACAGACGTCCAGAAATCCAGGGAAAAGCCACATTGTACCCCTCTTGGTATGGAGACTACAGTTTGGACAGGAACTATGTGTTTCTTTCGTCTGTTTTTCCCCCATAGCACCAGTCTGATTGAGCGGCGAAAGATAAGGATGGGGAAACGGCCAGTTGATTACAGACACAGCTGGCAGGGATGATGGATAGGCAGACAACCCCCACCGAGCACACGGCCTTTAAATCTTCTCACAGCATCCTGAATGCACAATAAAGTTTTTACTGCTGACACTGGAGCCCCACTAACCTCGCTTCACTGTGATTTATTAAAAAAAGCATTGAAAATGTCTCTCCATTGCACACAAAGTATGATAAAATCCCCATCAAAAGTATGATAAAATGCACACATGAATCATGGAAAAGCCTCCTAAGGGAGGCATGCACTAAGCCTGAGGAATGCTTTATACAGAAGCCGGCACGTTATTCATAAGTGACCCCTAAACTGGAAGTCAGGACATATTGCATCCCTGAGCATGTGCCCTGGAAAGGTTGATGCTTTATCTATTTAGCTGTTGAGCCCACATGCCCACTCTCTGCTCCCATCCCATGCAAGGCTCTCTCTTCTGCTCCCACAAAGGTTGTACAAAGCAAAGCATACAAATATTGTAAGAGGCAGGTATTTCTCAGCAGCCTCCAACCTTGACTTCAGGCTCCTGTGTTGACCTCCCCAACTTCTTAATGCATAAACCACCATCATTCTGCAATTGCCATTCTTCAGGTGTGGTTTCACAGTTGCTATCCAAGTGTCCTCTATAAAGCTTCAGAAGTCAGGGAAGCAGAGGATAGTCAGGTTCTTCCCAAATGGCTGGAGGAATGGCAATGCCATCAGTATCCACAGAGACCTCAGGCAAAAAGAAATCTGTTTGCCACTAGAAAAAAATCCAGCATTTCTAAGGACCCCAGAACCATGAACCTTTATAGATAACCCCACATGAACACTGGCAAACCTTCCAAGGAGACCGACAAGACCTTGCAGCACATGGGGAACGATCCCTTTCTGTGGGTGAACTTGCAGGACTGGCAAGGGGGGCAAAGGATGGGTGCATCCTATCATTCAGGAACCCCAGCTGTGCAAGCCCAGTCATAACTGATGCTCAAGACCAGGGGAATAGCACCTTCCAGACAGCGATCCTCACCTCCGTTACAACAGTCCCGAAGCCAAGTTAGTTTCTGGCCTATAGCCATCAAGGCAGCAAGCTTCCAGATAGCAATACCATATGCTTCTCTTTGCTGAACAGAGCTCTTGTTCTGGAGATTTGCCACTAGCAGCTCCAGCTCTGCATGGATTTCAAAGCTAGCCATTTCTGACCTTCAGAAGCTCTGTAGCCCATCCCGGCCCGCTTTGCTGTCCTGTCCCATGAGACACAGTGTCAGAGAAGTGTTCAGTTCCAGTTTCCTCCCCATCCTCAGGTGCTCTTGTCACCCTCGTGCTGATGTGAGAGATGCTTACTGTCCCCCACGAAGATCGCTGAAGTTTCTTCCTGCTGCATGGAAGGCCTTCGGGCATGGAAGCTGGTTCTCAGAAGCCAGACAAATGATGGGATGAGCCTGACCCTAAGCCTCAGAATCCCTTTGACTTCCATTAGGCATCCCACAAGGCACACTGCAAAGTATCCCATAGCAGCAGAGCAATGCCACAAGGGACACCTGACTGGAAGGCTGAGCACCCATTTTGACACATCACAGCACTGCATGACTGCAGAAGGGCCTTGATTACAGGGTCACAACCTGGTGTCTGCAAAGCATCGGTGCAACACAGAGCTGTGGCTCACTTGCGTGCAGTTCACCGAACCCGCAAGGAGTGCCGAGGGTGGACCTGCCCTCCTGGATTCTGACTCCTGCCCAGCCCAGCAACACCACCCAGAGAGGAAGCACCAGCACTTGTAGGGGTCAGAAACTCCATCTTCCCCAGACTCGAGTTGGTCCTGACCAGCCGTCACGCCAGATACCAAAGGACTGGACTGCAGTCCCTCTCCAGGCATTTCTACAGCTCTCAGTCAAGGGCCAGGTTCTCCAGCTGTAGTAGACCCATAGTTTCTTTGGACTCAGTGCAGAAGGCAATGATTAATACCAGGGGAACAGGCGCATAGTCCAACGCTGGAATAGAGTTAATGAACTGCTTCTTTCCCACTCTAGCAGTATTTGTTTTCCATTGCCGGCAGAACCTAAATCCACAGCTGAACCCATTCACTGCTCCCAAAGAGACACGAGTGCTCTGAAGATCAATTTAGTCCTGTCCTTTACAGCAGGAAAAGTACTTAAGCCTTTGGAGGTGTATCAGGGCCACTGCAAGCAGGAAAGGAAAATAAACAGGCGTAGAGCTCTGGGCAAGCTCTTACTCTTGGAAAAAAAAAATCCTAAAGGTCAACTTTTCCAATCCCTGCCTTCGGAGCGTCCACTTACAGAGATGAGCACATCTCTGTAGCAGTCCTCATGCTGCTTAACTGTCTGAGCCATCATATATGGAGGTTATGCAACCCGTATAAAAGTAATGACCTTAGATTGCAACAAGGGACATTTAGGCTGGATATGAGGAAGAATTTTCTAACCATGAGGGTAGTTAAGCGCTGGAACAGATTACCTACAGGGCCTGTGGAAGCTCTGTCACTGCAAACTTTTAAATGCTGGTTAGACAAACATTTGTGGAGCATGGTTCAAACAGGAATGGGCAAGCCTTGAACAGGATCCCATTCAGCTTTATTCTTCTGTGATCTTGTACCCACTGGCTCGACGACTACGCTTTCTGGTATACTCCGAACAGAGATGAATATGCACAGTTTGTGCCTAGTGCTGAATACAAATAAGCATTAGAGCATTGAACTCTGTATAGACTTTCTGGCTGTTGTTCCTGTTCTTTGTTCTCATATTGGCATGGACACAGCTGAAACCCTAAAAATCTAAGACAAACACATCTGAAAGCCATACATGGTAAGTTTTCGTTTTTGCTGCTCCCCTCTCCCCCATCTCTGACCCCAGAAAGACAAAACAAAACTGTTTCTTGTAATAGCATAAAGTGGACTGGCAGCCACTGGACGGCACCCGACCGGAAACTGAACGTGCCACCCTTTGGTGCTGAGCAAACTCCTCTTCCAGGCACGCCGGGCTGGAAGAAACCATGGCCTGGCTCTTTGCTTCTGACCTCCAGCCTGCCAGTCTTCCCCAGCCACCTGGCTCTCTTTGCTGGAGTCTCAGAGTCTTTACCTTCCTGGTTTTGCTCCTGACCCTCAGTCAGTTTTTCTTCCAGCATACAAGTTAAGTCGGGCCTAAAGCTGCTGTGACCACTGGGGAGCCTTAGATGCTGTAGCAACCCTCCCAGGTTAGCTGAGTTGCTTTGCATCACTGGTGATTCTCCAGGCAGAGCGACCTGGTGGTACCCATCTCCTCTCCAGGTATGGACAGCCGTTGGCTCGCAGGGAGCTCATCCGCCCTTTGTTAGGTCTTGTTTTTAGTCCTGCTGCGTGTCCACACACCCCCCTCACCCGGCTAGCCCAGGTGGCGGTGCCGGGTTAGTCACCGACAACCCAACCATGGAACAGGCTGTACTGGTTTACATGGTACCAGACAGCAGACCAAGAAAGGCCTGGCCTGATACTTCCCAACATACAGTAGACGGAAAAGATGACTCAGTGGATTAGGTGCTAGCTGAGCAAGACCTGAGTTCAATTTCCACAATCCTCCCTGAATGTCCTGGCTGATCTTTGGACAGCCGCTTACGGCCAGGTATTTAGCAGTATGAAGGTAGCTTAGAGGTGTCCGGTGGGATTCAAGAAAATGCCTAACCTTTTAGGCATGTCAGAAACACCAGTAAGTGCCTTACTCCACCTGTGGTCACCTACACACCTATGTCAATCAGGTCTTCAGGCCTCTGTGACTTTGTTTCCCACCTGTATAGAGGAGACAGACTTCTCTTTTTCACATGGGCGTGAAAAATCCAGTGAAGACTGAGCCCAGAGGCACTTCTCACGGCAGCTCGACAAGACCACATCCTCTAGTACAACTGCTCTCCCTTTCTGGGCCATGCCAGCCCCTTATCTAACATACGTCTTCTCATCTGCATTTAGCCTCAGCCGCATGCTTCTGCTCTGGCGGGGAGAGACTCCTGTCCTACAGATCTAGGAGCTGAGTGGCAATGCTGTCAGCCTCATATATGGACTTCCAGAGCCTTAATTTAATTTAATTTAATTACTACCCTTTCTTATCTTAATCCCCCTGTCTGTGTTTATAAACAACAGCTGACTCCCTGCCTCCCGGCTGCAACCTAAGACCAGCACCACCCATCTGTAAAACTCATTACTTTCCAGGCTCGGGATTCGCCAGATGTTTTCAAGGGAACTGGGACTGGAAAAATCAGCCCTGCGGTGGCCAGGCCTGCCATGCTTTGCTAATATGCTGCTGCCCAAATATTTCAAAGTGACTTTGAAAGTTCATCGTCCAGGGCTTGAACTGAGATCTTGTTAATGTGTTGGCCACTGGGAGAAAACAAATGTTCTGACTGGTGCTCCAGAGATCAACCTCCTCCCCGACAGTGCCTTTCCATTGTTACCCAGCATGATCCAGCCTGTTAAGTAACATGCTGATGCCGAAAGAGTGGCTTGATTGGTGGGTTGGGAACACCCTATGATACATTCGGCATGAGAGGAGAGCTTCCTAATGCCCCCAAATAATCAAAAAACATCCCTAAAATGACTCCGGGGAACAATCACATGCGCTCATGGTAAAGCTGTATTCCTTGGCAATTGCACAGTCCTCCTTCTGCCAAGGAGTGAGGGTTTTATGACCCTAACTCCCGTGACCGTAAAGCTGTCTCATCAGAACAAAAATGTCCAACTTAATGTGGGAAATGCTGTTTCTCTCTCTGGCTGGTGAAGTCAAGGGCTTGAGAACCGCACTTACTAGCTAGCCAGAGTGAAGACAGACACCCAACCGTTTGCACTCTAACCTTGACCCCCAGCAGCACTCCCCACTTGGCCCTCATGATAGAGCAATCATGGTGATGATGGTGACAAGGCTCAGAGTCCCTGCTCCAAGGAATTCGAAGCCCAATTTTCAGACATCTGTGTAATGCAAAAGCTCTTCCTGGTTTAGTAAAAAATGCTGACTGCTGAGCCTGAGCAGCTTTGAAACTTGGGCCTTTCCAGTCTAAACACTCCTGACCTGTAGCATCCTTGTTTCAATCTTAGACTTTCCTGAGCAGAATTTGGAATCCTTCCAAAGGGTGTTTTCTTACGTGCGAGAGGCTGATTTTTGTCCCGTGACAGTCTAAGTTAGTCCTATGCTAGACAAATATTGCTAACTGAGCCACTGCCCCTACAGCACGGGAAGTGAACGCCCACAACCTGGAGAGAAGCAGCTGAATAACGGGCCCTGCATGGGGCAGAAATGGAAACCAGCTTTGGCATGTACTTCAAAGGCTTCAAAAACCCCCCAAACATGTATTTGTATTTTGTGCGTGCACATGGGCACATCTGTGTGTATAGGTGCGTGTGGGGGGGGTGCGTGTGTGTAAAAAGGCAGGTTTCTACACATGCAAATGCACACTCCTCTCAAATCAGTGGGCTCATTTGTGGAAGGTCCTAACACCGGGGTCAGGGGATGGAAAGTGCATGGGGCAGCACTGGGGTGATAACAGGGTATCTGTGGGAGTAGGGGCTAAGGAGAGTTTAATATCCTGCTTTTATTCTCCACCCCCTTCAAGCTCGCTGCAGTATCTGCTTGCTGCTTGTGCCATCCTTCTTCCTTTACCTTTCCCAAGGGCCACAGAGGACACATCCACACTAGAGGGTCAGCGAGGTTGGTTGGTCCCAACACCATGAAGATGTGTCATGTCGACAGCAGCTCTTAGGTATAGCCTGGTTGGGTAACCAGGTTAAAAAGCCCCGGAGAGGTCCGGGTGAAATAACAAACTGCATCTGGGTTGTCACTGGGTCCCTTATCGCAGTGGTGTGTGTAGCGGTGACTGACTCACTGTTTGCCTGTCCCCAGCTGTGTTTGTTTGCAACCATTGTCCCGAAATGTTTGTGAACAGCTGGCCCCTTTTCCTCCAGCAAGGTGCGATATCTTTGAATTGTTCTGTTTTCCTGAAATGCTGTCTCAGCTGACCTCCCGCTTCTGACCCAGAGCTCATTTTACACAATGTCCTGGGCCACAGACTGTCCTGATCCCTCAGCACTGCGGTCAGGCCAAGAGTCGCACACCTACAACAACCTGAGGAGCACGTCCAGGGCAGACATCCGCAAACCACAGCCGGATGACACACGATGACATCTCTCACAGAGATTAGTCTGCATCACGCCAATGCAAATGAGGTGGTAGCCAAGGGAACAAGACCAGAAGCCCCTGGCATCCACAGATCTCAGTGGAAACAGGACTTGTGGCGTCCTGTGGGTGCATTGGGACAAAACTGCCGTAAAGATCACATTGCATTTCCAAAGTGCAGAGAGGCTCATCTCTGGTTCCTGCAGGGGGGAGACCGCCGCGGAGACTTTCAGAGTTAAGGAGGCCCCAGATACTTAGAAAGAAAGCAGACCTTCTCAAAACCAGCACCCAAAACCATGGGGAGAAACTTCTCCTCCCGCAAGAGCAGTCATAACCCTGGAGTAGCACCGGTCCAAGCAGTGACTCAGATCAGCTCTGCCCCACACGGGCATTTCCGTGCTGGCCGGGGTGATAATAACGGTGATCCGAGGACACCGGGTTTTGTCAACAGTTTTAGAGGAGGCTGCATCTAAAGCCCCTTCCCGTTCGAGGTGATCACTTTTAGGAAGGTCTTGGTTTACTTCATGAAATGCAAAACTCCAGCACTCTGGGTTCACAGGTGACTCCTTTCATTAGACCAACTGAGCAATTGCAAAAAAAAAGATCTTTTCCTGCAAGCTTTAAAAGGTATCCTTTCTGAACCAAGAGCGCTAGAGTTTTGCATTTCTTTTTGTGTCGGACCAAAAAGGCTACCATATCCATCTCCAAAAATTCACGCCGTTCAGAAATCCCCTAAACAGCCAGCACGTTCCTCCTCAGCCCGAGAGAAGGGAGCAGGGGAAGGCACCAGGCAAAGAAGAATTTACAAGTCTCCCACCAGTAGCTGACAGGAAGGACACAGGCTTTTCTTATTACAGCTTTGCCTTGGGACCAATAAAGCCTCTCTTAATCACTGTCCATCACACACACACACACACACACACACACACACATGCTCAGAGGCGCACGCACACACCCCGCTGAAGAACCAACACCTGGAAAAATCATTACCGGCCACTTTTTCAAATCTGATGTCAAAAGAAGGTGATAGTAAAACTTCCTGGGCTGCGATTAAAGTGCCCAGCCACTGCAAACAGGTTCCACCCCCCTTCTCCAAATAACCCCCCTCCTTTACATATCGCTGCTGCAAAGTGCTGGGTTTAAAACAATCAGCGCTGCTGTTTCCCCTCACCCCGAAAGAGCCTCACCACCCATTCATTAGGTGTGCCTCAGAGATTCCCTATGTGTCAGTATTTGTACCCCCATTTTACAGACAGAGAAACTGAGACGCGGGGAGCATAAGCATCAAGCGCTGCGGCTGGTTTGGGGGTCATGTTTAGGCGCCTGCTCTAACAACTAGGGAACACTTCCCTCTCTAGAGAGGTGAGAGAAGACAGATTGACAGCACTGGGGGACATCCCAGTGCAACGGGATCTGTCTGGTTGTGCTAGTCTGTTTGCCAGTCAAGCTGCCTGCTTTAACGTGGACTGAGTGAAGTCTGCTTCATTCATTTCTGCCTGCTGTACCAGGCAACCTGGCCCCTACCCACGAGGACACAATTGCCTCTTACATAAGAGACAAGTGCTTCAGAGAGCATTGCTCTGCGAGCTGGCTGAGGGGATGAGGGGAAAGACAGGCTCTTTCATGCTGCCTGTGTGCTTGCAGCGGTTCAATCGCATACCGATGGCCTGAGCAGGACTTGCTCTGGGAAACAGGCGGAAGCAATGGTTTGGTAAAGCCACAAAATGTCGAAGGCAGCAAAACACTTGGTAACTGCCAGCTCTGCTCTGGGGCCAAGTCCAATCTCAGAGCTCCTGGCAGGAGGATGGTGTCAGTGGGGAGGTGAAGGTGACTCACATTTACACTCGGGCTTAAATTACACCCACTTTAATTACCCAACAGGAGTGTAACGTGGTCTCAGCGTCAGTGAGAATAAGCCCAGCTGTATCCTAAAAGCGGGCACAGTTAGGGGTGTAGGGAGGTGGCAAGGGTTGTGGGAGCAAAAAAAGACCCCCATGCAACTATGCCTGCACTTTTGTCATTGGCTGGGGCAGGGCTGGGACACGCTAGGACAGAAGAGGCTTCATTTGCTGATATAACTGGAGTCCATGCTGGAACGGGTTAGCTGGTAAAGTGTATGGCTACACCCACACAGAGCCCTCCCCTGTGTCTACTTGGGGCCTTGGAGATTGAAGCTGGGATTGTCAATGGATCCATCTAATTTATTCATACAGTTTTCCTGGCGTAATACATAAGCATGCCACTGCAATAAGTTAAGCCAGAATTGAACTCTGCATCCTTGCAGGCCCCCAGCTCCCAGCCTAGCGCACCAGCTAAGATAGCAGCCCTGTAGACCTCCATATGTGGGTTTAAATCAGGCTTATATCCATTTCACTTCTGTGGGTAAATTGATAGGCACAAGCTAAGTTTTCATTTATTACAAGCACCTGCACACACAGTTGCCTGGGTTTAATGACATAGGCTTTATGCCAGATCAGTCCCAATTTCTGTGTGCAGTCAAGGCTTTGCCTTCATGTCTTCTATACAGAGCCCTAGAAACAGTGGCTGTTTGCTGCTCCAGGCTGTTTGTTGTTCCTGGCAGGCTCCTGCCCTGCAGGCTGGAGATGAAGGTGCCCAGCCAGGAGGAGAGAAGCAGCAGCAGGGAGGAAGTGTTACTGCAGTTGAGATGGTCCAGGAAATGACCCTGGCAGACAAGGTTCTTTGGGCAAATCCAATATTTTTTATTAGACCAACTCGAGTAGTTGGAAAAATTCTTCTTTGCAAGCTTTCGGGTACAAACGTCCTTCAGCAGGCTGCAAAAGCCGGGCTGTGCTCAGACCCCAGGAAATGACCTGCATTTTGCATATTGGCTTCTATTCTACCATGGAGGACACACAACACCAGCAGACTCTCCCTGTGCCTGAAGAAGGGTGTTTGTGCCTGAGAGCTTGCAAAGAACAATTTTTCCCACTATTTAGTTAGCCTAATAAAAGATATCACATTTACCCAAGGAACCTTGTCTGCTTACATCCTTAGACCAACACGGCGACAACCAGTAACCCTAGAAACAGTGGGAAACTCCATGCATACCGCTCTGATAACCCTTACCGTGAACTGGGAAAGCAGCCGCCCACTGCTGCTACTGCTTCCTCCGATGCGGAGCAAGATCCCCTCTGTTAGCTCCTTGGCACAATGCAGCACGGAGGAGGTAAGCAGCCTTGGTGGGTCACCCCCTCCTCCCCAGTGAGCAGGGCCATAAAAATAGAAAGCAGGCAGACCCCCTGCCTTTCCCGTCTCCCCACACCATTCCTCCAGGAGATCCATAAGCAGGTCTGAGGGCCATAAAAGCTTATCACCTTGTAAAAGGCACCCCTGGAGAATATATCCCAGGGCAACGCCACGATAAGAGATTCAAATAGAGGAAACGGGAGTGAAAGCACAATAGGAAAGGCACTGTAGCCAGGTTCTTACATAAACAATGACTGGCTGGAGTGTCAATAAAGTCAGAGAAGGAGTAGACAGCACCCATTTTATTAGTGCGCACGCGTGCGTGCGTGTGTGTGTGTGTGTGTGTGTGTGTAAGAGAATGCCTGGCTGTGCTGATACGCTTGGCCCTCAGAGTCTAGTGTGATGCGGATGTATCTGCGTTCCCCATCTGATCCCACTCGGGGCTGAGCACGATGCCCGCCGGAGCCAAAGGAAGTTCTGCCCACTGATGCCAAGGCTGGGTTTGGCCCTACATGCTTGTGGCTGAGACAGCAGCTGCGGAAAGCAGTTAAACAAGGGAGGCTGGAAGGAGCCATGTTTTGCCTGAGAGCGTCAGGACTCGGATCCCAGTAAATGTTATTCAAATATTTGCGGAGTCAATCTGGCGTGGTTAAGTCTGGTGGCAGTTTCCTGGTGAACTTCCGTCAGCCTGGAAAGCAATCTCGGCGTAAAACATTTCACTGGTGATTTAGTTCAGGCAAGGCTGTGGGTCCGGCAGCTGCCAGCTGAAGTCCTTTGAGTAGGGGCCCAGCTCACCTTCCAGCACTGGGCAGGTCGGTCTACCGCCTTCAAGGAACATCCTCAGGTCCCTCGTAGTCAGCCCATGTGGAGAGAATTCATGAACTCGGCCAAAGAAAGCAGTTTGCTGTACACAGAAATGATTGCAAATTGTTGACATATGGAAGCATATAACAGTAATGTGGAAATAGCCCTGGCTGCACACACATGGCCAGCTGTTTTTTTCCACCCAAAATGTTGTCCCAAGGCTTAAATTCATGATTGAAAAAGCTCTTAGGAACTATTGTGATCATCAACCCAGACCAAAGGGCTTCCCCAAATTCATTCCCATTTGCTCTACAGTGTCTCTCTCAGATAAACATCCAGTCTCAAACTAAAAAATTCCCAGCAACAGAGAATCCAACACAACCCTTGGCTAGCTGTTACTGGGATAATTACTCTGAGTTTCTCTAGTTTCCACTTCTAGCCACTGGATCTTGTTCTACATTTGCCTGCTGCCGCCTTTACCAAATTTCTGTGTCTCTTGGTAGTATTCAAAGGCTGTGATCCAGTCGCCCCACTTTGTTAACCTAAACATACCAAGAGCCTTGAGAAGGGAGGTTTTCCAATCCTTTTCTCTTTCTCATGGCTCGTCTCAAAACCCTCTCCAGCATATCGGCATCTCTCCTGAATGGCAGATGCTGAAATGAATGTGGCGTTCTTGAAATGCAGAAGTAACACCACCTCCCTTTGCCTCCTTGGGATTCCCCTGCTTATACACTCACTGTTTGCACCATTGCCTTTGACCACTGGGAGCTCAGATTTAGCTGACTGTCCACCCACATCCTTTGCCAAGTTGCTGCTTCCCAGGATAGAGTCCCCTGTTGTCCTATCCCAACGGCATTCAGTATTTGTTCCAATGTGATTTCACATTTGGCTGTACTGAAACGCATGCCATGTGCCGGGGCCAAGCTTACCAAGGACTCTGCATTTCTCTGCGCCAATGGCTCAGCCTCTTAGGGATCTCCCAGGACCCCCCAATCTTTTAGTTGTCTGAAAACTTTATCTATGTTTTCTTCCAGGTCACTGATAAAAAATATTAACTAGAAAAGAGCCCAGAACCAATTTGCGCAGGACCCTGCTAGAAATACAAGTGCTTGATAACAACTGCCCATTCACAATTACATTGCAACAGTCCGTTTGCCCTTTGAATCCCTGTCCCATGTGACATGTTCATTTTGTACCACTCTAGGTTCTTCGTTGGCAGGGATCCTGGTTTTCTCTGTTTAAAAATCACAAATTTTCTGATTTAAAAAAAAGATCACAAATTCTCATTAAAATACCCGAATTCTATGTTTTTCCACAGCTAAAATGAAATACCACTGTATATACAGGTATCAGTAGAACACAATGTTTTATTGATATATTTACAATTTTAAAGCAATGTAGAAGCCTACCAGTGGCTCAATCATTATAATAAAATAAATTCTAAATACCTATACATTTTGGCATTTGGGTTTTTTATCATGGAAAATCAGAGCTCCCCCTGCCCCGTCGCTCACCAGGATGCAGGTCCAGCTGTGGCTGTCCCCCCTACTGTTTTGTGGTGCTGAGCAGCCCTGATATGCCAGTGCCCTGCTCATGCCACTGCCCCTCAGTCCCAAGCCACTGCCCTGAAAGTGCCCCTCACTCCCGACCTACAGCCCCCCGGCCCAGCCAGTGCAGGACCCCAGCCCCCCAGCCCTCCAGCCCTGCCAGTACCACTCACTCCCAACCCACAACCCCACAAAGAGCAATTGTTTGATATCACCCTATGCCAGCAAAACCAGGCCTCTAGTTCTTCTTCTTCTTTCTGAGTTAAATAGCAGGGCTGGGGCCCAGTTACCAGAGCTACAGTGCCAGGGACCCAGGTCTGCAGCCCCCTGCACCCCCCAGCAGCACCCAAGCCCTGGCTGCTGCCCATGGGAGGCAGCAGCTGCTGCAGCGGAGCGCTCCCTGCCCACCCAGCGGCAGAAGGGGGGCACAACGCCGCACCGCCATCCCCGTTGCTGCCGGGCAAGCAGGGGATGGCTTGCCATGGCAGTGCAGGGCTCCCGGTGGTGGCACAGAGCCTCCCCGCCCCACCCTGCTGCGGAGGCCCCTGGGGGAAAGGCAGAGGGGTTTGACCTCAGTCAGTTAAAGCTGATACTACATTCAGCCAGGTTTATCTTCAACTAGTTTCAGCCATTTTGAAACTGGTTCATATGCACTGAACTTCTAGTCTGTTACAGGTTTAAGCCAGTTTCTGATCACTTAAACTGGTTTATGGGTAACTTCGGCCAGGCTGCAAATGGAAACCCTCACTTTTCTCCTTAAAATAAGCAAAATCCATGTTTTACTGCATTTTTCCATGACAAACTGAAAACCCGGCTCCCTCTTATTCAGCAAAATGTGGGGTCCCACATCAAACGCCTTGCCAAAGCCTGTTACATTGATGCATTTACCTTTATCCATCTTACTTGTCATTGCATCCAAAAATGATAGCAATGTGAGGCATTCCCACTTTCCATAAATGCATGAGGACTGAATTAAGTAGATTATCTTCGTTTAATGCTTTTCTTACCAAGTCCCATGTCAGCTGTTCCAATATTTTGTGCAGGATGGATGTTAGTCTGACAGACCTATAATTACCTCTGTTGTCCTGTTTCCCTTTTAGAAATGGTGACATATGTTTATATACATATTTTAATAAATTAGCCACTTTCTAGTGGGCAGAGAGGAGGTACAAGATGGTGCTCTGCAAACTTTCTGCAGATCTCTGTCAAAGCACCTCAGCATTCACCTGCAGTGCTGCTTGTGGCTCCAGTCCTGACCCAGTCCAGAGCTATGAACTCCAGTCTGATCTTGCAGCCTTTGAGCTATTGCATTCAGGGCCTCTGAAGAGCAGAGACTACCAACCATACAAACTCACATGGCAGCTTTGCAACATGGACACGTACCCGCTGGGACTCTAGCCTGGAATCCTCTACTTACTTCCTTTGAGGTAAGTGAGGATTTGAACCCAGGTCTCCAAAAGGGCTGGTCTCATGCATTAACCCAACAGGGTGCTCTCTTTTCCATGACCCCATTTCTACTGTAAGCCACATCTTCCACTCCAGCTTCATGAGTTCTTCCAGATGTTTTGGAAATCCCCCCTTGCTATTCGGTAAAAGCTGCAAAAAGAAAAAGAATGCCTTAAAGCAGCCAGCTACAAAATAGCAGAGGATGTGAAGAGCACAGCCAAAACTCTGGGAACCCCTCCCCAGGCTGAAACATGCCTCAAATATAAAACAGAACTGATGAAAAGGGCAAGCAGCACATGAAAGAGAAAACCAGAATGCATACGGGGAGATCCTGGGCCTGCTGGAAGCAATGGGAGCTTTGACACTGATTCCAGGCGAGCCAAGATCTCACCCACTTCAAAGGACTACCCTAGTCACTGCTGAGTTAGGATCCCAACCATCAGACTGGCATGTGGAAGATATTTTGCAGCAGTAATAACATGACAGATTCCCCCCACCACCACCAAGAGAGTGACAGCCTCGTTCAACTTCCATGCAGCCTCCTTCTCTGCTGCAAACCAACTCTGAGAAGGGCTTCGGGAACAGTGTGCTCCAACCTGAGCCTTTTTTGAGAAAGGCAGTGCATGTATGAAATACTTGAATACA
>NW_017728927.1:12878683-12880240 GCF_001723895.1 Crocodylus porosus
TTAGGGGGAGAATTGCAAAGCCCAGCTCAGACTTTTTCCTTGGGTGAAAAGAAAATTAAAAAGAAAAAAGCCCACCAGGGATAGAGAGGGACCGAATTCACAGTTAATTCCAGAGACTTTTAGCTCAAGCCCTGCACCCAAGCATGGTAGTTTAAGCCCAAGCGTAAGCATAAAGATCAGCCTGGTTATAAGTAAGACACCAAATAACATGCTACGATCTTTGGGAGAAGAACAGTTTCTTCCATCCACATTTGTTCAGCATCTCCCACAATGGGACCCTGGTACAGGACTGGGACTTCTATGTGCTACTGCAGTGTAAACCTCCTCTCTCTTCCTCCTCTCCATCCAGGTTATGGAGTCATATCCAAGGGCCAACAGAGATAAAACTGGGGAATACCTCTGGAAACTAAAAAGTGTCTTCCAGGTGCTTTTAGAAGTGGGGAGGAATGATCAGAGAGGGACAGGTAGTTGCAGCTCAACTCAAAGTCTGAGCTGTCAGTTGAAGGCTGCTCTCAATCTGTGCAAACTCAGGAAAAGAGAAGTGTGGCCATCCAGTGAGCGAGCCCAGAGTTTCAGGACTAAAATGAATCACCCACACCTCGGGATGGGAGGAGATGACTTTTACTCAGTCCAGCTTCTGCCTCTGAATTTGAGTCATTGTGATCACAGCAGGGGACAAATGAATTCAGTTCCCAAAATAGGAGAGATGTGTGTTAGCTTTGTCATGTGTCAAGTTTCCTTCCTTGTCACTCAACAAAAAAAAGCCAAACCCCCAAACCTGAAAGTTTTGACCTGGTCACATCCTCCCCCAAAGAGCCAGCACCTCTCCCCAAGAGCTACTTGTATCTGTGAAATGGCCTGGGCTAAGAAGGCCAGCGCCAGCTCTGCATCTCCCTCCATGCCCCCAAGGGTCCAGATTTAGTGCCCAGAGGCAAGTTCAACTGGAATAGCTGGATGTGTATCACATGACTCCTGGTGCACGCTGGGACCCTGGATTAGACCTGCTGGTAAAGGAGAATTTGGCCCCTGGCCTTTGATCTTTCTGCAAAGTAGGGGATGTATCTGGCAGTGAGTTTTTTGCCCTCCCCATGCCACAGTTGTGAGCCAGGTCTGATCAGGGAGGGGCAGAGCCTACCTGGGATGCAGGACTTAAAAATGAGAGGCCCCTGTCTGGTCTGTCCCATTCAAGGTGACATCCCCACAGCCCCATCCAGCCTCCAGCACACAGAGAGCTAGGTGCTGTCTCCTCTAAGCACTTTTATTAGTAAATGTTTAGGATTGGGAATCCAAAAAAGATGACAAAGCCGGTAGGGAAATACAGATCGCCCGAGCGAGGGACTAACAATAGAGGGATGGGGGTGAGGAGGGGAACGCAACTAGGTTACAGGATATACAATGTTAACCATCTAAGCCCAGGGGTGGGGGATGGGAGGAAGGGGGGAGAGGAGGGAGGGGATTTGCGAAACATATAGAAGCTATATTACAGATAGAAGATAGACTTTTATTAGTAAATGTTTAGGATTGGGAATCCAAAAAAGATGACAAAGCCCGGTAGGG
>NW_017728927.1:12880340-12905627 GCF_001723895.1 Crocodylus porosus
GGAAATGGGGGGAAGGGGGAAGGGGAGGGAGGGGGTTTGGGATGCTGAGAGAGAAAGGAGATAGATGCACACAAACTACACACACCCTGGCCCCCACCTCTTTGCTTGCAATGCCCTTTGAGCTGGGACAACTCCCTCAAACCTGCCTGTGCGTCTGTACAGCTTCCCCTCATCCCTCATTTCCTATGTGCCTTTAGCAGCAGAGCCGAGAGCTAAAATTTACAGGGGCCTGGGTAAAGTAAGGCTTGGAAAGTGAGGCACGATCTGATGTTAGAGCATGCATCTTGCTGGTCTAATAAAAGATCTCAGCTCTACTAGGAGTCCTGATTGGTCTGATGTTAGGCTGTTTCTCTCAGGCCTGATTTGGTGCTGCGCTATTCCAAGACCTCCAGGATTGCTGGAAGCTAGAGCAGCTCCTGGTATAGGTCAGAGCATCTCTCAGAGGCTGGGGCAAATCCAGTTTACAACAGCCTCGTCCCACCTGTCTGTGGGCTGCTCCCCTCCAGAATAGGGAAGCTCAACATCCAGCAGCCACATCCTCTCCCGCTCTGACCTACCGTCCTTCTCACGCCCTATCCCCACGCCAGTGGCTGCAGCAGTCCAGCACTGGCCTACGCACACTGGCTCTGGGACATGCTCCTGTGGAAAGACGGCCTGTTTATTGGAGAAGCAAAAAAGGGGCAGACTCCCCATGTCTGTCAGCCTGAAGATGGGACCGCTAACAGAAACCAGAGACAGGACTGGTCTGGGTCGGGGGTGCAGGTGAAAGGTCAAACTATGGTCCGGATCCTCGCTGCAGCAAAACCTTAGGCTGTGGCTGATAGCCATTCCCAGCCCCTCTACTCCCCAAAGGGACAGTGCTTATCCTCTGCAGAGCTCTGCATCCCTTCGGGGTCGGGAGGCCCTTTATTGCACAGCTCTCCCTGGGGCAGGGCTCAGACCTCTGTTGGCAGTGCCACTGAGATGCAGAGCCTGATCCACACCCTGTCGTGCCCTTGGACTATCCACCCCTGCTTTGCCCCCGGGGAAAACCGCACATCCTGGTCTCTGCAGCAAAACCGTGCATCCTGTTCTCCCCACAGGAGGCAGGTACACGCCAGCTGGAGCGGGGGGGATTGCTATGGCTGATGCTGGCCGGGGGGGTTATGTCATCTCCAGCTGCTTGTGTGCTACGAGCTGGTGACAGCACTTGCTGGCCTGACACACCGTAGGGAAGCAATGTCTACCTGCTTGTGCACAAGAAAAAGGCTAAGCAGGGTCAGCCTGGGCCACCGAGTGGAGTGGCCTGGGGATTTTGTGAAAGGCATGGACAGGAAGGCCTCACTTCTGCTTAGGTCCCTAACTCACTGTTGAGGTGAACTGGAGCCTAAGTGACTGGCCCAAGGTCACACAGAAAGCCTGGGGCAGAGCAGACACAGGTTCCCTGCACTGTAGGCAACTGCCCTAACCACGAGCTCTCAGTCACTAACGTTCCCTCTGCAGCTCGTTCAACAGGAAGAAACTTGCCTGGCTGCACGATCAGAAAGGAGCTGCCCAGGTCCGGGTTCAGCCCACACAGCTACCTGGTTAAAGCAAGGTTTTGCTGGGGAAGGATTGGGAGCAGGAGCTGAATAAATGTCAGCAGAGAGCGTCAAACAGAAGTGCTACAGCCCCGTGCCAGGGAGAGATGGGTGCACAAGGGACTCCTCAGCCTGGCCTGAGGGTTTGCCCAGTACAAAAAATCCTCCGGGACAACGGGCCGTGCAGTCTCCAGGTACAGACACCACCACCACCAGTTTGGGAGATATGAAGATGCCCCTTTGCTTGGGGTCAGCACAGGCTCAGGGGAACAGAGGTTTGCAGGAGGGCACTTTGTGACTCACATCTCGCTTGCACACGCTGCCTTTCCCTCGTGCCTTTCTTCTTGCTCTCATTCCCAGCTGCTGAATCACTCCATCTTGCATCCCACCTTACCGCCTCAGGAAAATAGCCAGGACCAAAGCCAACTCTGCTCCTTCTCCATTAGCCAAAATTAATAAAGACACAGCTGTCTCCTGGGGGCATTTGGAAGGGATCTCGACAGCGCAGGAAAAATCAGGTCCGCACATAGCAGGGCGGTTAGTTAAGGATCATCAAATGTAAGCGCCTGAAAACCTGTCAACATGTGACAGGCCTAGCGTTTGCATCTATTTGCAGCTCAAGGTTGTCACAAAAGGGTCTCAGGAGGATCCGTCACACTGCTGGGGCTCTAAACTCCTGGGTCCAGGGGACTGCTTCCCTGCCCATACCAAAGAACCGCTGAGGATGGGAAGAAAACTGAAACCTGCCCACATGAGACCACAGGAAAAATCCCTTGGTAAGAGGATCCTCCCTAGACTTGAACGTAGCCGTGGACTCTAACATCTTCTCCCTGTGTCGTTACAAAGCCAAACCACCGAGGTGAGGTTCACACTCATGGGCTGGTAGTTGTTATTCATGCTTTCAGTGCTGGAGGTCCCTGGTACGATGCCCAGTGAATCAGCCAAGAGGTTTGGCGGGAATGTGAAATCTTGGTAGGAAGGAGACAGAGGGTGATTTGTATCCACATGAGGCTGGAACATCCAGCGGGAACTTCCATAGGAGAGGAAATAGGAGCCCCATGCCCCAAACCAAACTCTCAGGGTTATATTTACAACTCTGCCCCTCCTTGTACAGGAGGAAGTAATGTTTAATTTCTATTTAAGGGGCAGCTAAAGTAAAAGTAAAATCAAACCCAATAGACACGCTGCTCCTTCAGCCAATGTCTTGAAGAACTTCTACAGACAAGTCAAAGTTGATCAAAGTTTCGACATTGACTTCAACGGCTTGTAGACCTGGCCTATCAATTAAGGTTTCACCCATATAAGTGGTGTTATTCCCATTTTACAGATGTGGAAACTATCACACACAGAGAGATTAAGCAACTTTGCTCACAGCCACAGAGGCAGTTGGAAACACAGCCTAGATCTTCTGACTCCAGATTACTTGTCTTTAGCCATTGATACAAGCTGAATTTCACAGTCGGTGGCTTTGACAAGGCTGCTGCTTGGATGGGTGTTAGGAAACAAGAGAAAACCCATGGTGTTATTGCCTAACTAGGAAAACTGTCAGTTTTTCCAGTATTTAAATGGTCATCCAAACGACCCAATAGCCCTCCAAAGATGAGGCAATGCTCTGTGGTCTGGCCTCCACTTTGGGACAATGATGAAACCAATCCCTTTAACAGCATGTTGTAAACCCGATCAATGTACTGTATTTCAATATGAAGTTTGACCGAGGCAGTATGTGCCGGGGGTGTTGAGTCTTGACCATTTTCATATGATGTCATATGGTTAGGGGGGAGATCCTACTGGTCTGCAATCTTCATGATGAGACGGCTCATTCTCAGTTGCCTTGTGCTGCAAAACTCCTGCAAATCCAATAGCTTGAAAAGAGAGACTGAGAGAGGGAGAGAAAGCTGCACACCCAGAGATTGTTCCAAGTTGCACAGAAGCCAACAGGATCTTTGTTATCAAACAGAAGGGGAACCGCACTGAGAGTGTTACAGCATTCGCTCCATGGGATATTTTTATTACTAACAGCACATATATAAGGGGGTCTACCTGGAGTTCCCAGCTGAGAACTGCAGTTAGTGCCTGTTATGCTAGGTACTGTGAAAATGTGACAGAGGTGACATTTTTGAAGCATGGAGAGTTTGAAGACTACGACGCTGATCTGACATCTGCTGTAAAGTTGGGTTTATCAAGGCAAGAGGCGTGATGCGCATCTCCGAGGCTGCTGCGCCGACTTCTTAGGGTGATGCATGTCTGTTTGCAGTTGGGATTGTGGGAGATATATGGGATTTCTTCCAAAACGTAGATCTTTGGAGGGTAATTAATGCAGATCTCTAGGCGGATAAACAAATCTGGAGAACATCACTTGCTGCTCTGGGGGAGCAAAACCCCGGGTCTCTCCTGGCTGAAGAAGGCTGTGAACAACTGAATTAAGAATGACATAAAGGGGTTGGTCTGCAATAAAGCCAGGAAGACTTACCCTGACAAACTGGAGAACAGGATGGGCCAGAGACCCACACAGATGCTGAGTGATGCTGGGTAAGCTTAGCCTGAGCACAGACTACTTATTATTTCATTAAATCTTTTCTCTCTGCAATGCTGTTTTCCTTGAATAAGTAGCACTGAGCTTTGCTGGACCTAGCTGGTCACTGACTGAAGGATGAACAGCTCCCCATAAAAATGGTTAACAAATACACAAGTAACAGCGTGGGAACCAACTGGTCAAGTTTTTGATGAAGAAGATACTATTTGTGTGAATTTTGTGGATGATGGTACCAAGTTCAGTTCCTTAAGATCCGCCTTACTGGGCATGTCTACACATTAATTAATGTGCCATAGTTACTGTGCTTTAAATTTAGCACTAGTATAACCAAGTACTTTAGTACTAGTATAACCAAATTAGTATAACCAAGTACTAAATCAATATGCAGTAACTGGCAGTAGCACCAGAGCATGGCTTTTTAGTGATGCTGCTACTGCGCAGTACCACATTAGCACGGTGTTTGTCCTGTGCCCTACTGCGCAGTAGAATTAAGATACTGCACAGCTGGCATCTCATGTAGATGCACCCACCGGTCATTTGGGGCTACTTGAAGAATGACTGGATGCAAGTTAAAACAATGTGACGTAAATCTCAAGTAATCTCAAACAAATCCAGACAGATTCACCCATTTTAACACAGGTAATGTCTCCTCTGAAAATTCCTGCCCAAAAAGTGCCATCTTCTCTTTAAGTGTTTTCAGCATCGAGTCAGGAAGCAGCCGTGATGAGACCAACTGCCTCCCATGAATTATGAATAGCTGCAGCAAAGAGCTCAAGAACCCCTATCCCAAAAAATTCTCTCTCTGCTGTTGAAAAACTAAGATACTTGAAAAAAGCAAGGCTGTAAATGAGTGATGTGCTAATCCCCAAAGTGGTAATGTGTATCCTTGTACCAAGGAGATCAGCTTGTTTAGCAGCTATTTATTTATCCCACGCTCCACATACCGCTTACTGCTAGAGTTTGCTCTGTGCTGACGTGATGCACGCTCGGTGTCCTCGGAGGCAGTGCAGGAAACTTTAAGACATCAGAAGACACCTGCCTGATATCCTCATGTGTCCATCATCTAAGCTTTTAAACATATTTGCTCTCCTCCTCCCTAGCTGCTAAACAAACTGTGGCTAGGACAAATCCTGCATAATTACACAGAAGGGAGAATACAGGTAGGCAAATAAAGGTGCACCTGTAAAACAGGTCTCTATTTAGGCTTCCTCTGGGTGAAGTGATTGGTGTTTGCTTTGTTCTAAGGGTCACAGCACCTTTTCTGTTTAGAACTGGATACGCCTTTTCTGCCTCTGAAATGATAGCACCTGCCAGGGACCAAGTTTCAGAAAGTGGTGGACACTGCAAGGTCAGGCTGGGTACCCAGAATCCCTAGTCCCTTATCAGAGTATTTAAGATGCAACTCCCTGTAGATGTGTCTGCACTGCTACTTTCCACTTCACATTCCCAGCTGTTGCAACTACCAGTGGGCTTTCCATGTGCAACATGGATGGGAGCACTAGCTGAAGCCATCCTCCCTCCCCCATTTTAACTACCAATTAACCCTAATCAGAATGAGGATAGATGACAGATGGGTGAAGGTCTCAGAGTTGGCCTTCTTGTGCTATTTCAAGTGCAACAATAGGAAGTTAAGTGAAAAATGCCAGCGCTGATAAGGTCAGGGGTCTGTGGCAGGAGCTCCCGGGTGCTGTGTAACGTTTCAGAACAAAGTAATTGGATCCTTTCTGGACAGGCATTTTGTCTGTTGTCTATGCAAGGATTTGTCAAACACTGGACTTCTGAAAATAAAAGTTTGCAACAACCTGGGTTTTGTGTAGCAACGTGTAGCGCCCCCAGGCTCCTGCCAGCATGGATGTGACAGGCATGGATATCTCCATGTGTACAAAAATGGAGATAAGTTTCCCTCTTAGATCTTTCCTTTATCCTAAAGCAGGCCCTGCCAAATTGCTGGAGACCGGTGACCTCATTTGCTTTTTGCCTGTTGGGCTTAACAGGAGAGCTAGGGACTTGAGGGAACATTGTGCAAGCCCCAGCGGACAATCAGGACACACAATGTTGTAACTGGTGCGTAATATAGCTCCTTTTCTGGAAAACAAAAAGGGAATGGTTGTAAACAGCCCTGCCTTGCCAGCATCTGCTCAGTCAACACAGTTTGGAGAGAACCAGGCCCTCTCACAGGCTTCGAGGAAGGAGCGGGATCTGACTTTTGTCTTCCCGGCTGGTATACAGTCTCATGCTGTCCCAAATCTCTCAGGTTCCTGCCTCTATTACATTGCCCGATGCTGCCATCTGTAGCACAGAACAGATAGCACCGCTTCAATCCTCGTCTTCATTTAGTGCAGTGGTTCTCAACCTTTTTCGACTCAAGGCACCACTCGGAAAATGCCAGCTCTTCGTTGCCACTTGTTGTTTGACTACAGAAAAATAATAGAGCGATTTTTCTGGTGCAAAGAACCCAGGAAGCCCACAACAGGGCAGAATGGTTTTAACACTATGGATTTGAAATCTCCAGCTTTACCTTGTGAATCACATTTGCACACCTTACACCGTTGGTATTGGGCATTCTGTAGCACACTTCAAAGGATCTCAAGACACCGCAGGGTGCTGCAGCACCCTAGTTAGCTTCCAGCTACCAACGCTGTACTTCTCACTGCTGCCTCAGAACAAGGGGAATAGGGGCTATTGAATAAGCTGTCTGACTTTTCACATATGCGGATGTATCTTTATGTGAAGATGCTTCTGCTCTCACTTTTAGGCAGCAAAGTAGCTCTGTACAGCCATATCACTCTAGGCAGGTAACTCAACACTAGAGATGGAAAGGACTTGCTGCGGCGCCTAGTCCCCCACACCTTGCCAGGGTAGACCTGTTCCCTGCAGCACATTATCCAGTGTTTTTTTCCATTTTAAGTTTAGAAGTCCCAGGCTGTAGGATTCCTACCATCATTTTCCTGAGAGATTATTCTTTAGTCTAGAGAGCTCACTCCTGGACACCTTCCCGATATTCACCCTAAGCCTTTCCTCTTTTAATTTCCAACTTCTTTAGCTTTGCCCCTTGATAATCCCTTCCGTATTTCCTCCCTGTTCTTGGTGTTTACCCCCTGCCACCCCTTGCTCTCCCTTCTGCAGTCCCTTCCAAGCCTAGTTATATGTAATGGAAGTCTTCCACAATACTCAGTAACTTTGCAGAGAGCAGAATCAGGGAAATGGCAAGTGCTGTGGAAAAGCCTGCTCGTTACAGTGGAGCTGTTTTCAAATTTCCCATGTCAGTCTCCCCCATCTCAGGACATCTGTATGGCTCTTCCCCCTGCCTCTCACTGCCACATGTTCTGCATGGGACTGTGCCCTAAAACAACTAGGACACTGAAGCTAATATAAAAAAGGAAAGGGGCCTGCTGGTTAGGTGTCAAGTAACGCTAATGCCCTGGGACCTACATTGGCAGCTGAATTAATTCTCAATTGACTGTAATGGCTTTGCTCTCCTCTCCTGGACACCATCTCTCTTTCCTGCAATGCAGTTTGTAACAGGGTCCCCAGGGGGTGGTGCCTGGGCATCTGGGGAGAAAGAACAATTTGGCAGCAAGGAGCATTCGGCGATGGGCCCGAACGTTGGAATTTCCTCCTGCCTGACTTGGTTTGAAACAGCTTGAATTCACGACCCTGTACGGCCTGTGGCACAGCCTCTCTACTGGGGAGACTTAAGATGTAAGGACCTGGGTGTAGTGATACAAGTTATAGTTTAGAGATGCTCCCTAACAGAAGCCCGAGGAAGTTGGACATTTGGAGATAGTCCCTCAGAGGGAGTACCTAATTAGTCTGAGAGTGAGACTGAAGTCCTGCAGAGGCTCAGTCACTGCTCCACAATAAAACTTGTTAGTTCTTCTCATTCTTCATGCCTGCATGTGTTGAGTTCAGTGATTACTCCCCGGGAGAAATTTGGAAGGGATGGGTGGATTCTTAATTGGGAGAAGCAGAATTTGCAGTAGCTAAAGAAGGCAAATCTCAGTCTTGTGCTTGGCTTCTCTAGCACACAGAGAAGCTGCTGGGTTATGTCTCTGCTGGACTGTGCTTTTAATGATCTGTTAAAGGCACCCAAGCCTGGGATATAAGCTCTCTTTCCGCTCATCTTCCAGAAGCAAAACAAAAGCATGAGCCAGCATCAGCACGGAGGCTCACATGCTAGGAGGCCCCAGCCTCAAGCGGTGGGTTTTTGCAGAACCACTCCTGGAATATCCCAGGCTATCAAATGCCCAAGGGTGAAATGTAGCATGTGTTTTTAATATGCTTGCACTGTGAAGGAAGGGAAATGCACAGAAGCTGCTCACCGTAACTTGCAGACTGGCTATGAGCCTCAGTCTTTGAGCGGGTGGCACAAAAGCTTCCTCTGCAAGGATGTGGGGAAGCAGTAAACTGGCATGGGGAATGCCCATGGAAGACCCTCCGCCAGATAGGTGGGAACTTTCCAGCCGGCTTCAGGAAGCCCTGTGGCTGACATGGTGCAGCTGCAGTTTGCACAGGGGGGTCAGAAGCAGCTAAAACTCCGGTGGTATAGGAAACCTGTTACCTGCTATGCCAGTTCCTAATTCAGGATGCCCCTTGAAGAGGGAAGCCCTCCATGACGAAGGGAATCCTAGTCCAGGTAAAACCCTAACATCAACCCCCAACTGGCCTAGGAGGCTGCCACCATCCACCCATCACCCCCAAACACCAACAAGGAGTGTCTGGCACAGGGGACCTACCTGGTACTGAGGGAAATTGCATTTTGTTTCTCACTGCATTTGGGGTAGGGGTCTGGGCAGCCTAAAATCCTGGGTCGTGCTGCTGCTGCTGCTGCTGCTGAAGTTTATTTCCTCATTTTTTACCCAAGAAATAGCAATCACATGACACCCCCCACCTTGTCCTGCCCTCGCCACAGTATGCCAGCAATGTCCTCGGCAAAACCTCAGCATTGCCATGTCTCTCGTTAGGCTCCAGAGCTAAGAGACATGTTGAAAGGAGCAGCAGCAGCTCTCGCTTCCCACAGACCTATTGCCTCCGGCTCAGATGTGACCACCCAGCTGCATTAAAGGCAGAGACCTGCCGATGCATTAGAGACGCAGAGAGGGTCTGGTCCCAGCAGCGGTCCGGCCCCTGCACAGCACGCAGGCATCCCCCCACTGCAGGGCCTTCCTCTGGAGCACATCGAGCAGGCAACTCCATTGCAGATTTGCTAGGGGGAAGAGGGCGAAGAGGCAGCAGGCATGGGGGTGTCAGTCCCCCCCACCCCAAGCCAATCCATGGCTGTGGGAAACATCCGAAAAGCCCCTGGGGAGACGTACTGCATCGAGCAGAGCGGGGAGCGATGGAGTGGTGGAATGTGCTGACTCCGGCGGGGCGAGAGCCCGAGCGCGGCTGACAATTCGGGCTTTGTCGGGGCTGCCCAGTGGAAGCGCGTGGTAGAAAGGCGGCGGGGACAGGGGGGAATCAGCTGATTCAGAGCCAGGATTCCCGCCAGCGAGGAATTCAGGACAAACAAATGGGAAAAATTCTTCCCAGTCAGGCAGAAATCATCACCCGCCAGCTGACGCAGCGCAGAGCAGGGCGAGGGACAGGCGAGGGGTCCGCCCCCCCACCCCCGTGAGCTGAAAAGGGGAATAGTCTCCTTAACTATCACTCTCCCCTGGGAGATGTGTCCCCACCGCCAGCGCGATACACCCCGGGCGATTTCTCCCACTCCCCCCTGTCTTCTGCAGTCCAGTCTTTACCTGCAGAAGATTTGCCCAGAGGTTTGAGCTTCCCAACTGTCTCCACATCGGGAGGCACAAGGCCCGGTGGGCCAAAACCCAGCAAGTAATCAGCCCCCGGGGTTACAGTCTGAGCCCTCGACTCTGGCAGCGCCGCCGCGTGATGACTCCATCAGGATGACTACGCTGCGGCGCCTATTGTTGGGGAAGCATGAGGGCTGGATTAGTGCGGAGTGAATGAACAGTCTGAATCCGCAGGGCAGGGCATGGGATTTTCTGCCTCTTCTCCCCCACATAGCAGGGGTGGGCTGACGGGAAAGGAGCGCTCGCTCTTGTGTCTCTACTAATCCCCCCACCCACGTGGCCTCCTGACAGCCGGCCTTTATATCAGGCCTTCGGGGCTGTCCCCCCGGCCCTGTGAACCTGACAGTGGAAAGACAGGCAAGCGGGATGGCACTGCGGGTAAGGGAGAGGCACTAGCCCCGGTATAACTTGGCCTGACCAGCCGCGTCAGGGGTTCGGGTAACTTCAGCAAATACCGCAGCAGCTTTGCAGTGGGGGGCAACAGCCAGAAGGAAGCCAGAGACCTAGAGGTGCGTGTAAGCAGCCGCGCCTGGCTGACCATCAGGCAGTCGGTCCATCCTAATCGACTCGAGTGACACTTGAGGGCTTTGAGGGCCAGATTCTTGCCGCGGTTGCACCGCTGCTGATCCAGAGCACCACCACTGCCTTCACTGCAGTTATTTCAGAATTAGAGCCTGACGCGGAGACCAGGATCTAGCCCAGCGTTTAGCCTATGTCGTTCTTCTGAATGTTAAAACAACGTCTCCCGGGACAGCGGGTTGCGGAGAGGGAGTTGTTACTGTGAGCACTCTGGGGGTGGAGGGGTGGCGGGGGGGATGGAGGGTTTCTGTATATGGTGTTGTGATTTTCAGGCTGCGGGCCAACAGGCTGGCAACAGACTTCCACCCGCTTTGAACTTTACAATCAGCTTTTCTGACCCAGTGTTTTGAAGGAGGTAGCGAGTAGCATGAGTCTGTGTGCATGTGCATGTGTGCATGTGCGTGTGCGCCTGTGCCTCCTGCTGACTAACGAGGGTTTAAGCAAGTGGCATCTCTAGAAGCAGCAAAGCAGGCGGCTGATGATTAATGGTGAATTGATTTTGAGGTGGCTGCATCCTGGGAAGCCACGTGAGCTAGGAGGATCCCAAGGATGCTGCAGAAATGGATCCTAGTGACGGAGCGGAGGGACAGGAGGGTGAGAGCTATGAATGGAGCAGAGCCCCCCGAAGCTGCAATGACATCTCCCAGTGATGGGGAGAAGGATTCTGGGGAAGGGGAATAGAAACAAGGAGGGTGACAATCAAAGAGTGAGATGAGGCTGGGGGGGATGGAAATGTCACCATTAGAGGAGGGTATCCAGGCTGTAGCCATATTGGTCTAGAGGAAAAAGCAGTCAGGACTCATAGTGGAGATGATCGCTTTTATTAGACCAACAAGATTTTTGCAAGAATTTTTTTTTTTTGGCAAGAATTTTTTTTTGCAGAAATCTTGTCGGTCTAATACAAGATATCATCTATACTATAAGTCCTGATTATTATTAGAGGAGAGCAGGGATTTGGAGCATAAGAAAATTGGAGAGAGATTCCAGGCATGTCTTACTAAAAAGGATTATTTACTAAAAACACAAATTATTCAGAGAGGAACACACTTGCTTTTGGTTTATATGCACACTGAAGATGACATAACAGAGAGGAAAGCTCACCCCCCATCTAGATACCTACACTGCATTCACCCGTGGATACCTCTCGGGTACATCTCTGCCCTTCGAACCATTCTTCAAGCCAGCTCAAAGTTTCATCCTCAAGTCTCTTAAGATTTTGCATTTCGGGAGCTGAGGACAGAGAGAAGGATGCCTTAGGTCAGGGTTCTTACCCAATATAAGTTTAGGCAAGAACTGTAAGCAAAAGCTCTGGGGTTTCTCTCTGAATTGCTCCAGAGCAGAGATTTCTTAGCTCTACAACGGATGAAGTGCGATTTGTTGCCTCAAAAGGTGAGACTGAGGGAGCGGGGCTGGATGGGACAGAAAAGGAAAACCTGAGAGAGTGATGATGATTGAGGCCGAGTCTGAGAACCGACTTTCACAGCATCTCACGAAGCAGGATGCCACCTCCGAGAAAGCGTGTGCCTCTCTGAGCCAGTTAGTCTCAGAGGTGCAACCTTGCTGCCCTGCCTTGTACCTGAGGCTCTTTTTCTTAATGATATCTATCATATGGAGTGAGAAAGAGGCAGGGGAAAGAGAAAGAGTGGAGGAGATGAGGGAAAAGACAAAGAGGGGGGGACAAGAGAGAGGAGCTGAGACGTGAACTGGTAATAAGGACGTGGAGGGAGTGCAGCGAGAAGGGGAAGAGGGCAGAGACCGGACAGGGGAGAGGCACAAGCCTGTATTGCTGTTTCACCCCCTTTCTCTTTATTCACAGTTTGAGGCATCTTGCCCAGAGGGGATCTGTCCAGGCTGGAGTGTGACAGTGAAAGGTGAAACAAGCTCCAGCACCAGCATGTAAGGGCCCGTGGCTGTGCTTCTAAGAGCACCGTAGCGTGCCCAGGGACCCAGATGCCCGAGCTGTTTCTTTCTCTCATCATTTAGGTTTGAAATTAATTTCCTCTGTGATCCAGGGGACCGTATCGCTTTCCACTTGAATCCCCGCTTCGCCGACTCCAAGTTCTTCTGCAACTCCTTCCTAGCCAGCCACTGGGGGCAGGAAGAAGTGACAGATACCTTCCCCCTAGCAGCAAAACAGCCGTTCCAGGTAATAAGACCAGCCCACGGGTCCGCCGCAGACACAATGTGCTAGGCAGACTGTGTGATTGTATTGAAGACTGGTCACTCAGCCCTTTCCCCTCGCCCAGCTCTGCTGTCCTTGACACTGTTTTAATTTGGAGTAAATCAGCCGACCCCATTTCCTGAAATTTGGCTGCTTCAGCATGAGGGGCTGTACTTAGCCCAACGCTGTCTGGAATGAACAGATAAAACTCCCAGGTAGGCCTCTGGGCCCCGCGATGGCATAAGCTCCATGTCGGATAAATAAGGAGCGTAAAACAGGTGGTAGCTGAAAAGCAGTGTAACTTGCGCCGATGCGGCACGGGAGCACTGCACAAAGCAGGTGCGATGTCGGCGTGAAGGGGTAGATCAGGGGTGTATGATTAGTAGGAAAGTCACTCGACAGGCAGATGTTAGGCAAAGCTTCCTTCACACACACACACCTGCAATTACCACCATGGTGCTTGTGGAGCCCTGCACAAGAGTTGCATGCATTTACTGCTCGGCTGATTGAAGCCCGAGGCCACCAAAACAATCAGTGCAAGCTGCATGTGTTTTGCACACTCCCAAGATCCCAGGTTACTGCAAGCGTATCCCTCACAGGTTGCTACTTTCCAGTTTAAATCCACTGTGTAGCTGACATGGAAGCCAGCCTGGGCAGTAAATTCCATTAGACCAGAGCTGAGTGAATGACACTTATATACCTAGCCCAGAAGGCCACGAGTTCAAATCCTAGGCCTCATCCTCAAGGCTGCTTGTGTTGATATAGTACTGCAGGGAAATGTTAGATGGCTGCAGAAATTACCTTTTGACCTATTTTGTCATAGCAAGATCCTTTCCACTACATTTGCTGACTGTCCAGCTACATATGTTCTTAGAAAAGATGAATAGGAACAGAATACAAAGTTAATGGAGCCTATAGTTGAATTATGGATACCAGAAATATCAGGAGGTATAAAGAGAGAGCAAATTATTGTTGCTTCTCTTGGCCACATCAGTTTGCCAATAAATTGGGCCTTGTTTCTAGCAGGAAGATAAATTGATAGCAGGATTATGTATTCTTTTGATGCAATCCTGTTTCTCTCAGCACAGGATAATCAAGCATTTTCCTTTTTCTCACAGTCCCTAGCCTGCCATTCTAGCCGACCCTCTGCCCAAAAAGCTTCTGTCTCGGTTTTTTCTTGGGATCAGACTGCTAGAGTTTCTTGTCTCCTAGTTCATGAACTGCTTGCTTCTGACACATGGACATAGACAGCCCTACCTATTAGCATCCCACCCTTGTATTTGCTTTCCGCCTAGTCTTTGGGTGGTCATCTCCATTTTTTCCATTCTCACTAAACAACAAGTCATCTAACTGTTCCTGAATTTAACTGCAATGGATGATAATCAGCATGTCCATCAGTTCTGGCGGGGTTTGTGATAGATCACAGGTTAATTACTCACTCTCTGGGAGCCACCCAATGCCATCATAACAATAGCATGAAAAACTGCTAACTCGTATTTGGCAAAGCCACACTCCCATGACAGTAGGAGTCCATATACCTGGTGAAGCTGACTCAGTCTCTCTTACATATTGAAGGTAGGGCAGGGTTGCATCTCAGAGATGAACTGGTTCAACAAAGCATGAGCTTTTATACTTTCTGCCTGATTTCAGACTAACGTGGCTAACCACCTCTCTTACAGATTGAAATCTACTCTGACCAAGACTACTTCCATGTTTTCATTGATGAAAACAAGATCCTCCAGTTCAAGCATCGGCAGAAACAGCTCTCATCTATCACCAAGCTGCAGATTCTCAATGACATAACAATTTCTGCAGTGGAAATCACCAAACGAGCCCTTTATTAGAGACCAAAGCTAGGACAGGATCACCTATCTGTTCACTGTTAAGTGCTCTGCTCTACTAGATAGCCTCTCCCCTTCCTCTTCCCCCCATCATCTGCCCTCACCAGGGGGATGGCCGCTGCTGAATAACACTTTGGCACAGAATTATAAATCAATGCAATCTCACAATGCACTGCATTATAGCAATAGAGGCAGTTCAGAGCCAGTTCGTTAACTCCAGGCAGTCCAGATTACACGAGTCCTTCTGATGCGATGTGGTCTAGGATGAGACGCTGGAATTCAACTCGTTTCATCTTTGCTTGTTGTAATTAATAGTGGTGTTGTCTGGAATCCCACCTCGCAGCCTGAGAGAGCGTTTCCACCCATAAAGCCTGACTGATGGTAAAAACAATTCAAAATTTATCCTGGTGACTATCCCTGCCCTCTTGGGACAAGGTATGAATTAGCTCTATTTCTCAGAAGGAATATGTTGATTTTCCTAATAGATGAGGATGATACATGCAGAAATGGCCTGTGAGCTTGGTATGATGTCATCATGCTTGCCAATAAAATTACATGAGTGAGTGCTGGGCAGGTGGCTCTCAACTCTGTCGGCTGCCTGTCTCAGAAGTACCAGCTGTAACAGAGTATGCTCCTTGCTCCCACCTCTTACGGTGTGATCCATGCCCACATCCCAAGAGAAATGCCACCTCTGCAGCTCCTCCAGTTGGTCAGGTCAAACAAATGATTCTTTCCCATGGTTTTCCAGCCACAGGATACAAGCAACTTCCCTTGACTTCAGGGGGCGTCACTTGTATTCTGTGCTAGGAAACTAAGGCCTATTGGCTTCAAGGAATGGTGTCCCAGGGAGGCCCTGGGTCAAACCGAAGGAATACAAGTCATCATGCAACTACAGAGGAGTGATTTGGTGAATCATAAAGAGGAAGGGTTTTTAAAAAACAATAAACCTTGATTAACCCTCCAGAAAACACTGGAGACACTACTGGAGTCTACGCCAAAGCACTTTGGTAGCATCACATCCTAGGGATTAAGGAGAAACAAGGCACCGCATTTCTGATGTTAGTATCAGGCAATCTCTCTCTCCCTGCACTTCCCAGCTTCTCAAGCCAGTGAAGAAACACACATTCCCTTGTCCCCCATTTTCTTTTTAATGATCGTCTTTCCCCCTCCCCTTTCCTGTCTGAAACGAATTGCGTATTTCTCCATGCGGAAATACAGGCACGGTCCCAGACTGCACTCCCGGAGGAGGAAAGCTGCTTTCAGGACTCGCATGCAATGGAACAAGAGCAGCGCTGCCCGTGTGAGATACGAACAGGAGCTTGCTCACGAGGCAGCTCATCCCCTCCTGTATCGTAGGTACCCCATGGACTGAGCTCCAAATGGCAACAGCGGGGAAAGTGGACAAATTATTTCCATCAAGAAGGATTTACTCTGTATTGAGATACCTCCTGTATCTCCTCCATCAATGGATGGAGTCAGGGGAATTATTACTGATGCCAAAAAAAGGCCAGTTTTGCGCTCCTTTGCCAAGCTGCAAGGTTTGTTAGGCTGAGGTCATTCTCAACTTTTCCCCCCATTTATAGTCTTACTGACTGATGAGGAAGGGGTGACTATTTAGCTGCTCACAATACAGAACACTGCGAAGTCTACATTTACAAGTCTATTAAAAGCTTATGGTATTTCCAGACCATAAAGGGCAATAACTAGAAGACATTAGGATCTCACGTGCTGAGATCATAAGAGAACTGTGCTGAAAACATAAGATGGCCCAGAATGGATGCGTTCCCATGAGGAGAATAAGAAATCTGTTTTGCAAGTGGCCACCATACTGGTTACAGGTGCTGGGTGATTTATTTGGGGACAAAAGAACTTAGTTTCCTTGTTCATTCACCACTGAGAAAGGCCCAGCCCGAACTGGAGAACCCTCCTTTTCCAAAGTGAGATGCTCTTTCACTCCCTGTGTTCATTCAGGTTTGGACTTCCCTCTGCCCTGGAGTAAATCAGCCACTCCTGGGACAAGAACGGCACTTGCTGCCTGATTCTGATATACAACTTATGCTGGACTAAATAAGGAGCTAACTCCACTGAGTTTCTTATGGCAACAGTCATTACAGCTGTAGAGCAAATGTAAATGTCAGCAGAATCAGGCCCCTTCACATTTCTGAGCCACATCTCTAGTAACATTGGGCTATACTTGGAAGAAACCGCTCTTTTCATTAGTCCCTGTTGGAGATTTCATGGATGCTGATTATCTGCACAGGCAAAAAGCCATGAAGGGTTTTACAACAATAATATTTTGCACTTATATGGCAGTAAAATCCATCCACAGTGCACAGCTATGTAAATAGTCCGTAATTTGAGGGTCTCCAGCGCACAGCACAACTGAGCTCAGACCAACGGGGCAAACAGGTTTCAAGTACAAATAATAATAATAAAAAAGACCTATCACAAAATATCAGCCGGCAGCTGGAGATGCTGCTTTGGTGCCTGAACCCATTCCCCTCTGCTTGCCCAAGAGCAAGCAGGCTGCTGTGACATCTGCAAAGGGAAGCAGAGCCCAGCTTTTCCTGACCCATGAGTGGAGATGCTGTTGCATTAGTGATTTTAACCACTTCATCCTCCGCCAACACTTGCTGTCCTGGCAATGAAAGGTGCTTTCAGGTTGCTGCCTCTAGCATATCATGCTTGAAGAAAGAAATCCTGATGTGGAGCCGCTAACAGCCGCAGCGCAACCTGGACACAGTGCACCAGTGCCCGTTATACCTTTATCTTTCATGTTTTCACAGGAAATTGGAAGTGCCCTATGGCAAGGGTGGAGGGAGAGGCTGATTTTCCTTAAGCTTCCTTGGTAGGGTAAGGTGCAGCTCTGGTTATAAAGCAGAAGCTGCTGCCTTCACTAACTTACATAAAAGAGAAGCAAATCCAAAAGAGATGTTTAATTCATAAGCTGGAGCAGCGAGAGAGAGAGATTTACAGGCTGGAGGAGACCTGTTTCTCTCTGCGTCTGACAGACTCCATTATTCCCACACTGAGGGATGCCTCTCCCTACCCGACAGAGCTGATCCTATTATTCCGGGCAGACGGAGTCCGCTCCTTTTTCAACACGTATTCTGTCATGTACTGGGCCCAGGTAAATCTGGAGTTTCTTGCTGGGGAGGCCAAAGGGAATCGAGATCTCCCAACCCCTGACCCTCAGTCTGCCTCATTAAGGAGGATGGTGAATGACTTGTAGCGGCCGAGACTCCAAGTCTTGTTGCTACCTTGGGCAACAGATAAAGCCCTTTTACCCCTTCCTCTTGTCCGTGCTAGATGTACACATCACTGCTCTGACGAGCTCAGGGGAGCGCCTTCGTTTGCCCCCACATCGCTGGGAGGAAGAACGAGTCCTACAGCCCTTCGCCCCTGATCTTTGTAATGAATCCCGTGTCTCCGTGGCTTCCTGGCCCCATGGGTCAGGGATCCCTCATGGCTTTGCTGAGTCACAGGGTGTCCTTGAAGTGTCACCCAGAGCAGACCGGCAGGTCTCCAAATGCCTGTGATGTTCAGTGTGTGGTCACAGGTATCGCTGACACTCCTAACAATTGCCACACTTGCCTGATCGGACTGAGTGACCTCCCTCTGCCCGCCCCAGCAAAAGGCTTGTCTCTTATACAGATGCTGCGGGGTCCTGCCTGAGGAGAGCGACTGCAGGGCAGGGGCTCGCCACCACGTAGAAGACCGAGATCCCGTCCCACTCTGAGGTGCAGGGAAGGGAGGACAGCCTGTCAATTCTGTCCAACGTGTATATTTTTGTTCCTAGTTTTAAGAGCTCTTAGCATCCCTGCAGAAAGAAGGCTTCAGGGCTAATGCGTTGTGTTGCACATTCAGAGCTACAGAACAGCTCTGAGAGCAATGAGGGATGAGTGGAGAAGAGCGGGACTCTGTCATTCATTTTTTAGTGAACAACACCCCTTCTCCCCATTTCATTTCCCTTGCAGGGATGCCGGCGGGTGAGGATGGAGCTGATCGGCTGCAGGTGTCTCATCCCCTTGCTGATCTTTCACCAGCTCTTTACAGTTCTGAAGTGCAGCCCGAGCAACCGTCCAAATCCTATAACCCCTATAACCCCACCTTGCCCCACTGTCACCAAACCAGATGCCTAGGACAGCAGAGCTGATAAGCAACAGGTTTGTTTCTGAACTCATCCATGAGCCTGGCAGAGTCCAAGCTCATTTTCAGATTTAACTCATGGGGTCCTAATTCCCCCTAAATACACAGGATTTTTAGCTACTTCCAAGTAGAAGAAATATGGAGGTGAAATATATACCTTCCTTCCAAGGAAGACTAGAAAGTGGGGAGCAATGAGGGGTAACTCACCATTCCTGATGGGACAAACACAGGTGCCAGTTACTGGCCTGTGGCATGAAACCTGGCATGACTTGCAGTGAGTGAATCAATGGTGATTGACTTGAATGTAGGTATATTCATTTTTTTTCTTGTGGAGTTTAGTTGGGTTGGAAAAAGATTTACGTGAAAATCTGGAACAAACCTGAAGCATTTGAGGCATTTCAATGTGGAGCTCAGGTCATCTTGGTCTAGTTCCAGCTTGCATGACAAGGTGCCCCCCCCACTGATGCTGTGCGTGCACAAGAAGAGATCAAGCTCCGAAACCTTGCTGGTCAGGGAAATTAAAAGTAGGCTGGGGAGAGATTATTTTCTGAAACTGATGGAGGGTTGGAGCTGGCAGCTGAAGTTCTCCCCCTACCCGACAGGTGCATTATTGTTATATATATCATCTCATCGGTGACTAGGGAAATGCCATTTATTAAGCTAAGAGGGTCCAGCTCTATTACATACACTAGTCCTTGGTGTTTGGCTCAAAACCCTCCCACCAGTGTAACTGGATGCAGCACTACATCATGTGCAGCACTGCAAACTAAAGTAATGCCAATCCCTTGCTTTACCAGAGCACAAGCCGACTGGCCATTGAGATTAGGAATGAACTATCTGCCTCTCTGCCCAGGCAAAAGCAAAAACACTGGTCACTTCTCACTCAGAGAGTCCAAAAATGCCTTTTAGAGGGAGGTCGAAGACAAGGAAATTGAAACACAGGGAGGGGGAAATGACTGGGCCAAAGTCACAGAAGAGGGGAGCATCAGAGCCTGAAACAGCGCTCCCAGGTCAGCGCCTGACCCACAAACCGGCTGCCTGCTGCCTGCACACAGAGCCAGGTACTCTACGGGTTTCGGGGTCTCAGCTTCACTCCAGCGTATCAGGTAGCGTTTAATAGACTTAGGAAACTGAATACTGAATGGGCTGGATGACGGCCCTGTTCAGACTGCCTCGCACCATTAACAGACCTGGTCTCGCATACCCCGCAGCCTCTGGATCTAGAATAAGTGCCTAAGCTTGTTAGCAGTGAATCAGTTTAAAGGGTTTTGTCTTCTGCCGCTGTGCACTTTTCTTTCCCTACTCTGGGCTATAAAATGCCATTTCTTCTGGTTTCCTCTTTTCAGATTCCAGCCTAATCAGAAACTTAAGTGCCAGGCATGTCCCTGGTTATTTTCTTTTTCTCCTTCAACATGCCATCCTGAGATAAAAACAAAGCAACACAGAAAGATTCCTACAAGACTTCTTGCAGCAGGTGCTCCTTGGCTGCGAGAAAGAAGAACAAAGCCGAGATGCAGTCATTTCTGCTTCTAACCTTGGCCTTTGCTCCAAGTTATAATTGCTGTGGTGTTTTTTTTTCATTTTTTCCAATAAAGAAAGATTGTTCAGTGTTGCTAGCACATGCTGACTGAATGCTGAGCTGAGAGGTGGCTGCCAGGGGTGGATGAGTGATTACTAGCTATTCTTCTGGTAGATTGTCTCTGGTCTTTCTGGATAAAAGACTATATGACTACAGGTTATATATATCCTTAGTAAGGAGAAAAGGCTATATATTCATGAACTTTTCTTGTACCACTACGAACCAAAAATAGGGATTTTTTAACCTCTCACAATGCAGATGGGCGGGGGGGTCTGGTGAGACTGCGTGTTCAGACCCATGTCTTCTCCCCAGGTTGTGACATTCAGATCCCACACCTGTCTCCCCATGACAAGCTACAGAGCAGAAATCCAAAGGATTTCCCAACTTTGTACAAGGCACAGCAGGTTTTATCTTTTACCTCCAGCCACTGCTACAAAAACGGCCGTGGTACAGTGGCTTCAGCCAAGCCAATCGACCCAGCCCGCTGCAGCTACATCATCACCGAGTAGATACAATGGGACTGGAATAAACTCTCCCCCAAGAGAGGGACTTATGCCCTCCCTTTGTACTTCAACTTCTCTTTCCTGCTTGAAACCCTTTGCTGACAAGGAACTATTCTGAGTCTGCTGCATCTCTCCTCTCTGCCCTTCCTTCCTCCGTTTCCCATCTACTTCTGTCTGCACATGCAGCTGGGAGTGGGCAAGCAGCACTGGCCAATTTAAAGCCTTTGTCATTAATGCACCCAGCTGGTGATCAGCAGATCAAACTGAAAGCCCTTTGTCACTGCCTGAGTTAATAGTCAGCTGATCATGCTTCTTGGCATAAAGAACAGAAGGAAGCTACTAAAGTTTTGCAAGGCTGCAAAACCTAAAGACTTGTAATACTCCTTTAGTGTTTGGATGATCCTGAATAGCTCCTTATGAGTTCCCAGTCTCACATGTGTTGATTAAGGTATTTCTCCTGAGGTCCAGAGTGTTATACCAAGGTGGAAGAGAAGACAATCACATGACCAGATTTCTGTGAACAGCTAAGTTCTGTCCATTTGGGCTTCCTCTTTGGACAGGTGCTAAACATCTCTATGTGAGGAGGGAAAGCTGAGTTTTCCAGAGCCTGAAAATGCTACTCAGAATGAGGAAAAGTGCAAGAAAAGCAAACCAACCCTCGGCAAACCTGAGCCTGCTTTCAGCGTAGGTGAGAGGAGGTTCAGGTGCAGATGCATCCTTCTAGATTTCTACTGAAACAGGATGACTGTAGGGACTGATGCAACTCCAAGGGAATGGCTAGGACTTTCTGCTTAAGGTAGAGAGTTCCTATAATGATCCTGGAAGTTAACAGGCCCTGCCAGTTGTAAGCCAGCAGAATTAACCTTGTGCAAAACTGGTGTGGGAGGAAGTTCAGGAGGATTGAGCCAGCATGGGACTTAGTTGACATTTCAGAAGGCTTCACGGTACTCCCACATGCATCATATTTGTAATGCATATGCTCAAGCCCTCATGACACTTCATCCCTTTAAGCCAACCTCTTTACTTTTCACATAGGCACCAGGCTCACCTTCTTCTCAAAGATCATAGATACACATGCATGAACGAACAAAAGGGACACATGCAGGGGTAGGAAACTACCCTGTTTGCCGCCTGTTTATCCTTTCCAACATGACCAAGTCTGCTGTCGGTAGAAATGCACTCCTTTCCCCTGGAAAATCCAACCACATTGAAAATAAGTTCTGGTTTGGCTGGGATGGTTTTAATGAGATACACTACCCAGTTCTGGTATCACTGGAAAACCTTTCCTGGATATTTCTGCTACACAATAGAGACATACCACTGATTTCTATTGAAAACTACTTGCAAGTTTAATACATCTCTGCAGTTTATATTCACTAAGTCTTTTTTAATAAGATTAAGTCAAATTCACCCTGGTGTGAGTCCATTCCTTTCAACAGAATCTCTCCAGGGATGCATTTGGTCCAGTACTTTTCTGACACACCACCAATTGCTTATTCACATTAGATCCTGCTCAGTCCAACAGCAGAGCATTTCTGAGAATCAGTCTTTCAGTCACAGTTACTGTCAAAATGATGTGGACTTTTTTGGTCTTAAATCCATGAACTTTAGATTAAAAATTCCTCTGCACTGAGTGACCTTTTTATTCCAGCCAAGGCATTTCTGTCCAGCAGAGTCCATGAGATGCTGAGAAAACAAGGAGGGCATGTAAAGCATTTGGTTGGTGTATGTTTATGAAAATAGACCTCGATGTGTGTTCAGTCAGAGCCACAGAACATACATACCCTTCATTTGAAATAATCAAAAAATGCTTAAAACACTGTAAATGGTTTATTCTCTGATGCTTGTAATTATTCAAAGGTGAATAGTTTGTGAATTCTTTGCAGCTTCTGTGCATTATCTTTCAAGGCTACATATAGGGTCCATTTCTGATCTCAGGCTAGAGCTGTTATTGATGTCAGTCCATTGACACCGTGAATTTGTTCTGATGTATATTGCGAGGATACAGAGTCAGACCAAAAATATCCTTCCGTCTGCGGTGACGGAAGAGCTGTGGAAATGGGGGGTGTAGATCAGCCAGCAGAGGGAGCGACAAACCTTTGTTCAGCGAGTTGGAAAATGATGGTGCTTCAGATCTGGTTTTAATTGCTTTGCTTTGCATTAGAGGGTTTTTCTCCGGTAAGGAACTGACACACCAGGGGCTTTTCCCTCTCAATGTAACTTAGGAGAATGACATCATTTAAACCTAAACCATTCACTTTCTCCTGATAAGATACTGAGTCTCTCTCGCACATACACAGACATGCACACACAGAACTCCGTGCGACTCCTGCGGTGTTTAACAGAAGACATGGGTCACCGCGTGATGGTACAAGGAAATGTTAATAACAATACGTAGCACTTATCTCAACAGCTCCTTCCAGGGACAGTTCTCAAAGCACTTTGCACTGAAGTCAATGGGAATTTTGTCACTGGTTTTAACAGGATTAGGATTTCATCCACAATCTTTAGATTAATTCTTTACTCGTTTACACTCAATCGTTTCTCAACCAAATGAAAAAGCATCCCATCAGGGAGCTTGCCCCAATTTTACTAACCCAGTGCAAGCTGGCATGAGACCAGGCGTAATTAAACCACTATGATGCAGGCAAGCAGCATCCTAATAGAGAAACCAATGAACTGTTCAAAATCCCCTGGTGAGCCAGAAGCAAACCTGGGACGAAGAAACAGAAATTCAGCAGCAACGCTGTCTGCTCACATGCTTCAAAAGCAACCAGCTGTAGGTGGAACATGTCATGAGTTCTGCTAAATGCAACAAAGTTGAATGAATAAAGCACTAGCAAAAGAGAAATACTTTTTAAATATGTGTCACTGATATGGTATTGGGCAAGTTATGCCTGTGTGCATGCGGTTGGCTAGCATGGGCTGTATAGAGCAATAGGGAAAGGTCCTAGGGAAGCAGCGATGTGGGAATAGCACGTTCTGAGATCTGAACCCATGATGGGAAGAACTGTCATCCTCCTACGCAAAGGAGAAAAGCTGAATTACAGGGGTGTTGTCACCTCCATGGGGTAACGGGGTGCAGGACCAAGCGAGTCACTCCATCTTCAGCTCTCCCACACCTGGCCACCAGCACAAATTGGACCAACTTCACAGTTTCTCTAATTTCCCATGGGCTCCAGGGTTGCCGGAGCACATCATGTTCCAGCCCCACAACTATTTGCTTTAACACGGCACCCTGAATCATACCTACATCATGGTGCCAGGGCAGAGCTGGCACTGAGGAAGCAATACTGATTATGCTGACCCCAAAACTCCCTGGTGCAGCAAGTGCAAAGAAAGCAATGCAGGCTTGAGCATAGGTATTACCAATGCGGTGCACACAGAGCTACTTTGAAGCCTTCTGAAATGCCAGCAAAGCCCCATGCGGGCTCACCCTCCTCCTACACCAGTTCTACATAATGATAAGTCCACTGGCTTCAGTGGGTTTACTTCTGATGCAAGCAACTGTGAGATCAGTGTCATGAAGTGCACAGGTGGAGAATGGATTTCTGTATCCTGCAAACCCGATTTGCTATTGGTGCCTGTGTAATTAAGGAGCAGCTGCACCGAGGGGAACTGGTGAGACACAAGAATTGGGTAGTCACGTCTTGTTTTTGCTGGGATGCTCTAGCAACTTCCTCCTGGCTGCAATCCAGGCCTGGAGTTATTCACCGACTTTGCACTTGTTACGACCGGTACCCGTGTTCTGCTTTCATTATTATATATTTCTCTTTACCTGCTCTCTACAGTAGCTTATGCATCCTCTTCTGCCATAGTTTAGAGATCACTAGGCATTTGTGTTTTGTGCCAATAGATATAAAAATAAGGTCACGGCCGGCCCCTTAATTACATGAGAGCATTTATCTTCATAAACCTCTGGTCTGATACTGAAACTTCAGATTTTTCAGGATTCTTGGCAGTAACCCATGTGGGTTGCAACTGGAAATCCATGGGGGAATATTATAGCTTACATTTATTTGCTTGGGCATTTGCAATGTACATGCATGCATAGAGGCATGTATGTATATTTGTATGTACATATAAATATATGCATGGAGGCATGTATGTATATGTGTGTGCATATATATATGTGTGTATGCATAGAGGCATGTATGTATATTTGTATGCATATATATATATATGTGTGTATGCATGGAGGCATGTATGTATATTTGTATGCATACTGCATGACCACAATATCTCTTGAGGGGCCCTGGTGCTCTTTTTTTATTGCTGTCCACCCGGTGTTTTTAAGACCCCCTAGGACTGCATGCCTAAGCACCACCGCTGTGTTGGCACAGTGTGTACTGACATGCCTTCCTGGTGAACATATGTTGGAGGGCCTGCGTGCACATATATTCCAGCTAGCTAGCTCTATCCTGCCAGTTTGCTACTCATTAGCAGCAGAGGGATTTACCTTTGGAGAAGATTTTTTTTTTTTTCCCTGTTTTTTTGCACCGGTCCTGGAAGCACTGCAATACCAGGTCAATGCATGGAGTGGATGGAGCACGCTCTGGTTCCACCACCCAATACCAAA